>NC_091822.1:141631123-141943623 GCF_038994185.2 Dermacentor albipictus | reverse complement strand
TTCTCTCTCAAATGCAGCAAATTTCATTAAAATCGGTCCAGGGGTTATCTCAGAAAAACGTTTTTGCGTTTTACATGTATTTGAATATGGCCGCGTCGGAGTTGGGCCCGAGCTAAAGCTTCCTTTTAAAGGCAACCAATCGTTTTGCTCTCTTTGCGTCTTCTTCGTTCAGACTCGGCCCGGTTCTCAACAGCTGTTTCGACGATCTCCATTACGCCTGCTCAACGGGTTGCCTTTTGTCTTCCTTTTTTTTTTTTTCCTGCACGCAGTCAAGCCCTACCGGATCCGACACCGAGCAGACTCCCAGAACTGCCCTTAACCGGCGCCCGCCATCCTTCGCTTCGCCTCGAGTAAGTATTACCATCAAAAGCCGTTAGGTCACTGCCAGATACCGACGTCTTCCTCCTTTGCGCGACCATCCCGAAGGCACGTGTGTGTATACGGGCTATTAAGAGGAGAGACGGGAGGGCAACGGACCTCTGCGTCCTGTTATTACCAAACCCGAGCACATTCTTCCGTCGCCAGAAGCACCAGGCTCCTTCTTTTGTCCTCGCGACGAGGTCCTTCGCCTCCGCATGGCTTCGCCATGCTGCTCTCGTTGCAAAGCGTCTGCGCTGCGGTCTGACGCGCCGCGCGCTGTATAATCGCGCAATGTTTATCTGCGGTGGGCAGGCACGGAGCAGGAGGGCCGGCAGTGTTCTTTCTTCGCGCCATTGTGAACCGGGAGGCAGCGTGCAGACAGGGGTTGTTCTTCGGGGCGCGTGGAGGACGTTGACGGCTCCCGTGTCCGTCTCCGAGCAGCTGCAGTTGGCGGAGCCAGAGGCCAACGGCGTCCGCCGCTTGACTCTTGAAGGTCAAGAGCGCGGTTGGTTCTCTTTCTTTCTTTGTTGAGGGGTTGCTTTTATTTCGGGTTTTTGTTTCGGAGGCTGCAGGTCATGCTCCGCCAGTGAAGAGCCGGTAGTCGGCCCAGCCCGTCTCTTCCGCGTCGTCTTTTGCAGCGCTTTCTTTTGCAGACGACGAACGTTCCGAGCAGACGTGGCCCGTCTGCCCGGCCGGGAGCAGGAGGCAGCTCCGGCGAGTAACCAGGCTGAGGAGTTTTAGTGCGCAACATAAATCGATGAACCGCGAGCAGCGAAACGCGCGCTTGCGCTGGGCGAGATTTAGGAAGTAACGGTTTTAGGTGTTGCGAATGCAGACGCGTGTTCCAGACGAAAAAAAAAAGAAATAAAGAAAGCCAGACATAAAAACAAAGCTTTAGAGCAGTGAAAAACCGAAGAACACAGTACTATCTAAGGAAGTGCCGGCGAAGGGATACGCTTGTATCTACCGCATGCCCTAGCAGTCGAGCGTAACGGATGTAACGTTCTTCAGCGCATCGCGAGTGGAGATTACGTCGAAGAAAAAAAAAAGAATAGAAGGCCACACGTTTATGCTGGGGCGTCCAAAGAAAACGACCGCATCACGAAGTCCTTTAGACGAAACGCATACACGATACCTTGTCTTGCTGCAGATCGGCCATGATTCACCGAAGAGTCGACGTTGTACCGCTATTCGCGTAGCTTCCTTTTTCTTTTTCTTTCTTTTCTTCTTTATTGCTCACGGAGAAACAGTTAAACTGCACGGGTCGCCGACTGATTGAAGGGTCGCTCGGTTGACCATGGAGACTTGACTTTCGCCTCTTCCGCTATTGCCATGTTTTGCTTCTCGTTTAACTGCCTTCTTCTCTGTTCTGTTCGACCCGTAAAAAATTGATGCGTTTCCCGACAAAGAAACGGAAGGCCTGGCGTCTGAGGTGAGAAATCACCTTCCGGCTTGAGTTTACATTTGCAATACATATATAATACACGATGCTCAAGCAGAAGCGCACCAAGAAGAATGCTTGTCTATCCGCTGATGGGTTTTGTTACACCGTGCGTTGGGATGCATATATATATATATATATATATATATATATATATATATATATATATATATATATATATATATATATATTATACGCTGCGCACAATGCGGAACAGTGGCCCTTTGCATCATTCCTTGATCGGGCCCCTCTTGAATCGTGCATTCTGTTTGTTTGCCTCTTGAGGAAAAGAATTGAACTTACGATTGTGAACCTTTCCATCCAGACGCGTGGAGCGGAAGCGCTTCCGAGCGTTTCTGTTATAGCAATGCCAAAAGGAAGCCGAGATAAGCGTCAAAAGCCATTGTTGCGCCAGAGCCCCAGTGACCCCGCTGTCTGCGAGATGAGACTATAATTCTATATAGGTGTCAAAAACGTCAGAAAAGTGTAGAACTAAACAGGTGCACGGCGCTGTTATATACTACTACAAGAGGGATGAATAGCGTTGTCGTTCGTTGAGAGTTGAATTCAGCTTGGCTCTTTCCTTTTGCGCATTCCATTCCATTCTTGAGGTCGTGCTGTAGACTGGCACGATGACACGTCAGACTGCCACAGTACACCTGGAATATGGCTCTTAATGTTGAACAATGGCGGGTGAATCTGAAATGTCTTCATTACGTCGCATAATTAGGGCATCTACTGCTTTGCGCCGAAGAGGCGCGATGACTCACTGGCACAATGACACCGCCGGTGAGCATAATGTTGCAGGATCGAGCCCTGGCCATGCAGAACGCATTTAAATTACCTAGGAATGAGAACACACACACACACACACACACACACACACACACACACACACACACACACACACACACACACACACACACACACACACACACACACACATATATATATATATATATATATATATATATATATATATATATATATATATATATATATATATATATATATACCTTTAAATTTCGTGTTCGTAGACGATGAACACGTAACTTCGTTTGATATCGTTTTTACGTGCACCTCTCTTTTTCGTAACCGACATTGCCTGACCTGATTTGACATCAGACATAGTCATATTTTACATATTCTGTTCCCTCTCCATAAAGCACAGGCCCAAACCACTGGTTTGACGGTTGTGAGTACCGTGGCATAACTATTTGACCCCGACTTGGAGCTGTATATATCGTTGAACTCGCGTCTTTTACTCGAATATGCGACAAGACCGCCATGGTTGCTCAGTGGCTATGGTGTTGGGCTGCTGAGCATGGAGGTCGCGGGATTGAATCGCGGCCACGGCGGCCGTATTTCGATGGGGGCTAAATGCGAAAACACCCGTGCACTTAGATTTAGGTGCACGTTAAAGAACCCCAGGTGGTGAAAATTTCCGGAGTCCACCACTACGGCGTGCCTCATAATCAGAAAGTGGTTTTGGCACGTAAAACCCCATAATTTAAATATGCGACATTGCTAAGCTGAAATGTGCTGAACGCATGCGCACAAGCATGGCTTCACCTAGTATAGCAAGCTTAGGAATATTTTTTCTGAGAGAAACCAGTCGACTTTTGTGCTAAACTATTACGTTGTCTGGCGCAGATGTCTTCATCAACGTCTCCATCCACGTCTATTTTTCTTATTTTTTTCCCCAAGCTTTCTTCTGAAAGAGCTGCGCAGTGATTGAGTTGCGAAGTGGCAGTATGCCGTTTCTCATCGGACTGACCGACACAACTACGTGTGATGGTTGTGATATATTGAGCAGACCCTTGAACGTGTTCTGTGTGGCTGTTTTTGCAGCAGCGTTCAGAGCCAATCGCACCCGCCTGCGCTTGCCCCTCCCCCCCTCCTCCCCCTTCCTTTGATCACAAACCGTTATCAGAAACATAATGGTTTGGGATAGTGGCCGCTTACATGGGCTCTCCTAGCACTTGTCGCCCCAGATGCGGAAGTCGGCGGCCTTCCACACCTGCGGCTGCGTCAGAAGCGAAGAGAGGAGTCAATGACGGGTGCGGTGCCGCTTGGCTTCCGTCTAGATCATCGCGTCTGTAGTCAAGATTCGCTCGCGCACTCTCGCCGTCGGTTGTACAGCGTTGCATGCACGGATTCGGTAGCACGATATGCACAACGTCAACGTCGCCGCTCGTAGATGCGTATCGGTGAACCAATCCCAGGCTCTTCGCCAAACATCTCCATCGACAACAAGAACAAGCAAAAAGACTGCAAGCAACAACAACAACAGCAACCCGGCAACAGCCCTACTCCACCGCTTCTCTCCCTCGGCCTTCCATCCTTCACTGCCAAAGCGTTCTCGAAAGTAGTCCCGATGACCCCTTGACATGGATGGCACGGTGCGTAACGTCCATTGACTCCGGACAACGAGTGCCACGCCCGACTGCTCTGTGCCAAGCGTGCACGAGCGTAGGCCCGCGATGGCGCCGTGGTGCGTTTGCCTGTGTAAATATATCTCCTCCCGCTCGCTGCAGCCCCCCCCCCCCCCCCAAGCAGCGGACGCCCGACTGCCGATGATCCCCCCGGTGGGCCATTCGATACAGGAGCCGCCGAGCGGCCGGTCAGTCCGCCCCGAGAGGGAGATCTCTCGTGTAGACCACGCAGAGACGCCTGCGATCCGGAAAATAATGCGTCTCGCGCGCAACGACGTTCTTCGCGGTCCGTGGAGCGCGAAACGCTGCGCTTAGGGGACCTTTTGTTCGGCGCGCGGGACGTACTCGCGTATATACGGCAGAGCTCCGGAGAAGACAGCACGCACGCGTGCGTTAGTGCGTATACGTGCGTTAGCGTATACGTGCGTATACGTGCGTTAGTGCGTATACGTGCGTTAGCTGCGCACGTCCCCAAAGCCTGCGCAAATCTTTGGTCTACGCCGTATGGACTGCGCCGTAAGCAAGGGCCGCCGTTCTTGTTGTCCTTTCGCCGTCTCCGCGCTTTTCGGAGCCGGGTTGTCGCTCTGCTAGCCGCGCCGATAGAGATCATCGATGCGCCACGCGCGACGCAGCGCGGACCGGCCGGTCGGCCATCGGGACGACTAGCGCGAAATGTTTTTTGTGCACCCTCCCAGTATGCGCGGCGGCGGAAAGAGAAATGGGAGCAAGCTCAACTTCTATACCGAGGCAGCGCGGGCACGACACGCAGATCTGCGATTACATGCAGCAGAGCGCAGGCTCGTTCATAACGCCTGATCGCGGCGCACGCTTCGATCACCCGGCCACCGTCGAAACGACTACGGGGAGTGTGACCCGTAATACAGGGCGCCCGCCGGGGATTCGTAAACAGGGTCTAAGATCGAACTGCCGGTGATCCACTGTTTGCGCCGCGGGCTCCGCTCCAGTGACCGATGGTGCAGTCTCCCTCGTTATGCCGGCATAAATACGAGAGCGAATTATGCGCGAGCCTTCGCGAAGCGAACGTTAAGGGTGTCCTTCTCTCTTGAACGAGCCAGATACATGCGCCTATAGTTTGTCGTATGCACGACAGACGAGGAAACAATGTGTTCGTAATCACTTTAAGCGGGTGTCCAGGGCAGTTTGGCGCGTCCTGTTGCTGTTGCCATGAGGTGGCGCGATGGCCTGAACGCCCTACACTCACACGTTGTTTAATGCCGCTCATGATCAACTTCATCTCGAATCATCCTCTCCTTTACGCGAGAAGTTAATCTAGTGTGGAAACCACCGAGCCATCTTTGTTGCCAGCGTTTTTCATTATTCGCAACAAATAAATCGATAGGTCAGTTTGCCGCTGCTGTGGCGGCGTTTTGACAGGAACGTGTAGTGGGGGCGTTTTTGCACCCTAAGAAAACAATACAACGGCGTTTTTTTCTTAGCCTTAAGCATATGCCTTCGGCTCTTGCTTTCACCTTTTTACTTGCTTATGCTCCGTTTTCTGCTCTATACAGTGAATGTTAACCTGCATTCCGCACACGGAAAGGCAGCGCGTTCACAGACCGTGTCCCCACATTCGAAGACCACGTCGATATCTCGGTCTCGGAACTGACTTGCGCGGACTACAGCTCCTATCAGCAGACTATCAGCAAATATCCGCAATGCAGCCATATACAGAGCAAGTCTTGATGCTGCTCGCATTGCTGAGAATCCAGAGGAACTGAGTCAATGTCTTCACTCTGTATCTGAGAAGATACCGCGACAGGTGCAATTTGTCCCGTGCCAGCTAAACAAGGCTATCACCCAAATTGCCATTTTTCGTTCCCTATACACTTTACTGTTTAGGTGAATCGCGAAAAACGAAACGCCTTTACAAGTGTCTCAAGCACGCTATGATTTCCATTTATACTCTGATACCTTTTTCTTCGCTTTGATGCCTAAACACCATGAAATCTGTTGTTCTTTTGTCTGTGAAATTTCACTTCCCGTGCCGGCTGTCCCTTCAACTCAGAAAAATTCGTGGAATGCCTTTGTGTAGAGACAGGGACGTAGAGGGACGAGGGGAAGAACCATACGAACAGGAGATGACAGGGACAGAGATATCACTATTTGCATGTGTTGTAAAGTATGAAACTTCTGTCCCCGCTTTCTGCTTTTAAAAATCAACACTAGCCTAAGCGATAGCGACAGCGGACTCTTCCAAGCCATTTCTTTGAAGTGCTTTCTCGCTTACTTTGCAAGTACACCGCTCTGCCTTGAAATAAAAAGAAAGTAATTCTTGATGCGCCGCAATGCGGTATTCCGGTGAAATACCAGCGACACACGCGGAAAGAGGAACTATAAGAAGGTATCGTGTGTACTGAAACGCGTAATGAGGCAGCGTAAAGCGTACGCCTCATACCTCGCCTCCATTTTAGGCGGTTCTCCATTCGAATTTTTCGCCTCCGTAAATTCTTGCGCGTCCTCGCTAAGTTCCCTGCACAGCGGGCTGCTTTTCATACGTCAGCCAACTTTACTCGCTACTAACTTGGTTTTGCATTTTGACGTTCTCACTGCTGTGTTATCCCAGTGTGCGCTGCAGAAATGAGTGCTTTGTCACTCTCTTCTGCAGCCCCTCTCCTTGTCTCCTTTCTTCTGGACTCAATTTCACGGTGCATTTGCTGGCAGCCTATTGAAGCCCCTACATGTGCGTAACTGGTCTCAATGATATGCTAAAGTTTGTTGAGTGTTGTTTAGTATTTCGTGTGTTCTGTGTATACATGCGACGTACGTGCGCTGTGCATATCATTTTACTTTCATCATATCCACGTGGCGTAGTATGCGAGGCATTCCGCGTGGCAAACCTCGCCAGGATTCATTAAAGAAAGCCCCCCCCCCCCCCCGTCTCTTTCTCTCTCCCCCCGCTCTCTCTCTCTAGTCGACGTCCTTTAGCACACTCCAAGCTAGCATTTCCGCGGCCACCTTATCCTGCACAACGATCCAAGGATGCAGAAGACGCAACCCCTCCTTCTGCATTCTTCGAATTCTGTCCCTTCTGCGTTATACGTCCATACGCATCGTCTGGTATACGACACACGCACATTTGTCGTCTGTTGCATTCAACCTCGCATCAAAAGTCCGTCGCGCGTCTCACATACTTGCGCGGATCGTTTCTGAAAGTTTCTACGCTCTCATCAGTGGCCCGACATGCTTTTCTTCTCTGCTCGCCCGTTGCGGTGCGTGAGGGTGTAGTGAAATCGCCATCTCGCGTGCAACATATATATTTTTTTTTTCGATAAGACAGGGAAAGAGACAGACCAGGAAGATACCGTTCCTATTTTTATCATTTCTTCACCTGCAAACCTTTTCCCTGTCTTGCATTCGCATCTGTAAGAGCGCCGTCTGCTGCACACACACATATACGTTAGGCTTAGGTTCGCGCTCGAGGCAATCGTTCTGTACCTGCGCGAATCGTTTTCGTTTCGCAAGCAGTCTCTTTTTCTGTGCCAGCGTATTTTTTGTTTCGTTTTTTAGTCGTTTGTCGGGTGCTCGCATGGCAAGAGTGGAATCAACATTCTTATATATCCGCGCAATCGGCCGTGCTGGGCCGTGTATAAGGACGAGAAAAGCCAGAGCCGAAGCCATGCGACGAAGCCGCTGAGAGAGGCCTGCGGATCGAGGCGCTTGCAAAAACAAACGAAGCACAAGTGAAATAGCAGAAGTGCAAGAAAGCACGAGCGAGAGCCCCGGAGGGCCTCCCCTAGCTCCTACATATTGGCGCAGACGACGAGTGAGACAGCTTGCGCGTCGAAGCACCGAGAGCCTATATAGCTGGGACGACCCGTTTCTCCCTGCATCACCGCCACCGCCACCGTATAGTCTTCTCTGTTGCCGGAAAAAAAAAAAGAACAACCGACCAATTTTTCAGATGGGGCGAGGCCCTAGCTCGCGCGGCAAGAATCGAGTTCTTTCGTGTCCGCCTGTCTTACACTGGGGAGCGAAAAAATATATTCTTTCGGCCGAGAGACAAAAGCTAGGCAAATACCTCCCATCCCTTATTCCACCCTTCCCTCTCTCTCCCATAGCCATCTCCACGAGAAAGAAGCTCAGCGCATAGGACGAGCTAAGGGTTGCAGAAGGACAGTCGCGAACCTATTTTGGAGGAGCAAGGCAAGGAAAAGCAAGAAAAGCAAGGAAAGGAAGCTAGATAATGCATTTACTATACTTGATGCTCGCCACCTGAAAACGGGAACAGAAGGTGTGCAAGCAACCCTTAACGTATGCTGCGCGATATATCAAGCGGGCTAGACGCGTTATACTTATACCCTGCCCGAGCGGACATCAACTATCCGAATGTAGGCCTGCACACAAAATATCAAATGCTCACAGCGAGCTGACCACTGGCACCTCTTCTCCATAACCGCACGCGCACGCACACAAATCCAACTCCGATACAGCTACCACCGTGTTGTTTCTTCTTTATTTCCCACGTGATATTCGAATAATTCGATTACAACAACAACAACAGCAACAACAACAACAACAACAACAAATAAAAAATAAACGAAGAAGACTGGTATGTCATTTCGCGCAGCGTATTCTGCCCCGAGTGCCATTTCTTTTCGTCACGTGGCTTCTGGGCTATTGCTGCCCATCGTATCGCACTACGATATATACGGTGCGCCAACTCCTGCCGTAAAGACGTGACCGTACTCATAACGCTCTCTGCCGAGTGAGATAACTTGCACGGTGTGACACTTTTTGCGCGCTACTGTCTTTATTTTGGCGACCATAATGGAGACCGTGATTATTTTCTCCTGCTTCGTACACCGCGGTTCCACAAAGCCGCCTGCTATAACTTTGATAGATGGTCGCTCGTTAGTGGAGACGACAGTACGCATGTATAGACACTATAGACACAAAAAATACGCACCGTTGAGGCGTGAACTATGAGCTTAGTGCTGACGTGCTGGGAATCATTTATGGCCCGTGATCCCGCCAACGTCATTAAGGCGGCAGATACAAAGCGACGTCGCGGATATGAGTTTGCGACCAGCAACGGGCTTTTTTGTAGGTCCGGCGAACCAACGATGAAATACGCACACAAACACGAGGCAGGGTATGAAAGACAAACAACGCAGCAAGAGGAGTCGTCGCCTTTAGATGACCTTTAACGCAAACCCTTTCGTTCCACTCTGATCTGTTTTACGCAAAGCTTTTGTCGAGAGTTCGCGTATGGCCGACCACGGAGTGGCTCATATTTCACCGACTGCGTGGTGCGCGGGACGCAGTCTGAGTTGCGCGGTTGGAGTTTCGAACAACATCAGGGAAAAAAACGGGAAAAAAAAACGAAGCTAGGGTCTGTGTGGGTTTATGAATGTGTATACATGCGCGCGTGCACGTTTGAGGGCCGGTGTGTGTGTGTGTTTGTGTTTGAGTTTTTGCGCGCTTGTGCACCCTGTACGCGTGTGCGTTAAGCGAGCTTCCTTGTGTTTACGTGCGTCTGTGTCTGCTTGTGCGTATACTCGAAAGCAAAGCATTCCGGTTGTAAAGAATATATAGAGTCTACGAACACATCGATCACAGAAAGTGCCGAAAGCACAGAAAGTAGTAAAAGAAAAAAGAGATAGAGAAAGCTAGGCTATCTATACGTGTTCAAATGGCTGAGTCCGATGTCCCAAATGCCTGTTCCTTCGCGTGGGGCAGGTGCTCACGCTCACCAAAAAAAAGAAGCAAGGCGAACACCCACTGGCGCCTCTTCTGAAGAGCGATGATCAAGCCTTCCGTCGCGTGAAATATCCACACATTTTTTTTTCTAAGAAAATAACAAAATAAAAAAAAAGAATGCGCGAAAAGAAAAAAAAAACAGAGAGAGAGAGAGATTGAGGGAGAGAGAAATGCGAAGCTTCAAGAAGGCTTGGGGGCCCCTCCAGTTCTCATTTTTTTCCCCCCCATCCCTCTAGCCGCTGTCCCTCCATACAGCCCTCTGTTCGGACACCTAGTGCGTCGGTGCGCAGGCGTTATAAATGTAAGTCCTTTTCGCCTTGCGCCGCGTGCCATCTCATACGTATAGCGTTCCCTTTGAGCCTGGAGAGGGTCTCGACGCAATATATGAAGGGACGGGCCCCGAGCTGAGCCCGCCGGTCCCGAAAAGCCCGTGCTATACGTGCGCACACAGTACGCGCCCGCCCGCCCGCCCTGGTATTGGGAGCTCACGCGTGGCCGGCTGACCAGAAAGACTTCATATCTGTCGTCGGTGACGCGGCAACCATGAGCTACGACTATTTCGCGACGTTTTTACTGCTGTTGTCTTCGTCGCAGCCTTGATGGAGGCCGGCAAGACGGCGGCAGAAACGGCGGTTCGTGTTTGCTGTCCCCGAAGTCATCTTCCCTTCTTTCCTTTTTTTCCCTTCTCTCTCTGTCCTTCTACCGTCAAGCAGGCAGAGTAAGGGGCTGAGGTGTCCGCTGTTTGCTCATCGGCGCGAGCCCGCAGGGACAATTTTGTGCGTCGTAGAGGAACGACGTCTGTTTGCTCGGTGCTCCCCAAGAGCCTGCCTTTCGAAAGCCACTCCAAAGTTCACACGTGCCCGTCCTCCAGGGATGCCTTCTGTATACGTAAAAAAAAACAAAAACAAAAAACACACGCAAGTTTCGAATCGCGAAAGAAGAGATAAAGAGGGCGTTTGATTCGAACATTATTGCTCTTGGTGGCGGTGTGCTTTAGGCAGGTGTCCAATCTTCTTGCTCTCCAAACATGTTTTGCGATTTGGTTCGCGGCGACGGCTTTCGATCAGTCAGTGCGCAAGATGTCCACCCCCACCTCGTAAGGAAAAGGTTACAGTGCACTTCGGTTACGTGAGCTGCTGCTGTTTGCTTGAAGTAATCAAGTTCGCCTTTATTCCGCGAAAGCATCCCTAGTTTTCATGCCGCAATTCATTACCAGTTTTTTCATTAGGGCACGCATATATCTCTGCCTCACAATGCTGTCGCAACTCGTTCCGGTATTTCACTTTTGAAGTTCTTGGCATTTATGTGGGTGTCTAAGGTATAGTGTCGTCACTATAGTTTGAAACGAAACCTCATTAGCTAACAAGTGTCCAGTGCCGACACCCTATATTGATTTAGAAGGCTATTTTGTGCCTTTTAATGTAATTAGCCTATGTGTAATCTCCTCTGTCCGCGAGACGTTTTGCTTACGGGCGCATGCGTTGAAGGTACCCCTCCCCGTCTATAAAACGTTTCTGCATCATTCTTCCTTCCATTCTCAATTTGCGCTGAGAACGGAGTGCGGTGAAATGAATGCTGCGATGAAATACAATACGGCCATGCGTTGGTATTCCGGTAAAATTCGAAGAACAGCGTGCCGTCAACATTATTCAGAGGCGCTTCACAATACAATATAACATATTGCCCAGTGTTTCTTTCTTTCTTGTGCCTACTTCTCACAGATGGTTTAAGAGGGTAACAACATGGTTGGAGAGGCATAACCGCGGAAAGCCAATCCAGCTTCCGACCGACGCGTACGCCTTCCTCTCTCTGCCTTATTTCTCAGTGTGTTCCGCAGGAGATCTTGCTTTGTCGCATCTTCACATTTCTTGCGCCTCTCTTCGTTCCATCGACAATACAGAAAGGCAATAAAACAAAGAGAGAGAAAACAGAACGTTCAGATTGCGGTGGCCCAATTTAATAACAGCCTCGCCGCAACTGGAACATGAACAAGGAAATGCTCGAGTACGGCTCGTTTTCTCTAATACTACGCCGCGTTTCTTTGCGCAAACGAGAGTTCGTTCGAAGCGAAGAAGCGCTCCGAATATTCTTCGCAACGAGCGGTCCCGTTTCGCATTACGCTCGCCTCCGCCCCCCCCTTCCACCCCCCAATCTCCGTATCCCTTCACGTCCTTTACATTGCCGAACGAGTAGGAGGCAAGGAAGAGACAATAGCGACATAGCCGAGGCCAAATTTAATGACTCCTCCGTACCCCCCCCCCCCCCCCCCCCCGATGGAACTCCTCCGCCAAGACACTCCTTTGTCCCGCGTTCTTCTTCTCTGTCTCTCCATCCACTCGCAGGAGAAAATAATAGATCACGCTTTCCTTGTCGCACGCTTATTGGAACGGCGGCGGGGCGCGCACGAGGGAACGCGCGAGTCTTCAGCGGCGCGCAAAACCTTATTTCCTCCCGCGCGATGCGTAACGAATCAACGGGGACTAAACGCGGATCCGCTCTATAGCTTCTGCTATGCCATACAGCCGCGTCGCTCGGTCGACCGCGCGCGCTCCTAGAGAAAAAATTGAGACCGAGAGATACGTACGGGGATATATGGACGTGGCTTCCAGAGGTTGTATATAAGGCGAGGAGGTCTAAGTGGAGGCTTCTCCTGGCGTATAGAAGCACTGTTTTTTTCCCCCGTCTTTCTCGTCTCTGTTCCGTGCGATTCTCAAAACGTAGCTGGTTGCGGAGGCGCGGTATCGAGTTTTGTGTTGCGTCGTTTTGTGTACGTCTTCTCCGTATACGTGCAATAGGGTGCAGCATTCGTAGCTGCAGTGAGCGGATAGGTCAGGAAACCGCGGAGGCGAGCGTGTGGCGTGTTGTCCGGAACAACAAGTTGCGAAGCGGCGGTAGGAGCGAGAAAGCAAGAAAAATAGAGGAAAGGGCCAGTCGAATTTGCTCGCTTGCAAGCTGTGCAGGAATTTATAGGTGATCTCTCACTTGTCTACGCCCGACTGCGCAGGAGAGCTCTGAATTTGAGGCGGCGCGTTCACGCATTGTATATTTATTTATTTATTCATTTATTTATTTATTTAGCCGTAGTCTAGCTTTAGCTTGTGACAGAACGCATCTGCGGCTATATCGAATTGTACCGTGTGCAATGAGAAGACGATGCTGAAAGAGGTGCTGATTAACAACGAACTGCTTTTAGGGACACTCGCCCTTGTTCTTCCCTGGCTATGAGCTATTCTACTGCTGAGGTCGTGGGTTCCATTCATAGCCGTAGCGGTCGAATTTCGACAGGTGTGGTATGCAAAAAAGGCTCGTGTATCCTGTGCTTTCGGTTCACATTAAAGAAACTCAAGTGGTCAAAATCGATACTTAGCCCATGTATCACTTCAGCGCCTCTCGATCTTGCACTCCCTCATCCCCCTCCCCACGTGTAGAGTAGTAAACTGGACTCGGTCTGGTTAACCTCCCTGCCTTACCCTGCCTCTCTCTCTCTTCCTCCCTCTCGCGCTCCCTCCCTTCCTCCCCTCTCTCTCTCTCTCTCTCTCGCTTAATGCGTAGGCAGTGTGTTGCTTTGGGACGTTGACCTAGTAGCACACAAGAATTTCTTTTGAGTGGCTCTGACAACGGCGTGATTCCTACGGTAACCAAGCCGAAAGCATTCTCATAAATTCGTTTTGAAACACGGAACCCGGTTTGCATAATTTTGCAGGCATATTGAAGGCTTTCTCACACAAACAAGAAGAAGGCAGTGTTAGCCAAGTGCTGAAGAATTAGAAAGTGCTTTACCTAGCGCGCGATTTGAACAGCCTGAGCAAATTGGTGCATATTTCCTTACTTTAATTACATCACATTTGTTAAGGCACTCATAAGTACGCTTTAACGCCAGTCCTGACTTGCTAAATTTTTCTTACGTTTAGTGTTGACGAGGGCCTTCAACACGGCTTCGGATGCCCGCTAAAGGTGCGCCTGGTTATCGGAGAAATTCAACGTGATTACTCTTGAGTTCTCGCACCCAATTCCCGCACTCTCAGTTTAGAGGCACACCAGAGTCATTGCACTTAAGTTTCTATAAACAAATCTCACTTTTTCATTTAGTGGCCTCCCAAACGTGATAACTCATAAGTTTCTAAAAAAGAAAAATGCGCTTCTTCTAGACGTAATTGCCCGTCAAAACCGCGCGCTACTTTCCTTCGCGTTGCGTCTCAACTCGTCTCCTAAGGTAACGCTGCAAAGTCTTGCTGCGAAGCCGAGTGTGTACGCGTGAGAATGCGCGCGCACGGGCTTGGAAAATAAGAGGGAGCGTAAAAGGGAGCAGCAGATTGGGGACGAAAAGGCGGCGCGGAAGAGAAAACAAAAAAAAAAGGACGAGGACGACGACGTTGAAATTGAAACGAATGTCGTCGCGCTAATGGACCTTTACGCCACAGCGAGCGCCTCTCGCTTCCCCGGGTCCATGCAGTGCGCTCTCGACGACGAAGGTGTGGGACCGAGGTATATATATACACCGACAACGATACACACGCCCCCCTCTCTATCTACTGTTTCATCTACCATTTTCTTTCTGTCCCCTTTCCGCAAACGCTGTTTACATCTTATGCTGCAGAGGTAGGGAATATATATATATATATATATATATATATATATATATATATATATATATATATATATATGCAAGACAGGGAGCGTCGGCTTTCTGCAAGACCTGGCGTATTGTGTGTGGGTGGAACAGCGCGAACCATTACACAGCGCTTTTCAAAAAACGGAAACGCGTCGGCGCTTGTTGTTCATATATATATATATCGCTCTTTGTTTTATTTTGTTGGGTTGAAGTGCGTAGTCAGACGCCTTCTTTAGAGACGGACGAGTTGGTTTCTTGAGGGGAAATAGAAAAAGAAGAAAGATGAAAGGCGCTGGCGCATTGTCGATCTTCTATATTTTTTTTTACATTTAAATTTTTTTTTGTTTGGATGCATGGAGCTATCCGCCGTGAACACGCGGGTTTCTTCGAGACAATCAACGCCCGACGACGCGATGCAGCTGTTGTGATTGCGATGCTCCGTTCGCGTAAGACGTCATTACGAAACTCCGCAGCGTTTATATCTTGCAACGAACAAAGGAAGCCTCCGTGGAATGCCGGACGGGGCGTAGGTACAGGCCGCTCTGATTCGGCGTTGCTCAAGACGTCTGTGATGGAAATTAAAGCGAACCTTTAGTGCAGCCTCCCTCCCCCCTCTCCCTCCAACAACTCTCCTTTTTTCCTTATTCGATTGCTCTTGCGCGTTTTGAGTTAGCCGTTCCCCGATGTTCTCACGTATTCTATTTGTTTGTTCTGCAAAGATTCCCTCTCCTCCTGCGGCAGTTTCACTTCTGATCCGCCTTTGCTAACTTCTTTTCAAGAATTCGATTTCAACAGGTGAAGCCAATCATTAGGTTCACGTGTAATACCCATAAATTACTGGTGCATAAATTACTCGTGCTAACGGATCTGAGTGATGACGCCATAGTTCTGACGATGAAAAGGGATTGAAACTTCCACGGCGAAACTTGGCAATAGCTTAAGGGCGGTAACGTTGAGTCGATGAACGCAGCGAAACCAACAAGACAGATAGAGTGCTACATATAGGGAGGTTTCAATAATCGCTCACAGACTAAGTCGCAAATGTTTGCGTCGAGCATAGCTATAGGTACGCTTCAAAGCCATTACGAGCGTCGAATGAATAACGTATCGGTCCACTGCTTCATCCGTGCAATAAAGGGAGTTGCCGCAGGCTTGGTTGATCAGTGCGCAACTGAACAAATTCATTGAAGACGAGTTTTATCCAGATTTGTCGCCAGATATTTTTGCATTCTAGATAAACCTTCGCTAATTTGTTTTTGTAATGAAATGCACTGTACGTTACTGCAAGCAGTAGGCGAGGAAGCGGCGGTGTGTCGGACAACGAAATCATTGTTTCAGGTTACCGACCCCGGCAGATGCTGCGTCGTGGCAAGTGACATTATAGGCCGAAGAGGGGACGTAGAAGCATTCCCACATAGGGCTGTCCAGTGTGGCGGAAAAAACGCCAGTCGATTAAGAAGTACCAAACCTTATCGGCAAACCGCCGTTTCGGTTCAACAATTCTCCTGGTTTATTAAGGCGCGCTGGGCCACCGAACCAAGGCACGCTGTCTACGTCGGTGCTTACTGCCTCTTTTTCCTTCTCTTTGTCTTTCTTTCTCTCTTTCTTTCTTTCTTTCTTTCTGCATTCCGCTTTTCACTACAAAACGAAAAAGAAAGACGCGGAGAAGGCGTGGACCCAACCAGTACTGTTTTCAGTTTGTAAATAGCGGCCGAGCTAAGCATCAGAGCAAACAGTGAGGTAAGCGAACACAGACAACATGAAAGAGAGAAGGACGAGAGAGAAAGAGAGAGAGAGAAGGGGGAAGGAGGGAGGGAAGAAGAAAAAGGGTGTTTCTGGAGGAAACGAATCCGCTGAACCGTGACGGAACAAAATGCTGCGCTGGAACGACGGTAAAATAGAAGAGAGAGAAAAAAAAATCATCTGCGGCTCGTTCCAACTCTTCTTGTTAGTTTCGCGCGCACACGGAAAACGCGAAACCGATCGGCAAAGAGGCCACCCGCACACACCCACACTCTGCCTGGCGGTCTCGCTTCACTGCACGGCTCATCTTGCGGGCCCTTCGCGGCCGCGTTTTGCTCCGGCCGATTTCGTTTCGCGCTTTTGACTCTCCTTGTCGCTGTTCTTGTGCCCTCGCTTCTCTCCCCAAACTCCCAAAAGACGCCACTGACACCGCTTCCATCTTGCCAACGGCGAATCCTTGCAGCTAACTGTTACGGCAGTGGTTCTCCTCTTCTCTACAGGTGTGGTCTTCCTTCGGTGACTTCACTCACAGCGCGCCATGCCAGCTCTGTTGTTCGCGAGTCTGGGTCGGCAACAACGTCGGACGGGCGGACCGTGACCGACCGTCTAACTTCGTAAAGCATCCTGATAATGTATAAGATAGAGTTCCGCGCGCCGTACTTGTGTGTGTGTGCGTTGCGTTTGTTGTCTCTTAGGTTCGTGTGGCTGTTATGGACCCTCAATTGTGCAATTCTCTTTATTTCTTGTGTTCAATGTTTTTTGTGTGTGTGCGTGTGCGTACGTGTGCGTGCATGTGCGCATGTGCGTGTGTGTGTACGTGTGTGTCTGTTTGAAAGAGAGAGAGACAGAGAGAACTGACAAGCTACGCAGGTGCGTGTCATGTGTACAGTCTATACCGCTACGTCTCCTGTTGTATGTCACACGAAGGGACGTGGAGGCAAACGCTGATATTCAGGCAGACGACATTTAGCGCACCGACGTGAACTAATTATCTCTACGCGCCATACCCTGATCGCTCCATAAGTTTTATTAATGCGCACTCGATTAACTGCGGAAGTGACAGTGCACACGACGCCGTGTGTGACACTGCAGGACACTGACTGACGTACGTTGTTTCCTTTCATTCGGGTTAACTCCCACTATCCTGCAATGTCATCGCGCGGGGAAACATAGGTGACGCGAATAAACCGCCCGTAATATATGTTGTGATTCACTGAGGAAACCACGCTATCGATCGCGCCCGTCATTGAATTGACACCCGCCCGCAGGTCCCGTTCCCAACGTGAACCATATACGATTACACGGACAGAGACGCCAGAGGCCGCCCAGACCAATCTAGCCTACACGCGTGGGCGACTTCCACTCGATTCGACTTGACTCGTCTCGGATGTCGGCGATATAAGGTTACGCCAAGAGCCCGGACGGCTGTCCAATCCAATCTGACGTCCCCGTGGCAGGCTTCCCTGACTCACTGCGAATGTCGTTGACATAGGGTTACGTCCACTAACGAGAACGCTGGTCAGGATCAATGCGACGCTACATGCGTTGCCGTGGCGTAGGGATTCTAACTTGTCACTCATGGAGCGATGTATGCACCTAGGGACATAACAACAAAGAACAGGCAAGAATATCGTATATTCGGGGAACGTTAGCGAACGAACGGTTGAATGAAATGAAGCCCATACAGTAAAGCATTCGTTGTTGTTGTTTTTGTTGTTGTTGTTGTTGTTGTTGTTGTTGTTGTTGTTGTATCACTCACCGGGGCTAACTGACAAAGCTCAACACAAGAAAAAAAGAAACCCAATAATGCTGGAATAGCAAAACCCTTGCCATTTTATACTTTTTCTTAAATATTAAATGTAGTAAAATTGAAAGGTAAAGTTCGTTAGAGGCCGGGTATCTCAAGATCCCATTTTACTCATCGTGCTGACTTTTGTTATGTTGGTGCGAGTATAAACAAAACGCCGAGCCTGGCGCCTTTAGGTGCTACCGGCTAATTTTTGTCACGGCGCTAACGAAAAGAAAGGAAACATCAGAGAGTAAGCAAGAACACTGAAGGTGTTCTAACTGCTCAAACGCGCATGCAAACTCACGCACGTGAATGAAAGGAGGCATTCAAACAGGCGCGCAGACATGCACAGCTTCGTAGACGAGTGGACCAACACAACTGTACATAGCTGGCTGTTTGCCTTCTGTAAGTCTATTCTTACGAAAGTGCGTCAACAAAAAAGCAGAAGGTTTCTAACGGCGGTCAGCAGAACGGACGCACATACAAAGAACGAAGGAGCACACAAGTGCTGAGCAGGAAAAAAAAAGAAAAAGATCTGCACATGCAATGCATTAACGAAGTTTCTATGTCTTTGTACGATGAGCCCGCAGCATGCTGGCGCCAGGCCTGAACGCCGGACGAGAGGTTATGCGTTTTTAATTGAAGCAATGAAAATCTGAGCATCGGGGCTTTGCGAAGGCGTTCATTTTGATGTCGTGCTGACGTTTCGGTGCGATAGACAAGACCCATAAGCGGAGAGATTAATCACGGATAGCTCGAGGTTGGCTAGCGATGGGGTAGCCAACGTGTGGTGAAGTAGGGAAAGGAACGATAATAAGAACGACAGAACACCGAGTCACGCACACAAAGTGGAACGTTCACTAACACAGGCGAAAGCGGTAGCGGAATTAAGTGGATGTATTCCGAGTCAATCGCCTTTGCGGATAGGATAGGATAGGGATAACAAAGTGCCGGCAAACGACGGTTTAACGGGTCGTGACGCTGGCCAAGCGTCCGGCCCGGGGTCCTACTCTGCATTACCCCAGTGGAACCCGTTTGTAGTGGGTTATACTTTTACTTTCATACATCACGTAACGTTTAACGTGAATCCTCTTTGGATACGCGGGCAGCCCATTCGCTGTCAGGCCCAATAAATGCGCTTTAAAAAGGGATAGCCTCGAAAGTTGTCCACCGAACATGTTCTCGAGTTTAGTTTTAGCTTATCGCTGCTCATTCGTGGCACAGTCCGTCAGTTGCTTCCAAGAAGCGCTACAGTGCTTTAGTGACTTTTTATTTCCTTGTGATGATTGCTGTGATTTTATGTCGAACCCGCGACAGTGGCTATGACGTTTCACTGCTAAGCGCGAGGCAGCAGCTTCGAGTCCCCGCCGCTACGGCCGAATTCCGATGGCCGTGAAATGTAAGAACGCCAGTGTGCCATGCTTCGTTAAACGAAACAAGAATAAAAAAACGGTGGTCATCATTAATCCGGAGTCCTGGCCTACAGCGGCGTCCCTAATAAACCACCGTGCAGTTTCGGAACGTTATACCCCACGACACAACTGTATCGAACTCGCTGTCACTTTCTTTTCGAATATCTTCTCTCTCCCTATCGCTCTTGCATACTTTATTTCTGGCCGTTTCGAAAATTTGGCTGTCCAGCGCGTCAACAGTCCCAACCCCCGTGCTTCGTCACCAGAATCCAAGCAAAACAAAACCTTGCTCTGACTGTGTATCCGTACAATTAAAGGAAACCTGGAAGAGAAGACACAGCCAACGTGCACACAAACAAGCGACAATGGACGAGGAGGAAAAGAAAGAGGAGGAGCTGGCCGTGCGTGGGGGGCGGGGCGGGGGGGGGGGGGCGCTGTCTGCATTGTTCCGATAATGCGGGCCATTCGGCCGCCGCCGCGGCCGGCTTATAGTTTGCCCTGGCACCGCGAACGCTCACGTAAAGCGCGCCGGGGAGCTCGGAGGGAGAGCGTAGTACGTAGCATACGTCGAAGCCAAGGGCGTCGGGCGGCGGTGCGCCAACGACGACGTATACGTAGTGTGTGTGCGTATATACACACACTCGCCACTACCACCGCCATTTCCGAGCTCTGTAGCAGCGGTGGCCCCGGCGAGAAATTAAGGGGCGCTGACCCGTGAAGAAGGCGAGTCCTCGTCGCCGCCGCCGGTCGACAATCCGGCTCGCTGGCTGCTTTAGCCCGGTCGGAAGTTGTGGTGTCGGAGGAAAAAGGGGTTCCTCCCGCCGCCTGCAGCGTGTTGGTCCTCCTCGTCCAGTTCCTTCGCCTCGACCGTCGCGAGGCGAGGCGCGCGGATTTTCGCCGCCGCCGAGTCGTGTCCGACGCTGTGACGACGACGGCTCGGCGTATACACTTTGCCGCCGACGCCGGAAGGCCACGGCCCAGCTCCTGCTGGCCGATGTGTTTTGCGGTGATTGTGTGCCACGCGTGAAACGTCGACGAGCAAGGTGTATGATGATAGCCGGCTTCTCTCTCTCTCTCTCTCTCTCTCTGCGCTTTTCTCTCTCTTTTTTTGTTTTTCTCGGTCGTATTTGTCGCTTTTTGTCTCGGTGTTCTTTTCTTATTTTGTCGCCTCGAGGGCTGACGCTGAACGTCTTATGGAGGGATCTCGATCGGAAGACGGATGATATCGGCCATCATCGCCGCAGTTCTCGCTGTATACGCTGCAGAGCCGAATCCTTTCTTTTTTCTTCCTCCTTCCTTACACGGGCTTGCGAACGAAACGCGCGGGTGAAATGGTCAAACATTGTGCACTTTATTTACCCGGTCGGTGTAAAAACCTTTCATTTGCTGGGCGCAAGGTTAGGGGATTTCGAGCTGCGACACGTCTGCAGGGCTTCTCGGCTGTTTTTTTCGTTCACTGTGCTCGGTGGGCAAGAGTTACGACGAAGGTTTTCGCGAGCTGCGGCGGGCAGAAACTAAGACGACGTAAATAGTCTTCTTTTTTTTTCTTCTCTTTTCTTTTTTTGCGAGAAATGTTATTATTATTATTATTTGTTTTGCACACATACACACATATACACAGGTAACAGGAAAGGGAAAGCGAGGAGCAGGCTGGCAACTGCCATCGGAAGGGGCACAACGCCTGCCTACTCTTCTGAAGGGAGGCGACAGCAACACAGAAATGGAAGATAGGAAGGAGGGGAGGAAAAAGGAAAAAGGAAAGGAGAGCAACAGGACAAATCTAAAGACCAAAGTAGAACACTGCAACAGGACAAATCTAAAGACTAAAGTAGAACTTGGCAGCCGGAATTAAAGTGACGCCGCGTCGAACAGCCTCCACAATTATCAACCACGTCCATGGCTAGTTCGCTATGCGGCTGATTGTGTTCTCCACGATGAGACGCCAAGTGAAGCTGCACGTAATCACCGTTTCGCGTAATCACCTGCACGTAATCACCGGTTCACAATATACACTACAAGGTGTTTGAACCCGCCACCTCCCATCTTCGAAGGAAGAAGCGTTAGGGTACAGTACTGATCACACACAGTAGGGCCGGTCACTAAAGGTCACGCTACAACTGAATGTCGAATGTTCATGCTACAAACGTGAACCTAAGTTAGTTAGGTCTATAAAGGTTAGTAGGGCGCGATGGGAAATAGCAAGTCCCGTTAACGTTTACGAGCAGTAACAGTGAGACTTGCATTCGCTTAGCAGCGATAGCTGAGGAGACGAGGAGAGAGAGAAAAGGAAGGCAGGGATGCTAACCAGTCAAGACTCCGGTTGGCTACGAGGATAGAAATACTTTTCTAGCAGTCAGGATCGAAAACAGCTGGTCAGAAGAAGTGGCTATTGCGCGTAATCAGAACTTCGTCTTTGAAGTAAACACTAATCTTTTTTTTTTTTTTGCCACTTCCAAGTTGAAACCGTAGCCCGAGACCTGACATTCCAGTTATGTCTAAGCCCGTCCTGTAGGTTACTATCTAATCGAACAATCGAGGCTTACACCGTGGCCCTGCGAATTGTATCTTTTATACTGCTCTTTGGAGGGTAAAAAAATGTTGCGATGGCAGATTAACTGTGTTATACGTCCTCTAATATATTGAGCGAGGGCATAGTGGCGACCCTATGCGTCTTAATTTTGCAGAAGTATTTTCTACAGGCAATTCCGCCGAACCGTCGTAATGCCTGCACTAAAGGTGCCAGAGGAACCACACCCTGAGCTATAAATATATATGCGGAATGTTATTTGGGCCACGGAGGGATGATATCTACCTCTACGAAGGCACTTTCAACTTTTCTACGAGGCATTCGTCTAAACGAGAAAATTTAGATCTATAAGTTGTGTTGCGTTTGTGTTAAGTGCAGTGTGTCCTGCGTGTGTGATTTCATTTATAATCGTAATTTATCATCGCACTCACACGGAGTAGCATGGTAGGCGTGTCACCATGAAAGCCTTCACACGGTTCAATAAGGTGCAACATTTCCTCTTTATCGTACAGGGCTAGCTGCCACGATCGCACGTGAACGCGTCTCATTACAGATATAATCGATGAACCTGATAGATAGATCCGATGAATCCGAAGACAGGGAGAGACAAGAATGAAAGGCGGGGAAGTTAGCTACATCTCGCCCAGGTTGGCTGCCTACACATTGGTAAGGGGGAAAAGAAATATAACAAAGAAGAAGGAGAGTCAGTGTGGCACGCATCCCTTAAATGAATGTTCACTCACGCATATGTTCAATCATGATTAATCTTCGCTGGGCAAGTCCGGTTGTCCACACAAATTGCGTTAGCGCTTTGGTTACCTCGTGCGTACTCAATGTTTCTCAATTTGATGAAGAAGAAAGCGCCCTCTGTGAAGGGCTCCCGCGACCGCCCGTTGCAACTATCGTAAGAAATATCAAATGCACCGTCTTCGATCCGCAACACTTCTCAGAGACCTTGAGAACGTTTGTGAGTTTCGTTTTTTTTCTTTATTTTTCCCGAAAGTAGCGCGGGCGAAAATAAAATGACGTGATGCTTGAAATGCACGTCTCCCCTGTGTTTCGCGCAGGAGAAGCGCGCATATACAATATAGTAGGTGAAGTCGACCCCTTGACACAGTGTGGACGCGATCACAATAAGTGCAAATTTTGTACTACTTGGACTACCATGGGACGCGAGTGAACCGATCAGATGGTGAACATTATATACGATACGAAACCCACGCGTAGCATATCTTAATGTGCATTCGACATGGGTATGCGTGACCATAGAAGTGCGGACTACTGGATGCGTAAAGCAGCTAAATTTGTTTCTGCATGTTTATGAGTTTAGCCTCTTATTTAACGCCATGGCGCGCTTCTCTTTCTTCTATGTCTTCTTATTTCTCTTTTCAATCGCTTTAGCGCCTCAACTGCGTAATTTATTTGTTAAAGCATGCGGCATTCGCGTAGCTATATCACATTTATACTCACACCAAGAACTAAAATCGAATAACTGGAAATACGTATCGCTTAAACAACACCTTTCTTGGTCTCACAGTCACATTTATTTAAATCAGGTCCTGCTCTATTCTATCCTTCATTGCACCGCACTCTGTTCAATTGGTTGACCGGACCCACGTAGTGATCCGCGGGAGCTTCTCTTCTGGCTGATAACTACAACGGCCTTGACCGCGCCAGTATAGCAGCTGCAGGCGATATTAAAAAAAAAAAGGTACAGTGTGTCGGTTCTACGATATTTTTCCCCCGTGTGCCGCCACCCCACGTAGGCAGCACAGCCGCCCACTTGAGCGCGACCGAAGACAGCACCGGCTTCGCAGGGCTCGCGTCGCTGCTTCCGGCGCTCGCCGCCGGAAGTGACCACGCGGGCGGTGGCAGCGCTAAGACGGAGGAAGACGGCTTCCGCGTCGGCCGCGCGGTGCCCGGGCTGAGGCGCCCTCGCCGCTGACCCCGCGCGCCCAATTTGCCGCCGCCGCCTCCTCCGACTGGCGCGTATACTCTGGAGGAACCCGGCGCCCGCTAATTGACGCCGGGGCCGAGTGGTCCCCGGAGTACGGGCCCCCGCCATCTTCTTCTTCGCCGTCTCTTCTCGGCCGACGCAGACGCTCTCGAGTCAGCGTCGCGTATCGCGCGGCGAAAAGAAGGGCGCCCCGGAGAACGGCAGAGGCAGCCGCGAGGAGGCTGGGCCCCTCGACGAGAATTAAGGGGATCTCGGCGGCGCTAATGGGTCACTTTGAGTCGCCAAGCGCAAGAAAAAGAGGCCGCCTTGCGCGTGGCTTCCGTGTTGCTCTGCCCGCGTGCGTCCTTCGTGTACGGCGGAGAATAATGGCACATGCCGCAGCGGCAGCGTCCTTTCATGCGTCCTTGCGTAAGCGTAAGCGCGAGCACGCAGGTCTGGAAGATCATGCGCGTCACACCGGATTGTGCGCGTATAACCCGACGACCGCCTGCCCAACTTTGCGCCTCCCTCCGGTCGTACATGTGGGTCGACGGCGTGCCCCAAGTTTCCGAGTTTACGTGGTCAGTATAAGTTGCGTTGGCAGGCTCGTCAGAAGCCTGCTAAGTCGGTGCGAGACTTTTACGCTGTATTCGCTTTCTGTGTAGGCGGACTTCTGTTCGCGTTTTAAGATCGTGTATACGTCAGTGGGGACGGTATTCAAGCCTAAGTTATGTGTATCAGCTTATCAATTACATTTCCGTCAGGATCACTGTTTTGCCATAGATTAAGGGAACGCCATTGTGCATGACATTTCTACATATATGTAAGTATACGTTGTCAGAACGACGAATTTTACGCTGGCATGCTGACGTCTGTTCGTACCGCGTAGTTGCCTCAATACGAGGATAACATAACGCTAGTAGTAGTGCAACCAACAGGCGCACTCATGAAGAATGATGACGCTACGGATGCCATAAGAAAGTATTGGCTGTCCATCAAATGCGACTGGAAGATCTTCCCTCGCCCAACTTTTGCACATGTAATGGCTGTCTGTGGGGCTGGGTAAAATATGGGCTTGGGCTATTTGTTCATACATGCGAACAGGTACTGCCGTTTTCTTTAATTGCCCTATAGTCTTTTACTCTCGCAAATAATTTGTCGAATTAGCCTGCGAATATTTATGTTTTAGTACAGGACCTTGCACACTTCTGTGCCAACTTCTTAGTGTGTCGCGCTGTCTGCCATTAGCTTTTTTGTTTGTTCCACGCGTCTAAATCCGCATCATGAACTTAAAGACACAACGTTTCTGCGACATTCCGAAATTTCGTTGTATTCAATGTAAGCGCAGGGAACATTGATTTCCTTTTCCTTTGAATTATGTGCTGCAGTGCGTGTGAGTAGGCAGTACCTATATACAACACTCGAGGTTATCCACTGATCTTGATGAATCACTCCCTATTAAACACCGTTTCAAAATTCAGGCAAGCGCAATCGAAAAAATCAAGCGCATCGTATTCCGTTGCAGCGCGGAAAAATGACAGACGAACAAGCGAACAGAAGACGTCTCCGTCTGCGTCTTTTCCCGCTGAAATGAAATGTAATACCATACCAACTCGCGCAACTGCGCATCCTGCAACAACAAAGCGCAATTGTTATTCACAATGCATTGGCCTTTCAACTACGCACTCAACTACACACTCAAGTACGCACACATTGTGGTGGTGGTGGTGGTGAATTGTAGCAGCAGGCGGGTTTGGCTTGGCGAACAAGGCCGGCAATTGCTCCGCCCGAGCGTCTCGCACAATACCGCTGAAGGGTTTCACCATAGGTCTATCAAACCAGTCTCTCTTAAGAATTCGATCAGGAGACGTGAAGTTTCTTTGCGCGCTATAACTGATCCCTCGGGAATTATAAGGTGTTACAGGCGCGCATGCGGAAGGTCCTTGTTTCGCAGATTCTTCAGGAGAGTGTCTCTTTCATCTTGGAAGTACGCACACAACTTTCAACTACGCACTCAACTTTCTCGTCTCGACAGGCACATCAGTGGCGCCTCGTTTATCCTCTCAACGATACGTTCAATGCAGCCGTCGCCAACGCGAGCGACAGCCGAGTCCTTACCCGCATTCTGTAACACGCGCTACACGTAACGTCTTAGCGCGCGCACGTCGGCACGACCTTGAGCGACGACAGTCTCTCGTGATCGTTCCAGGTTGTTTCTGACGTGCAAGAAAAGCAGTGACAGCGCCACCCCCGACTCGCTCATTCGTCACACCGAGAGTACACCGCTCGAAACGAGCCGCTCGGCTGCTTCGTCGGCGCGCTCTCTCGCTCGCTTGCGGCGACGCCGTCACGCTACGCGGACGAACGGCGCGTTGCGCTTTGTGACAGTCGTGCACGCGGTTGGTGGGACGCGAAGCAGAGAAACAGACGTCTCCTTGTCCGCTCCAAGCGCATCCATTAGCACGTACGACAGCGCACCGACTGTTTGAGACAGTGTCGGCACCAAGCGGCACGCGGTGGGACTGTATACGGCAACTTGGTTAGACAAGCTGCCCATGCTAGGCGAAAGGAAAATGACGCAGTTGGCTTTCATAATAGTCTATTGCAGGAACATCAGGGCCAAGAGCCGTCGCGGTACGTCACGCATTCTCCAAACGCAAAATGTATGTGATTAT
This sequence comes from Dermacentor albipictus, assembly GCF_038994185.2. Taxonomy (NCBI): domain Eukaryota; kingdom Metazoa; phylum Arthropoda; class Arachnida; order Ixodida; family Ixodidae; genus Dermacentor; species Dermacentor albipictus. The sequence goes on along the minus strand of NC_091822.1, from coordinate 141,916,972 downwards.
ACGCATATACCGATGTTTCACCGAATTCTTGTAAATCGGGCAATAATGATCACGAGGATGTTTTGCCGACGCATCATTTGCGCCGGTGACTGATGACTTGCTTGTACAAGGGCCCAAAGTGGATTTGCGCAGTGGTAAAGCGGCTTACCAGCTGCTGTGAGTGTCAGTGCACAATGAAATAAAATTTTCTAACTAATCTGTGACAGAGAGTATGAAGGAGAGTATAGAAACGTTAACTAAGGTGTAGCGTTCAGTTTGATGCCCAACACTGGGTGATGCATATAGAGGGACAACGATTTCAAAGGTCAACGATGGCTTGAGATTGGCGGCAGTTACTCTCGTTTTTTTTTCTTATCTTCTGAGCAGTGGAAACTGACACAGAGACGTAACGACGGTCGCTCCCTGGCTGAATTTTTCTGAAAGCCGGATGCCACTACACCAACACACACACACACACACACACACACACACGCACACACACACACACACACACACACACACACACACACACACACACACACACACACACACACACACACACACACACACACACACACACACACACAAACGCTCTCACTCTCTCTTTCCGTCTCTTAGGTTGTGTATATATAAGCGTTATGTGTTTATTTGTTATGTATTTCACTTTGAACGCACACAAGAGCACAAATACAGAGTGTGCACTTTTAAGCCTTTACGTGTTTCTGACATCATTTCACACTTTCTTCATATTGAGCCGCGTGCCCCCGAGCATGATGAACACAGGAAAAGAAAGAAAAAAGGGGGGGGGGACGAAGAACGGCACTCAAAATCAAGTAAACGCGAGGAACTGCGACGGGTCAGCTGTAGCCGGCATGCCGTCCAAATTGGGAGGGAGGAGTCGCCGGCACGCTCCACTTTTAGCAGGACACGCAGACGGACAGGGTCCGTTCTCCCCTCCGCACTCTCTTCACTATAGCGTCGACCCTCTTATTCCATTTTCCCCAATCCATCCCTAAACTCTCTCCTTCGGTCCCCGAAGCTCTTCTGCCGCGACGACTACGGTCGCGGGAAGGGAAGGGGAGGGGGCGATGATCCCCAAATGAAAATGTCAATCGATCGCCGCCGGGCTGTGCTCGACGAGGCCGCACCGCAGCCCCGGCGTCACACACGCACGCACGCACTCTTGAGATCCTCTCGCCCGCCGCAACCCCTAGCCACACCACCGGCCGTGGCCACACATACGAGGAAGTTTTTCCTCCCTCTCCCTTTCCTTACCCTTCCAGCCCGCACTCCCTCTCCCTCTATCATTAGCGAGCTTTGCGGAGGCTGATAAGAGAGCCCGGCATGGGCCGGGCCAGGCCGGGCGTTCTCGCGAAACGCTTCTTCATCGCAGTTATGAAATTTTGTTCGCTCGAGACGGGGGCGTGTATTTCTCGCCCGCCGCCTCTTCTGCTAGTAAATAGCACTCGGTTTTGGCGACGAGATATCTTTTTTTTTTGTGCGCCTGATTTTTTTTAGAGGTCTGTCTTTTTTCTCCTCCTTTTCCGATCGTTTCCTTCTTCCCCTCTCTTTGCCGTTCTTACAGTCAAGGGCTCCACGTGACCCTAGAAAGCCGAGATGGCGGAAAATGAAGCCCCGCGGTAACCGTTTCATCACAGCGCACTGCCTTCGAAAAGAAAGGCGCTAAGCATCTACGTCCATATATTTTTGGGTCTGGCTTGGTGTATACGGATGAAAGAAACGAAAAAAAGAAAGAAAAAAACGAGAGGAAGTTAGCGCACCTAGAAGAGATGTCTCTCCCGCTATCGGGAAGGCCCGCGTACACGCGGCGCGGATTTCTCGGTGTCGTCAGAATTGACTCGTTTCTGCTCGGATGTTTATATAGCTCAGCGAGGAGGGTGTTACGTGTAAAAAATATATCGACGCGTCAACTTCCCTCCCCTCCTCCCTGTCCACCCTCCTCCCCCCCCCCCCCCCAACACACACACGCACACTTTCTTTTTTCTTTGGTGGCCCCTTTGGCCTGACCGGGAAACTTAATGCGCGTCGAATGCAGCGCGGAGTGCGCATCATTCACTCTCTGGAGGCAGCTTTTATAAAAAGGAGGCCCTTTTTCGAGCTCAAGGTACCGCGACGGATAAAAAGAGAGAGTGATGTGCGTGGAACGTGCGCTGATAACAAACAAAAGGATTCCCGAAGAGCTTCGCCAATCGCACGCCGCTGCGTAGATTTTTCGAGCGCGCTTGATACAAAAAAAAGGAGAGGGATCGAACCGGGCTGCATACGCTGCCGTCTGTGCTCCTGTCACCGCGACTGAAATGTTATACGGTTGTTCCCTAAGCGGTTTAAAATCCTCGTGCTCGACGTTTCTTTCTTTTCTATTCTTATCTTCCTTGCATCTTTTTGGCTCAGCCATTGTTCCTTCGCATGCATTTTATTCCTTTCTTTTCCTCTCTTTAGTAGACAACCGTGGAGGTGTGCTTCGGACAGGAGCTGAACGTCTTTCATGCACTCTTCTAGCCTGAGATTGATGGGCTGGCGCTTTCTTCTGTGGTTTAAAAGGGGCGTCCCGTGAAGCACCGCGCTCCTTGACATGGATGCCGAGAAATTCTTTGTCTCTGCGGCTTTGCGTCTGCTGTCCTCACTCGAACACTCGAATCGGTCGGAGTTGCATTGCACAACGCCGGTTTCGGTAAGTCACGTGAAACGCGCGAGAGCGTGCTCATACAGTAATGCGTAAAGCATAGTTTCAGTTTCCTCTTCGGCGATTCCTTCTTTCTCTGTATATTGTCGGCGGTGCGCAGAGTCTTACCCATGACGGCTTTGATCCACCGTGGCGCATGGGAAGCCGCCTTGACACAACGAAATCGAGGAAAGATGCGTGAGATTGACACAGAGAGAAATACAAAAAATAAGAAAAGCGGACAACAGTACCATGTTTTATGAAATACGACTGTTCTGTGCGCGTCGCGAATGTACGGCCAGACTTTTCTTTCAAGAGGGAAGCGGGCCTCCCTTACTTTTATGGCTTTCTCTTTCACTGGCCCCCCGCGGACTCCAAGCTGTGCGCGAGAGAAAGGACCCCGCTCCCTCCGTTCGGTTCCTGAAAGAAACCCAGTGACGACGCTTCGGGGTGGTCGGCTGTTTCCCGTGCCCGGGGGCGTCGACGGGGATGGAAACCACAGTTGGAAAGGCGCGGGACGGGCAGACTCGCCCCACCAGCCCTAGAGACCGGACCACTTTTTTACGGGGCTAAAACTGAACGTTTTTGTGTATTTTTAACTTGCTTTTTTGACCTTCTCAGTGTAATTAAAGTTTGTTTTAAATGTTCAACTGCGTTCGACCCGTTATCTAGCTGGACAGCGGACGCTTTGATCCCGTCAAGTGCGATCCGCGAGGCCAGCACAGTAAAAAAGTGAAGTCGACTGCCATCGGCCGCCAACTCAACATCCGCTGCAGTGGAATACGTCGCACGGCAAGACCTCCGGTTGGACCATGACATCCGCCTACTGCAAGGACACGGCATCGCCTACAAGTTGAGCAGCTGACGGCACACAGGGCAACGACAAGGTGGGCTCGTTTCAAATTTCATCGCGCAGCTTAGCAGGCTTCACGGCATACGTCCGCTTTGAGTGAGATACGTCGTGAAGCACGCACGCCAAAATGGATCAGGACAAGCTGACGCCCGAAACGTCTCAAATTATGACAGCAGAGCATGAAGCTTCCACGGCAAATATTCGACCACAAAGAGCAACTACGTTTTCCATGAAAGCTAAAGAAACGTATGAAACGAGCCGCGAAGAGCACTGCCAGAGAATAGACGCTGCCTGGAAGAACGTGGAGACAGCTATTTTCAAAGTGTCATGTGCAAAAGAGGAAGACGTTAACAACGCCGCAACGCAGCTTCGCGCAAGCTATGAGCGCTACGAGCACGTCGCCGCCAGATACGTTACCTTCCTCGCCAAAACAAGCAGATCTGAAGCCCAGGAGGAATTAGAACTTCAAAAAGCAATCGACGCAGATCGTTATGTGACTGTAAGCGACAAATTACGTGAGGCTACAGAACGAGAACGCGACCGCTTACAAGAGGTAACGTCGCAGCACTCTCTATCGGCCCACTCAAGCGTTTCTTCGAGGTCACGACGATCGGGCTCGTCAACAATCAGCCTAGCCGCCGTACAAGCACGCGCACAAGCTGAAGCCGTCCGGGCCAGAGCAGAGTTTGGTCGCAGAGAGGCCGCGATGCGTATTGAAAGGGCAAGGATTGAGGCTGAATTGGATATTTTGCAGCATGAAAAAGAAGCGGCAGCTGCAAACGCACAGGCGAATGCGCTCGAGGCAGCCGTGGAGCAGGATGGCGGGGAGCGCATGCGCACGCTCCCTCCTGTGGACCGAACGCTGCAGACTAGGAGTTATATCGATGAGCAGCAAGCCCTACGCAACTCTGCGCTCGTGTTTACTGAGGAGGCCGTTACCAACTCAAGCGACGACGTGAACAATGCTCGCACGTCGCCGAGGGCCAACACAGCTGCGAATAATTCGATGTGTCTGCGAGCTGATGAACGTCCACCTGACTACGATGCTGCCCCTAACAACCCAAGTTGTAAGCATGCTGGAGCTACGAGTCGTCTTATGAACTTACGAGTTGGTCCGCAGCCGCTTGTGCACGCCCCGACACACAACAGTTCAAGCTCAGAGCTAGCCGATGTCCTCAAATTCCTGTGCCGCAAAGACCTTGTTTCAAGCGGTCTTATCAAGTTTGATGATCGACCTGAGAACTTTCGCGCTTGGAAATCATCGTTTAAAGGTGTCGTCAGAGATCTAGGTCTTTCGGCCCAGGAAGAGCTGGACCTTCTCATCAAATGGCTCGGCCCTGAATCGTCAAATCAGGCTCGGAGATTGAAATCGGTGCACGTGGATGACTTTTCAACGGGCTTGAACGTTGTGTGGAAACGGCTCGACGACGTCTTCGGGCGCCCTGAGGCAATTGAGGATGCACTACTGAAGCGGCTGGAAGACTTCCCGAAGATAGCTTACCGGGAAAATACCAGACTCCAGGAACTTGGCGACCTCCTGCTAGAACTCGAGGCTGCGAAAACTGACCCGTATCTCGCCGGTCTTGGCTATTTGGATACCGCAAGAGGGGTCAACAAAATTGTTTCGAAGTTGCCATCAGGACTTCAAGAAAATTGGATGTCGGCGGGGTCGAAATACAAAAAAGATCATGACACTGCATTTCCACCCTTTTCTTTCTTTTGCAAATTTGTTAGAGATCAAGCCAGCATGAGGAACGACCCGAGTTTCATCTTGCATCCACAAAATGCCTCGTCTGAATTCAATCAAAGGAAGGAAGACAATGGTACCAAGACCACGCGGCAAAGATCGTCTGTGTCAGCAAGGAAAACAGAAGTGGATCCTGCTTCTGCCAAAATTAATCGAGATGCCACTGCTAACGAACAGCAACCGGAATCGAAGGACTTTAAAAGGTGGTGTCCATATCACAAGAAACCTCACCCTTTGGAAAGGTGTCGCGCCTTCCGTGAGAAAACTTTGGAAGAGCGGCAATCTTTCATAAAGAAGCAAGGGATCTGCCTACGATGCTGCTCATCCAAGAACCACATGCAGTGGCAATGTCAGGCAGTCGTGATATGCCTCATATGCGACAGCGCCGACCACGCCACAGCGCTTCACCCAGCACCGCCAACCTCAGAGCCGTCAAGGGCTAGTGGGTCTGATGACAGTACCACAGATGACTCAGAAAGAAGAGTCACATCTAGGCGTACCGAAGTGGCAAACGCTGGCAGCAGCACAATGTCGTGTGCTAAAATCTGCCTCGTAGAGGTGACCCATGAGACTCAGCCTGAGAAAATAGTCAGAGCGTACGCGATTCTTGACGACCAGAGTAATCGCTCGTTGGTTAGGCCAGAACTCCTCAACGATTTCGGAGTGAAGGGGACGCCTACGCAATACACGCTCCGCACTTGCTCCGGCAGTACTGAAGTGGTTGGAAGAGTCGCTCATGGTTTTTTCGTGCAGAGCATGTCAGGCGAAGTCAAGTTTCCTCTTCCACCTCTCCTCGAGTGCAAGGCAATTCCAGAAAACAGAGAGGAAATTCCGACACCTGACGCTGCAAGGCACTACCCGCACTTGAAGTCAGTAGCAAATCACATTCCTCCTCTTGAGAAGGCTGGAATACTGCTCCTCCTTGGCCGGGACATCCTAAGAGCTCACAAGGTTCGTCAGACAATCAACGGACCCCACGACGCGCCGTATGCTCAGAAGCTCGACCTCGGATGGGTCATTGTCGGTGACGTTTGCGTTGGTCGAACGCGGAAAACGGGCAGCGTCAACGTGTTCAAGACCCATGTGCTGGACAGTGGGCGACCATCCCTTTTTGAGCCATGCCCAAGACATTTCTTTGTTAGGGAGGCGCCAATTCACTACTCTGCGGATAAGGTCTCAAAAGATTTACGATTGGCAGCAACATTGGATGACAACCTGGCCCCGAATCTTTTCGAGACAACAGAACTTGACAACCAGCGTGCTCTCTCCATGGAAGACAAGACATTCCTCAAGATAATGAATGGTGAATTCACCCAAGACAAATTAAATAATTGGGTCGCCCCTCTCCCCTTTCGCACACCGAGAAGTCGGCTTCCGAACAACAGAGAACAAGCTCTGTCTCGTCTGCTCTCGCTACGGCGTACCCTGCGAAAAAATCCTGAAACAAGGGAACGTTTCGTGAACTTCATGAACGAGCTCTTCATCAAGGGTCATGCGGAGGAAGCTCCACCACTTCACGTGGACGAAGAATGTTGGTATCTGCCCATATTCGGCGTTCACCACCCCCAGAAGCCTGATCAAATCCGAGTCGTGTTTGACTCCAGCGCTCAGTATGAAGGGGTATCTCTGAACAACGTTCTCCTGACCGGCCCTGACCTGACGAATAACCTTGTGGGGATTTTGATACGCTTCCGGCAAGAACCAGTTGCGGTTACAGCGGACGTCCAGCAAATGTTCTACAGTTTCATGGTTCGCGAGGACCATCAGAACTACCTGAGGTTCCTCTGGTTTAAGGGCAACGATATCTCCAGAGAAATCATAGAGTGCCGAATGAAGGTTCACGTTTTCGGCAACAGCCCATCGCCAGCTGTTTCAACGTATGGCCTTCGACGGACTGCCCAACAAGCTGCCCCACGATTTGGTGAAGATGCCAGGAAGTTCGTTGAAAGAGATTTCTACGTCGATGATGGGCTTAAGTCTCTTCCGAGCGAAGAAGATGCCATTAGTCTGCTGCAAAGAACGCAGAAAATGCTTGCAACAGCTAACATAAGGCTGCACAAGATAGCTTCGAATAGGCAGAATGTGCTGAATGCATTTCCTCGAGAGGACCACGCCCAGGGACTGAAGAACCTCGACTTCGGCACAGACGCGTCGCTTACGCAAAGAAGTCTCGGTCTACTGTGGGACATACGCGACGACAGCTTCGTCTTCAGGGCTCCTCGTCAGGACAGGCCATATACGCGGCGAGGAGTGCTGTCGACCGTCAACAGCCTTTACGATCCACTAGGGTTTGTGGCTCCAATAACGGTTCAAGGCAAGTACCTTCTCCGTGACCTCGTGACGAAGGGTTATGACTGGGACACACCGCTTTCGGACGAGAAAAAGCAGAGATGGGACGAGTGGAAGAACTCTCTCCAGACACTACAGCACCTTCACGTGCGAAGAACGTATGCGCCAGTCTCGACGCTTGAAGCCGAAAGCAGGGACATTCATGTATTTTCAGACGCGTCCACAAGGGCCGTCGCAGCTGTGGCATACCTACGCGTGACTGACAAGCAAGGAAATAGACACGTCGGATTTGTGATGGGAAAGGCCAAGCTTGCTCCACAACCAGAACACACCATCCCCAGGCTTGAGTTGTGTGCAGCAGTGCTTGCTGTAGAGATGACCGATTCTATACTACGAGAATTGGACTTCCAGCCGAACTCGGTCACGTTCTACACGGATAGCAAAGTGGTCTTGGGTTACATATACAACGAAACAAGAAGGTTCTACGTGTATGTGGCCAACAGGGTGCAGCGGATACGTAGCAGCACGCAACCTGAACAATGGAAATACGTTCACACAGACGAAAATCCAGCAGACCACGCCACTAGAACGATTCCAGCAGCACAGCTTAAAAGCACGAACTGGTTGTCCGGACCTGATTTTCTCTCACGACGAGAAGAGGAAGCACGGTCGTCGAGCTTCATCCTCTTAAATCCTGATGAAGACAAAGAAATACGCCCTGAAGTCTGCACTCTGGCGACGGAGGTGAACAGACGACAGCGACTCGGAGCTGAACGCTTTCATAGACTCTCGAACTGGAAATCTCTCACTCGTGCTGTAGCAAGTCTGATCCAGGTTGCCCATCGCGCAAAGAACGCATCACAAGGAGAGGTAGCTCCCGTTGAGGCGCTCTCCAAAGCCAGGCTCGTCATCATTCGCGCAGTACAGCAGGACGCATTTTATGAAGAGATATGCTGTATCCAGAGAGGAGAGCAGGTTCACAAGACAAGCTCGCTTCGAAGGCTTGACCCATTCTTAGACGCCAACGGCTTGATCCGCGTCGGCGGCCGCTTGAACAGAAGCGACCTTCCAGACGATGAGAAACACCCTCTCTTATTGCCGGGTCGGTACCATGTGGCGAAGCTTCTCGTGCGCCACCACCATGAATGCGTGCAACACCAGGGCCGACACTTCACAGAAGGAGCCGTACGAGCTGCTGGATATTGGATCGTCGGAGGTAAAAGGTGCATCTCATCCGTGCTGCAAGCATGCATTTCATGCAAGAAGCTGCGAGGGCGCTTTCACGACCAGAAGATGGCTGACCTTCCGGCAGACCGAATCAGCACAGATCCTCCTTTCACGAATGTTGGAATCGATGTTTTCGGTCCCTGGATGATTGTCTCTCGCCGAACGAGAGGTGGTGTTGCAAACAGCAAGCGCTGGGCAGTCATGTTCACCTGCTTAAGCATTCGCGCAGTGCACATTGAGCTGATCGAATCAATGGATACGTCGAGTTTCATTAATGCCTTCCGAAGGTTCCTAGCAGTGCGAGGGCCCGTCAAGCTAATACGCTCTGACTGCGGGACCAATTTTATCGGAGCTTGCAGAGAACTTGGAATCAGCGCTGAGGGCATTCATCGCTCACAAATAGGCAAGTTCCTCAGCGGAAACGGCTGCAAATGGATATTCAATCCACCGCACGCGTCCCATATGGGCGGTGCGTGGGAGCGGATGATAGGCATTGCACGTCGCATTCTTGACTCAATGCTCATGCAGTCACGTCATCAACGACTCACGCATGACATTCTTGCAACCTTTTTGGCAGAAGTTGCGGCCATCATTAATGCCAGGCCCATAACTCCTACTTCGTCTGACCCCGAAGATCCCACAATCCTAACTCCGGCGACACTCTTAACCCAAAAACACGGAAGCGCATCTGTAAGAACTGGGCAGTTAGATACAAGCAACCTCTACAAACGGCATTGGCGTCTCGTGCAAAACCTGGCTGACGAGTTCTGGAAGCGCTGGCGCACAACGTATGTCACTACTTTGCAACAACGCCGAAAATGGCAAGCAACAAAACCCGACCTCAAAGAAGGCGACGTCGTTCTACTCAGGGATAAAGAAGCAACCCGCAACGACTGGCCCGTCGGAGTGATTACACGAAGCCTGCCCAGCACAGATGGAAGGGTGCGCAAGGTCGAGCTGAAAACAGCCAAAGACGGGGTTGTGAAAACATTCTTCCGGCCAACAACAGAAGTTGTGCGTTTGCTGTGACCGTGATATAGTGGTGGCGTCTTAACAACGGAAGACACCAGACGGGGAGTGTTCTGTGCGCGTCGCGAATGTACGGCCAGACTTTTCTTTCAAGAGGGAAGCGGGCCTCCCTTACTTTTATGGCTTTCTCTTTCACTGGCCCCCCGCGGACTCCAAGCTGTGCGCGAGAGAAAGGACCCCGCTCCCTCCGTTCGGTTCCTGAAAGAAACCCAGTGACGACGCTTCGGGGTGGTCGGCTGTTTCCCGTGCCCGGGGGCGTCGACGGGGATGGAAACCACAGTTGGAAAGGCGCGGGACGGGCAGACTCGCCCCACCAGCCCTAGAGACCGGACCACTTTTTTACGGGGCTAAAACTGAACGTTTTTGTGTATTTTTAACTTGCTTTTTTGACCTTCTCAGTGTAATTAAAGTTTGTTTTAAATGTTCAACTGCGTTCGACCCGTTATCTAGCTGGACAGCGGACGCTTTGATCCCGTCAAGTGCGATCCGCGAGGCCAGCATAACGACGTTCGGTAATCCGGAGTGCTTATATTCGGGAAAAAAAAATTGGGGGGGGGGGCACAAATGCGCTTTTAAACACATATATTATCGGGTCAATGGTAACGTCAAAGGGCTGCGACGTTGGGGTAATTGGTGTTGCATCTTGTAGTGGAAGCAGCGCGAGAAACAAAGGCTGACACGCACACAACACGAGCATTGTCAATGCTAAAGCGGCTGATGAAGGTGAATCATACTTTCGCCACTTCCTGCGATAAGGTAACTTGCCACTTTATGGGTTTCAGTATGCGTGGTCAACCAAAGGTAGCCGCCGCCAGCGGACGACGGCGCTTCGTGAATGCTTTCTTCTTAAATGTGCAGCTCTATTAACTCGACTCCACTGGTTAGGAATGGTCCGTTCGTTCGGACTTACCCTGCTTTTAATTTCTTTGGTTGCATTACCTGCGTTGGTTACATAATGAAAAAAACAACGTCCCAGTTATTCTGTCTTGAATTCTGTTTTCCGTATTCTCGCCCCTTTCTCCGAAATGGATTCCCTTAAGACTAGAGAGAGAGAGAGAGAGAGAGAGAGAGAGAAATGAGATGCGGAAGGCAGAGAGGTTAACCGGAAGATATGTATCCAGTTTGGTATACCTCGCTCTGGGGAAGGATTAAGGGGAGACTAAACATGCACCACCTACCATCCGCCATATTTGGCCTATCATTTAAACCTCTGATACAGTTCCATTTATACAGAGAGAGAAAGAGGGAGAGAATAAAAAGAAATAGAAAGAGGATACAGTGATCAAAAGAGAGAAACAAGCGAGAGGAGGAACGCTAGATGCTGGTTTACAATGAATAAATGATTACGCTGACCTATCAGTGTGTAATGCATGTATGTATGCCTGTATATATGCATGCATGCGCCCTGTCTGGAATCGATCCGGACATGGCATCTATTTCGCAGACCCTTTCGGACATGTTAACACGAGGTAGGTAGGCTCAGCGGTCGCAGTTTAATATAACAATGATGAATATTATTTCTACTGGCATCCCCTTGGAAACGAGGTGGCGACAAATATTCGGCGAGCCGGCTTGAGATAATCAGTTTATATTGCATCTATTGAAGTCTAGCGTTTTGCCTATCTCCTCCTTGGTCTTTCTTCTATTCTTTAATGTCGCTGCCTCCGCCAATATTGTTAACTTCTCTTGCGTATCTCGGCCACTGACAACTTGATGCTTCCATCGACTTCCAATCCCCGTCTCTCTGGAAAGTGGACGTCCCCTACGGTTCTTGCTGGGCGAATATCTTGGCGTTACATTACAAGGGTGACAGCATGGGCTAGTTTGTATTCAGTAGTCTAATGTGCTGAGCCGTAACCGGACTTTACTGCATCATATGCATGCCTCGCCCTGTAGCAAAAATTTTCTCTGGTATGGTTCTCGTCCTCAGGCAGCCGGGCTCGGGCCTCAAATAGCAAAGCAGTGTCCTCTGCGTTATCGAACGGATTTTTCTCTCCAGATTCCTTGCTTGCCGTTTCTTTTTTTACATCTCCATGGACTTTTCTCTTTTGTTGTTATTTCCATCCTTTGCATCCAAATTACCTCCTACAACCGCACTTCCTCGGCAGAAGAGGGGGGAGGGAACGGGGTGTGGCTTCCAACTATAATTCGACTGGTCGCTGCCGTCTAATCACTTGGCGCAGCACGTTTGCGATGCGAGGTTAAAGCCCGTTCCGGTGCTCGCGCGCATTTTGCACTTGCGAGACGCATCCAGGTGTATCCCTTATTTTTCGAACAATGCCCTCGTCGCGAGCCTGAGCCGCTCGGGTTGAACGACAGATAACGCCGAAGAAAACGAAGGTGTGGAAAAAAAAAGAAGGGGGGGGGGGGGGAGTACGCTCGGGCCCCACACTGCGTGGCGTGCGTGAAGAGTTGAATAACAGATAAACCAGGAGAAAGAGAAAGGCGTCGTTTTGAGAACGTCGGAGAAGGAGATACATCGTGCGAGGATCTCTTAATGCCCGTTTTGTGTGAGTTCGTGCGAAAAGATCGTAACCGAAAGTCCGAGACAAAAAAAGAAAGAAACCCGAGAGTGTTGCGAACCAGTGAGAACAAGAGGCGATTTATTAAGTGCGCCGTGTGCGCAAAACGACCATAAAAACTCGCGTTAGATCCTTCAGCGAACGTAGCTGCACTGCTTCTCCCTCGTATGTATACGCCTGCGTCTCCGTGCAGTAGACGATGCTATCTCAAGGCAGGCCAGGCGAAGCGCCGCGAGATATTTATCACATCCGAGAGGTGGCGATATAACGTCTGCGCGTTAATACACGTGACGCCTCCTCCTCGTCCTCCCCCTTGGCGACTGCATAACTCATCCGGAAACGAGTTCTTCACGACGCGCCCGTGAGCAGCCGACGCTACAGGGAGAAAGACCAGTGCCTGCTCGGTGGATGCTGCGCGTCTTCGCTATAGCTCTAATGCGCTGGCGCGACAGTCAAGAAGAATGTTTCTTTTCCGCCGCATTTTACCCGTCCAGAAACAGTAGATCGACCTGAAAGCGAGGTAGCAGCCGCTAGGAAAAAAAAAAAGAAAGAAAGCGTGAAAGAAAGAAGGAAAGAAACGGGAAAGAAGGTCGAAAGAAACGGGACGAGAGACAAGAGAGACGTCGGGTGCGCGCGTAATATTCTGGCCGGCGCGGCGTCGCATACTGGTTACAGTATACGCATAACGTCCCCGCGCTTCCCTTGCGCCTAATACGCATACACACACACACACATATATACATATTACACACACACGCGCGCGCGCGCGCGAGCGGGCGTATAGGCGCCACGTCGTCTTTAATTTGGGCCCGGTTCCTACAGAAACGACCCGTGCTGCTGGAGCAATTTTCTCCTTCGTCGGCTACACACTTTGCTCCTGGTGGCGACTACGGCCTGCCCCGGAGAAAGAACAAATAAATAACGCGAGAGAAGGAGAGAGAGAGAGATAGAAGAGAGGTAGAACAAAGAGAAATGCAAAAGTCGGAACAGATAAGCCTCATTTCTTATCCCCGATACTTTATCTGCTTCCTATTATCCTCCTCCTGCTGCTATTCGTTCTTCTTCTTCGTTTATTTCCTATCCTTATTTGCTTCTTCGTTGATCATTGTTCTCCCTGTGACCATCATTGTTATTTTCCGGCAGCTTTCTGTCGGTGCACTTCTTTACTTCAGCGCGAGCTGTACGTTATATCCGTGACGTGCGCGCGTCTATGCGGGATGTCCATGTACCAGCGCCTTACTTATCTGCGTTTACCGAGCGTGCCTAGATGCGCGCGCACACCTCGCGCGCACGGCACCGGAAAGATTCCTAATTGCGATCGCCCCCGGAAGGGGGACAGGTTTCGTGAAGAGAGAGACGAAGAACAAAGGAGGCGAGCCTGGTATAGTGCTTTCTTGGCTTGGCCGCGAGAAAGGGCGACTGCATAGTTGGCAACATGCACGCGAGTTTGCGACGCACGCTGGAAAGGACAACGACAACGGCGTATACAATGCACGGCGGCGCAAACATTCCGCGCGATTAAAAGCGTGCAGTGCTGCTGACGCCCGAGCCTCAGCACGACGTGAAAGAGGCTTTCGAGTATCGACTACACGAAGCGTGTCACGTGCCGACGCATTCGCGCAGTCCGGCGTATATAGGCGCGTCTTTAGATGCGTGAGCACCAATATCTGTATAAAAACACGGGCACGCGTGAATTCTGCGAGGCTATCGGTCAAAGAGCGGATTTTCGAGATACACGATTCGGCCACGCCGTGACTGTATACGCTCATCACGCTGCGTATACGCGTCGCGCGACGCCGTACGCCGAAAATACGACGCAGGTGCGCTTCCATGTGGTTGAGCTGCGTTAGCCTGATCGATTTTCATTGCTTTATCATCGCGGTGTAGACGCGTGTAGCAGGGAATAGCGGTGCTTGATGCAACTACGTCTTGCGATGTTGTATTTGTACAGAAAGTATTGTAGTAGCCTCGGACGTCGGCAAGCACGCAGAGGTGGCCCGAAAGCTCTCAGAAGTCGCGAACGGTTGCTCTGTCGCGCAAATATTCATGGCAGAAATTTTCGCAGCGATACGATAGTAAAGGTGCTGGGGGATCTCGGACTCGCAAAGGAGTTCACGAACGAAAAAAAAAGACGGTTTAACATTAACTTAGTATCCTCATAAAAGACGATTGAGCTGTCGAAGCAGCTCTCAACGGGTGCAGACCACTGCATGTCCGAACGGAAAACGCGCCAGTCTGAGTTACCGCATAAACCAACAGTACAAAAAATAAAAGTAAAATAGAATAATGGCTATATAAACGACGCGCCCAGCAGGTGTTCGGATGTGCTTGGCAAGGCCAATTCGTTGCGGAAAAGAATTAATACATTGTAAGTCCGTGGGATATATCTACACGCACATTCTGCGAACTGCTGTAGTAGCGTACGGCTTCTACTACTTTACAGTGTGTCCAAGGCAATTTTGCGATTAGCACGCGATGCAGACAGTCAGTGAATTTGAGCACTTTGCACAATTTCTCTATGGCTATACACTATAGACAGTGCGTAACCACCTAGAGCCTTCCTGCAGACTAGCAGTAGCTTATGCAAGAAAGATCGGCTCCAGCTTCCCCTAACGTTGCACTCATTTAACTAGCGTATATGGCATGAAGCCGCGCAGGAGACGACACACTTCAGGAAGCACGCTGCCTGCAGTCCACAGCTGTATTCCTATGTTTCTTGGCTTTTTTTTATGCGAAGCATATTACGAGAGCTCAACCCAGCTCCTCAGGCGCGGCGGTGTCGCCTTGAAACCACGTGACACCGTGACGTCACGACAGAGGAGAAGTGGCTTTGGCTCAACTCTTGCAAGATGGGCTGGGTGGGAATCGAACCAGGGTCTCCGGAGTGTGAGACGGAGACGCTACCACTGAGCCACGACTACGATGCTTCAAAGCTGTACAAAAGCGCCTCTAGTGAATGCGGTGTTGCCTTAGAAACGAGCTGTTTCTAAGGCTCAGGCGTGCGTCGCTTGCTCAGGCACACATTTCGTTGCCGCGCCGAACGCTGCGTTGCTCGACGCTCACCGCGTCCAATGCGGGGCGTCCAAGGCGAAGCAGAGTAACGCATGAGTTGTTTCTTCGTCTAGCCGAACCAAATATAGCCAAGCAACAGCAGTTCACCAAGCTAAACAGTGGTTCAACAACTAAAATAAAGGCTAGTATGCTTCGCATCCTGGGCTTAACCTTACCTAAGCCACAGCCATTTTTTTTTTCTTCCTCGTCTTCCCTATTAGGCGGCTCCCTTTGCCGGAGCCTGGCACGATACCCCGGTGTCCCCCGCATGAAGGGCGTCATCCGACCGTGAACTCGATTGCGCAGCTAGCGCTTGTGTACGGCGTCTCGCATCGGCGTTATGCGCGTCTGCGGGCGCCTTAGCGCCGAAGGGCGTTTGTGCGGTTATTATACGTTCTATCGCAGCGTATTAACTGTTGTGTTTACGCGCGCCACCGCGGTGGTCCGCACTTGTCAGCGAGCACGGGGCTGCGTCGAGATTGATTGAAGAGGGAAACGCGCGGCGATTCCGACGGCGTTCACGGCGTGTGTTTGTGCGGCATGCGATAAGGATGACGTGGTTGTACGTACACGGCGATGAATAATGACGCGTGTTTACCGACGTTGTTTGGTTACGTCACCGTGCAAAGATTATCCCTTCTATTTCTGCTGCCTATAGTTAATGAGCTGCTCCTTTAGTACCGCGAAGTTGAGAAACTCTCCAAAAACCCGCCTTTCCCTTACCTCACCCTTTTGTTTTAAACAGTTAAGGTGCCAAGATATCTCCCATGCTTTGTCGCCTGCATGGTTGAGAGCTTACGGTGTGCGGAACGCGTAAAGGTTTCGCAAGGTCGGCCTGATAAGAGTAGCGAGTTTATTTCTTGTAGATAGTGAATTGCGCGCTATTATATACCGGTGTGTCTCTTGAACGTGTGTTTTATAAAATATTGGAGCACGTTATTATTTAGCATATAGGGGGCAAGTAACCTTGGAAACGTGACCTAACGTAACCTTCGACGAAGTTTTAATTGTCCGTCTATGGCTTGGAGTAGCATTTTCACATGCCTACTCTTTCCCTATCGGAATGGCCAACAGCCCACTATGTGACTTCTGCGGGTGCAACGAAACGATCGAGCATCTTCTTTGTCAGTACTCTCGTTTTAACCCGCAAAGAGCAGTCCTCTCAGCCACCTTAGACAAACTGGACAAGCGTCCAATGACAGAAAACAAGATCCTTGGAACCTGGCCTACACGAACATCAGCGCGATCCGCTATGAAGGCGCTGCTGCGATACTTGAAAGACACGGGACTTTCTGACAAATTGTGACTGTACACTGTGCGACGTAGGACTGTACGGTGACACTGCGTAAGGCTAGGAACGCCTTTGCGGGCTGCGTGACAGTGCCCACAGAAATAGTTCGTGTGTACGTGCGTGTGTGTGTTTAGGGTTTTTTTCCTTTTTTCTTATCCTTCTTTCTTTCTCACCTATTGCATCCCCTTGCACCTCCCCCAGTGCAGGGTAGCCAACCGGATATAATCTCTGGTTAACCTCCCTGTCTTTCCTTTGCCTTTCTCTCTCTCTTTCCGATTCGGGGCCGTTGCCGGAGGTTATGTTCGTAAGCGTACTTGCAAAGAATACTAGCAGACACTAGGGTAGATGTGCCGAGGTTATGCTTTGCAAATATAAAGATCATATGCAGTGGCCTTTTGGTGACATACATATCGTTCGGAGTGATCTGTGCATGTTTGAACGCGATGCTTGGCATAGTGATGAAGGAGACGCTTGCGCGTGTGGCCGGTCAGCTGTCTTATCTTGCTCTGCCTTCCTTTGTAAATGTTCTGTCAGGATATTATAGACTGTATGTGGAAAAAACAAGGCCAGTAACAATTATATTTTTCTTGGGACTGTCCTATCCACGGAGCGCCTTAACGTGAAGTGAAGTGAAGTAAAGTACTAGGAGGCGCGTGCTTGCAACCCTCTCGAACTGATCACCCAGCTAAGTCTGTCTATCTAGACTATTGAACTTGTTGTCAGAAACACTGTGCTCATATTAGTCGACGGAAATCGTAAGTTCTTAGGCTCACGGTTTAAGTTGATATACTATACTTTACAGCAAAGTGCATTTAGGCTTTTCTGTGGAGCCTAAAGATACAATATTGTGAAGCGAACTAAGATTGCCAACAGTGGGGCTTTCGAGAAAAGCGCTTGTCGCTTTTAGACGTTTTCTTAGAAAACGCCAGTGCCTAAGATATATATAAATATTTAGCGTCCACTCAACTATACACGTATGATGCAAGTCCATGCATGTAAGTTGGTCAAACGTTTGTGTAGTACGTTATGTATGGGTGCACTTTAGGCGCTCTCGTCTATGAAATTGTACTTCTTTATTTGTGAAACTGAACTTCTTTATGCGTTCTTGGACAATATACGAATCACATGTGTTTACATATACAACTGTATACATGTTCATCTTCTGTGTGTCCCTGTAATCATGTACAAAACTTGGTGATATTGCTGACTGACTGTTGTTGTGATACTATTGTCCCGCATCATGTCACAAATATTCTGTCTTTTTTTTTCTTTGCCTAGTGACGAAGAGTAGCCGGTGCCACCGAAAGGGGGCCAATCTTTCCTATTACATCACGTCGAAAAAGGAAGAAAAAAACTTCTCGTCCTGTCAAACAGCGCGATATTGGATGCAGCGTATCGACGGCTGTCAAAGCTCTTTGGAGCTTAGAGCTGTTAATAGAGTAGCTGTAGCGAATCGACAACAAAAATTGAAGTTTAAAAGCCAATCCCCAAACAGCAAGATAGCATCGCCGACTTACTCGAAACAGCGTATACGTAACAGTAACTTTTTCTGTGTGTCCGCAATTTAGCGTCTTTGCGATGGCAGGGTCTATCGAGCGAATCGTAAACCGTGTGCAGAGGCGCTCGGACTGTTGATGCTCCCTGATTCAAATCCAGGCCCTGAGTTTCACTGAAATCATAAAAGAGAGAGAGAGAGAGTACCTATGGCCTCAAAGTTAATACGTTGCCCGGGATATAAAACCGATCGTTCGCGGCTAAAAAGTTCTGTCGTCGCGCCGTGTTAGCCCGACGTAATCCTTCTCGCCGGTGAAATCCCCTTTACGCTCGCTATCCGGAACAGCCAACTTTGGAAACCTCGTTTCACGAACCTGCTTTTCAGCCCGGTAAACTGCCCGTCCCTCCCTTCGTTCGGAGCGATTGATCCGCATCGGGCTCTGTGTGCGCTGCGCTCCGGACAGAAACAGCAAGCCGAACAAACGAGCAAACAAACATAAGGTTCGGGCTCGTCCAGGCAAGGGAACAATTAGTGGAGAACACTCCATGGGCCGTGCACGAGCTTGCGTTGCGTAACAAGCAACGAAATTAAAACGAATGGAGTCCCAGTGGCTGCAGATAGATAGAGAGAGGGGGGGGGGGAGCAGGGATGGCTCAGCAAGCGTCGTAGAGACGGCCGTCGTTTATTCTCGGGGGCAATGGATAACAACGCCGCCTTTAATGGGTTCTCTGCGCAGGCCTTCTCTGCTGCATGCATGCATGGGGCTTGTGTGTGGGATACTTCGGGAGAGGACGCGCTGTCGGGTGAATAGGTCGCCCCTCGGTTGCTTCACGGCGAAAGACGAATGAAGAGGAGGAAGGGGAGGGGCGGACGACAGAAAGGGGAGGCAGACAGATTACGGAGACGAAGACATTACGGCGAGGGGTAAACTCTCGGGCGCATAATCGGCTATTGCACCACGCGTTCACGTCTGACGCGCTCGCGCGCCTTTTGTCCGCTCCTGCGGATGTCGGCACGCTGATTCTTCGCTATCGAAATCGGCGTAAAAGTGAACGAACGAAGGAAGTACCGCAGAAGCGGCTTGGCGCAACCATTTCTTATTACCGTATAGATGACGAGCTATGGCTTTAAGTAGGGGTAATCTTCGCGCAAGGACCCTGTGCGTGGTCGATGAAAAGGTGAGCGTTAAAGTGTCCGACAACGAGCGATCGCTTGAAGCGTCAACAGAACGCTAACGTGCACGGCGCCGTGTTTGAGGTCCCGCGTGACCGCGTGTTGAATAGACGAGTGTCGCGTCGTGAAGTCATCGTGGTTTGGTCTGCGACAGAGCTCGGGGCGTGCTTGCCACACGTTTAGTCTTAAGACGGGTCAGACTGGGGTCGACGCAATGCACTGGACTGTTCCGTCATAGCTGGCGTGACGCGCCGAGCGTCCCGTGAACGCAACTCGTGTCGATTTTTTTGTTTCGCCGCGTGCACATTCGTTAAACTGTTTAAACTGTATGCACGAGGCTCGCATATACAGAAGGAAGGTCGACGGTACGCATGCGCAGAACATTATGTCCGTGCGTACCGTGCACCAGTTGTTTTTATTACACAAGCCCTGAGTGTCTGTGTATACTGAACTCAGCTCTTGTCGCTTATTACGCGCAGCAACGCATTCTCCGGAAAACATTCCCTATCTGCGGTAAAAGCTGAGATGACCTTCCAGATGACGTCAGTCGTCGACATGGTAAGATGCTTAAGTATCAAGGGCACGCTTCTATCAACGGCTGCGAACTCCTGCTACATTAGCTGAATGAACCATGCGCGGACAAACAATAGTATCAATGCGTTCAAGTTTTCCAAATGTCATTGAAACGCTGGAAGAAGTTCGCAAGAAGACAATATCTCCGGTCTCTGTTTTCTTTTATCGGAGCGCTGTATATGCGGGAAGGGGCTGACAATGGAAAACGAAAATATGCAAGCGCGCACCACAACTCAATTCGAGTTTCGCTTACGAGTGACCTAACATAAAAAAGAAACAGTAATACATAAATTGAGAGCCTCTCGACTTGTTCTTTATTGTGGAATCGTTTGGCCGGATTTCAATACGTTCGTTCCTCCTTATCACATGTACTCGTGTAGAGAATGCATTCTTAGAATGCGCTTGCAAATGCTCTTCCCACTGCAACGTGATATTTCTGGTTCGTTCAGCATGATGATGAAAGTGAAAAGCCGTTCTCAATCTTTGTGCGTAGATTAAGTATACGTATGTCTCGATAGCACCGTGGATGTGTTACGCTTCTGACTCTATATTTCTGCAACCTACGTTAAAAAAAAAACAATTCTGTTGTTCGTGTAGCGCAACGCATTCATACCCCGTTTCGAAGATGTTTCTCCTCGTCAGACCTCAAAAAAAAAAAAAAAGAACGAAAGAAAGGCCATCACATATGATTTGCTTTCCTGAAGAGCAACTAAGGGAGCTTTCATGTTCCAGAGAAAGAGGTGAAGGCTTTTCAAAAGATTCCTGCACTGATTAAAAAAAGTTTTTCCTGCCATCGCTACAAAAGTAGGGTTATTACAAGCTTCCATCTGGCGATGTTAGTAACCTGAACAATGTCGCGTTTTTTTTTCCTTTTCTTTTGTCAAACTTGTAACTTGTAAAACGTGGTCTTCATGTAACCTCCATCTCCTTTTTATATGCCCCTATATAGCGCCGTAATTAGAGAACGCACGTTGATTCGTTGTCAAAGCCCTTTTCTCTCTCTCTCTCTCTGTTCAGATTGTTTCTCACATTATCATTCAGCTGCTTGGTTAAACTGGACGATAGCGAAGAGCGACGCAATGTCATCAGTGTTTCTTTTTCCCGTTCGTTTTTCATTAGCCTGAAGTGGATTTTCACTTTCGCGCAAGCAGGGAAACAGAAAAAAAAAACGAGCAATGTGCTTGGCGCCGCAAGTCATTGCGAATTGAGAATGCTTTCGAGGAACTTGAGCGAGAACTTCAGCGCATACGCTGTATAGCTATAGCATATGTCGTTTGGTTCTACGTTAAGGTAAGGAAAGAGACTCGGTTTAACTCGGGGGCAAACCTCAGCAGATGCGCGGGGTTTTAGCACGGGCGCGGTGTTGCTTGCACACACACACACACGTACACACACACACAATAAAAAGAAAAACAATTATTTTTAAATGATATGAATGATAAAGAAGGAGCTCAGTCTGTTGAATGCAGGCCTGGAAACTTTCGCCTGATCCTAAACGAGGAACGAAAAAAAAAATTTGTTCTTATCATGCCCACTATTTCCTCAACGAGCAAAACAGCATATGAAATAAACGAACAAACAAAGGAGCAAACAGCATATGAAATAAACTATGAAGGCAGCCGGTCGCCCGTGTTGACTGACAAAAACATTTTCCGCGCTAATTCGTGCGGAACAAAAGCTAAATTGAGGACAAGTGACCGAAATAGTACAGCAGCGCTAGACACAGTGGCATTATTTCCAGCCTCGAGCTCGGTTTTTTTTTTTCCTGAAGCTTGCAGAAGAGCAGCGTGCGCCTGCAAGCCCGAGTGCGCGTGACCCACACTGCACGGATTCCGAACGTCCGTGAGCCGGCGTGTCAACGGCCGCGCGTGCAGGGAGTTTTGAAAGCGGAAACAAAGCGTGTTTTCAGTTTCTAATTGCGCGAAGCCGTGAAAACGGGCCGCTCCGAGGCTGCTTGCCACTGTTTTACCCCAGTTCGCGTTCTTCCTTCAGTCGAGAGTCCTATAGGCCGGCATGATCTCACGGTTATATTTCAATGCTATTCCATCTTCTTTTTTTTTTTTGGGGGGGGGGGGGGGCTACGTCAGCGGTCTGAGCGTTGCAGCGCCACGTCATCACCGCGATCGCCTGGCCGTGAACGGCAGATGAGAAAGAAATAGCATCGAGGCACAAGGAGTCCTTACTTTATACCAACCCCGGCGTAGGTTTACTGCGTGTGGTAGCACAGTACCCAAAGACTCTACGTCTTTGGCACCGAAATGACTTATGCCGCATTCGGCATCCGGCTAGCTTACCCTCCTTTTTTTTACTCAAAAATTAATTTGAAGCTATTGCTTTTATTTAACAAAAGAAAAGAAAAAAAAAAGAGCGGCCCTACTGCACCTATGCAAGCAACAGTTTATCACAGTCACCGGTTCAATAGAACGTCCGAGACATAATGGAAACACCCGCACTTCTTAATCTTCTATGAGAGCGTGAAAGATGTTTCGACATATAAAGTTGCCATCTGCACATCAGAACCAAATAAAATTTTATGCAACGTTTCATATCTTTATTGAAGGAATGGTCATACTCGTTTTACACGAAGCCGTAACTGCCCATTTAGCGGCAGCGTATACAAACATAATTACATGTACCATAGATCTTGATGCCGCCCCATACGAACAGCGTGAATACACGTAGCGCGAATAACTGCTCACGGGCCTCAACTTTCCCATTAAGGGGAGTTCGCGAAAGTGGCTTCACACCGAACGATTCGACGATTCGCTGGGAAATCGTGCTTCGGTAGCCACAGTGGAGAAAATCGGCGGATATCGACAGTGTGGAAGTAATCGCAATGAAGGAGTATTCGTATGTGAAGAAACTGCCACTCATTCATTTTATAAGTAGCTCAATTGCTTTTTTTTTTTGTAGCTTTACCCATTTTGCCAACGTGTACCTTTGTAGCCCCACGTAATCCAATGCTACTGCATTGCACTCGACAAATTTACCTAATATGCATTAGGCGTCATCATCACCATGTTTAACCAAAGTAGTAAGGGTCGTAGATAATGCAAGTCATCGCACGTTGCTTGTATTCGGGACAAACTAAAAGGAGCGGCGCGACAGTCGAAAAATAAAGAGCTGAAAGCGGGCTTACCTGCAATGCAGCGTCCCGTGAAAGTCCATAAGAGTAGGACGGCCGCCACTTTTAACTTTGGCGTCATGGTGACTGGTTGATTTTGGCCGAAACAGTCAACTCCAGGTTCGTGATGTATCTCTCGCTGAAACAACTCGAGCTATCCCAGGGCTTTTAGATGTTCAGCGGGGCCGTTGTCCCGCTGTGTCGATCCGTGTCGGACGTCCCGCAGAGAGCGACGCCGATAACGAACAAGTAGAGGTTCCGTTTCCTCGCCACACAAATTTCGGCACGGAGAAGTTATCGTACGAAGCAGCGAAGTCGGCTTCGTTCTTGACACTTCAAAAGGCACGCAAGCTTTCTGAATGGAAAGGATTCAACTTTCGTTTCCGTAGCGGTCTCGGTTGAAGCAGAGTTTTGTTGTCCAGTTGCAAGTGCCGGCTTTTGCTCAGCTATCACACTGCAATGTATCGTCACGTCTCTGCAAAGCACAGGCAAGAAGTCAGCGTACTTGCCTTACTGACTACTCGGCGAGCGGCGATTCCAAAAAATTCGCACGAAGTTCGTACTCGCTGAAGTACCGACCCTCCAGAAACGCCGTGGACCAGCTTGTGTTGTCGAGTTCCGTGGACCAACGTGTTGTCGAGCGAATCACACTGCCTAACCGAACTGCGGGAGGACCGGTGTCGCCGCTCTTATTCGCAGCACGAGAAGTGTCACGACCCACCGGGCGACCCGCTGAAGGTGCGTAGCGCGCACGCCGCCAACGGTGCGAACCACAGGGGGAGTGACGGTCCAAAACAACGCGCGCCGCACGCCGAAGAGGTGCGCGGAGCGGAGAGGAGAAGGAGCGATGCGTACCCGACTTCAGCGCGGAGCACTTTGAGAGCAGCACCGGCAGCACCACGATGTCGCCGACGCCGGCTGCATCCCGCGGCGGCGCCTCCCGGGCGGACAATAAAAATTGGGGGGTGGGAAGCGAAAGTCAGAGGAGGAAGCGGGAGGAAGGCGAAGAGTGGGCCCCGGAGCAACGCCGCGCGCGCGTCCGCTCCCCCTCTTTCTCGACTTCCTCCTCTTCTTCAGGTGGGAAGAAGGAAGAGGGCGGCGGAGTGGTGCTGCGCGTGGCACTGCCGTCGTCAGCTGCTACAGCCGCCGCACGAGCGAGCGGACCGGCGCCTCCGCCTCGGGAGGATCCTGGCGAGCACACGCTGCGGCCGGCTCACCGCCCCGCGGTGAGCGCTCCCGGTCCGAGGAGGAGGAGGGAAGGTGCTGCTTCTGAACCCGCTCTCTTTAGAGGGCTTTCCTCCTCCTCTTCTTCCTCTCGGACGATGCTTGCGCGGCTCCGCTCCCCCCACCTCCGTGCTCTGACCGCTGGCTTCAATGCGAGAGGAAGGGAGCAGTACTGGAGAGGACGAGGGAAGATGCTCCGTGACGTCATGACAGAGGGAGAACGATAGGAAGACTACCGTGACGTTGCAGCCGGAGCGAGCAGAGAGCGCCATCCAGGCGACGGGTGGCGAAACCTGCGCGCGTGGTTGGGCACACGGGGAGGAAGTTTGCCCTTCCTCGCGTCCGAAAAGTGAAAGAGGAAAAAAAGAAAAAGAAATGTCTTGGGCAGAAGAGTTCGCGGGACATCCTTGTCACCGTCTTCGTGGTAGGAAGGAAGCTGGCAGAGTAGGCTATGAATATAACACGACTTTAATTGCAGAAACTTGCGGTATGCCGTCGAGGATAAAGTTAGTTGGCTTCTCCGCTAAACACTGCTCGTTCTCTCTCAGTCTTGGTTACTTCCTTTTCTGCGAAACGGTCGGCAGTTAAACTGTGAGCGCTTAAAGGACGTGGCCAGGGAAGAAACGCACTGGTAAACGTTAAAGCGCTCTAGCAAGTATAATTTTATGAAGACAGCTGTGTCGTGTTAAATTCTACGTGCGTATCCTTCTGCGTTATGCAAAAATTATATTTATTTCGCTTTGTAGCGGGACCGAATTCGCAAAGGCGTTCGTGCATAGCAGCCAACACCCCTAAAGCCGTCATCTGATTTTACGAAAAACTTGAGTAAGAACATTTCGTGAATACGGTTCCAGGTGCCATGCTGACTCACTAATTATGTCCTTGTATTATGCTTATTGCCTCGGTTACCTCCCTCGTGCATTTGTCCTTTTGGAAGCTGACCACAGTGCGCTCTGAAAAGCCGTGTACATCCTTAGTCGCGAGATAGCGAATAGGGCTAAATGATCGGTTAAATCTACATTTCAGGCTTAGTGTTTGTCGGTACTCTTCAATGCTTGAGGACTACTGACCTAGGTTTAGAAAGCGAGTGCTGTGATGGCGGCGTTGGAGTGCTATTCCATTGCCGGGAGAAAAAGTGACGATGAGAGGATGACCGGGCAATATACCTTAAGGAGGAGGGTGTCGAATATTCACGACGTTATGTTGCACTGACTATTTGCGCCAGAGCACTCGAACGGGAAAGTGACATAGCTTTGTTAAGCGCGTTACAGCTGCGACGTCGACTATTTCTACAAAAGTTGCAAGCTTGAGTAAGCACCTTGCCATGCATCGGTAGGCATGTCGTAAAAAGACGTCTGAAAATATGCATGCTTGACAGTATTCTGTGTTTAAGAAGCCTTGTATGTTTGAAGACGTTTTCAAACAAAGCGCTAATACCTGCGCAGGCTGCTTCTGGTTCTTTTTGCTGTTATTTATTTGATTAACTGGTCAGCAGTCGAGATGAGCGAGATACACTTTGAGTATTGGCGGAAAAAAGAAAAGCAGGGCAGAGATTGATAGTTATCGACACAGGGCGGCAACTGTATGACATGATGATAAACGTTTTAACGAAGAGGGGTGAGATCAAAGAGAGACAGACAAAATTCTATACTACAAAATTTGTATTAAAGCCTGATTAGCTCAAGCAGGCTAGGCGACTAATTGTCGCCACCTGGTTTCAAAGAAGATGGTATTAGAAATAATCATCATCATCGTCAACTACTGTACAAGAAGTTCGGCAGCGTGTTACACTCCTGTAACACGTGAAGGCTAAAGCTTGCAGCACACTTGGTAACGCATTAACTTGCACGATTTGAGGGGTCAGGCTGCTTAGAAGACATAAAGAACCGCAGTGTGAAGTGCAGGTGTGGCCCTTTAGGTCGACCTCCTCAGCAACACTTGCGAGCACTTAATGCACTACGTATAGGTGCAGTAGCTTGTCGCCAGTAAGTGTTACGATCTGTAACACGACCCGGACTCAATAAAAGACACATATGTCTGTTGTACCTCATGACTGTTGATTTGTCAAAGTCCATTTTTAGCGTCGTCCGGGGATAAGAGATCCTCTGACCACGCGCCGTCACTGGGGCTCCGCGGTGGCTTCTTGTCGTTCAGAGACATAATCATGGCCTTATGGTCTGTAAAGTAGCGGGACATGTACTGCCACTCTGACGGCATCGTGGTTGTGGAACACCAAGTCTATGCACGTTCCCCTGTTTGTAGCGACAGTCGTCTTGGGAGTGACCGAGTACAATCCTAGCTCTCGCTCCGCTTCGGTTAGAAACGTCGCGTTAGTGTGAGCGTTCTGGTTGAAATCACCAACTAGGAGCATGGGTTGTCGTCTAAGCGTAAGCGGAAAGTTGCATGTCAGGAAGCGACTTGCTTTTGCTTTTGAGACGTTCGGAACGCCGATTCTTTTATTTCCCGACTAGATGCCGCGTTTCTGTACGTTGTATGCGCGATTCGAGTATACGTATGCACTGTGCGCTTCACTTTGCTGAGGGCCTGTAGCTTCTGCATTACGAGAGGGATGGACCTTGCGTGTTTTGCTTACTTAGTGGGTATGAGCCACTGCTGATGCTGATAGTCTTTGTACCATTGAAGGAGATAACGTGTTTTTTGGGTATGAGGGCTTTTTATGAGGGCTTTTTGGGTATGAGGGTACTTAAGGCTTTCGCCTTAGTACCGTTTGGCTTATAGGCGACAATCTGAGATTTTACCTTCCTACAACCTTCTCTTTCTGCGTATAATGGCGAACAATGCGAGAAAATCTGTAGCATTTATAATTTAGGAGGTTGCGAAGCTCTTATTTCTACTTCATTTAATTAGAGAAGAATCACATATGCGAACCGGAAACGAGCAACAACGTATTTACGTTATCGGATAACGAAAGTATGCGGCATAGCGCGTGTGAAAGACTAAACACCGAGCACAGACGCTGCTTTCGTGTAGAGTGGCTTCATTGCACCAGGCTATGTCGCGCTTCACGCGGCTGTCTGGGCTCAAGCGTGCGATGGGCCTTGTTTCTTAACGTTCGTGAAGATGTACCGGCCAGAATTTAACCTTTTCTCTGCTTCAATGTTAAACTTGCATGAAGGCCCCAGTCGAGTTACTCAGGTCCTCCGTATCTTCGCGGCTGACTCTCAAGATTGCAACAGGGAACGCAGCGCTGTAGGCTCAAAGGACTGCAGACGCACAGTGCGCGTTAGAATATAAAGAAAGGAAATCCCTAAGTATAAAAGTTCTCCGCAGGTTGTCCACGGTGAACAATGCATAATATTCTAGAATAAGGCCATTAGGCCTACGACGACAGTAGAGCATCTGTCAGGGTCAACGACGACCCGCGGCAAAGAATACACGTGCCTGAGCGCTTTTCAAGGTTTGGGGGACGTCGCCACCCTGTGCATAGCGCCATAGTGCGTCTGCTACTGTCTCTGGTTCTGCCAACCAGACAGTGCGTTGACCTGAGGTCATATTGAGCCGAGTGTAAACCAGATGGCCCTAATCTGCTCAAAATCATCTTCAAGCAAGAGTTTACTGGAGCGCATTATGTGGATCTTTAAGGAGTAAGTAAGAAAGTCGTTAGGCAGAGAGAGCGAGAAAAAAATAAGGAACACCCGGTGAAGAATGCGGTAGCTAAAAAAGAAGCACGTATTCGATGACCCTTTAATAACACAGGCGTTCCCACCACCACCCTTTTTTTTTTTCTTCCTTAACCTGAGTGCACGATCCTGTGGTCTGTCGTAAATCGTTTGCGTAATAGCCGCTGGCTCTGATGCCACTGGGGAAGGGTAGATTGCGTGGCGGAGGTATGCAGATGGCCATGTGCATACCGTGGCTCGTTCGCCAGTCTCGAGAAAAAGGCGCTTTGCCTTTGTTATTTACTCCTCTCGAGAAGAAACGATTTGTCCCGCCGCTTATGGCGACTGTGCCCCTCCGTTCCGCCATATAAGGAAGATGTCTATTTACGTTATATTGCATTGTTACAGCGCAGCTTTCCTTAATGCGCACGTACTTAGCTGTTTAACGCCGCTTGCGCGAGGTTGTTCAGTGCTTCCTCGTTCTGGGAGGCTCAGAGTTCCACGCGGGCATTGTTTATTTCTTCTTGCCCCCTTCTTTTTTTAATCTTTTTGAGGTATCTCTTTGAGGTAATTATTCTCGTCATTTTCACTGACGCAGAATTAAACGTTCCGGAAGGTTCTCAGCTTAGACAAGCACTTAAGGAAACGCTTGCTGTGAGGTTGTCTTACAGTGGAGCCTCCCGCTTCGTGGCCGGCTTAGCCAATAATTACCGCAATGACAGCAACATCGGGATAGCACACGTTGCGGTATCATTTTCGTAACAGCGTCAGCGGCAAAGCCCTGTCAAGTCATGTAGGCCCATCGTCGTGTATAGGCATATATCTATAGCTTGACTTTAGCAGTCCATGCGCAAAAGTCCTGCGAACGTTGGACACCCACTCATCACCCATGAAAGTTACAAGAGCCTTTCTGGAGAATTAGACGCCCTTTCTTTACTGGAGACGCGATGTGCCTTACCCAGCACACGTGTCTCGTCAGAACTTTTGCGTCTTTCTTCTATTTCGCTCCACCTCCACCTCGCCACATATACAGTATAGAGTAGAGAATAGGGTCAAGTATAGTTAATGCGCCTTACTTTCCTGTGTCTACCTCTCGAGTGCTGTAGTTGCGGCAAATTACTAGCCGATGAAAGGAAAGTTGAGATTCTGGGCTCTTATTTGCAACATTTCAGCTGAATAAGAAAGATCCCTCTTTAGCTGCCGTTTGGTTGTTGGTCACTAATGATTGAGGTCGGCATGAAATGAGACTATTGCAGCTGCAATGGCAAATCGTGAATGACGCTTGCTCGAAAGTAGTTTAATAGGTACATGCCCTGATACCTAACGTCGATCGGTATATGAATCAGGGTATGAATTAGCTCTGATTGGTGTCAGCTTACTTACTTTACCGAAATATTCCCATTGATCTGGTTAACCTCCCTGCCTTTCCTTTTCGTTCTCTCTCTCTCTCTCCCATTGATACGTGATGTGACATTCTTGCCGTATAATTTTGTCACGTGAAATATTTGCGACATCAGAACGATTTCACCCGTACACGCGCGCGCACACACACGCACGCAAAGTGGTGTCATCCTTGAGACCTCATATGGTGACTTCAAAGCTCAGCAAATGGCTCAATGGCTTGGTAATGTTGAAAACGACATTGTGTGTATATGCAATGTATACAGGGTGTCCCACCTAACTTTAGCCAGAGTTTTGCCGATGTGCTCTAAGGCGACACTACCAAAGGCAGATTGATTACTATTGTATGAAGTAAGTCGCACTATTTTTTGTATTCTGCTTAATTGCATAATTAGTAAACATAAATTAACCAACTTCTGAAGCAATGAAGTTGGGCAGAAAAATCCAATTAGACAGTTCTAGAGCGGTTTGCAAAACGTCTGATTAATCAGCTTCTAACTTTCTATCTCTTAAACATTATTTGCTCAGCGGCTATGATGATGGGCTGCTGAGCACGAGGTCGCGGGATTGAATCCCGGCCATGGCGGCCGCATTTCGATGGGGGCGGAGGGAAATAGATAAGGAGAAGGCAGGGAGGTTAACCAGAATAACGCATGATGTTGAAAGAGTGAAAGAAAAATAACACTGGCTCCGCAATTATGAATGAATGTTTGTGCTAAGCAACTCCAATGTCATGCGTTTATCCACGTGACCTACCAACGCGAATCATACCAACCACAACAGATTGCTTACAGAGGCCGATTAGCCTCCGCTAGAACGCTACTGTGCACGGTCTAGCAGTTGTCATTTAATTTCTCTGTCAGGGGCAAAACTTTCCTACCATCAAGCGATTCGTCTGCTGGTGGTCATACAAACCGTCGAAGTCAATATCACCCAGCAATTTCGAGGCTGTGACTCCGATCTCTCATAACGTTGCTGTGTCCACTCATAAGCCGGCCTCACCTTCATGAAAACGTCTACTTAGTTCCAGGTCGGTGATATCTATTTATTGTATCAGGCCATAAAATTGGATAATACTGTTCTTCACACTCTGCTTGATGGCCCTCGCAAAGTAAAAGCTTAGTGAAAATGGTTCAAATTGTTCAGCGGACGCTCGACTGTCTCGCGTCTTTTGATGGCAATCTTCGCCGCACTGCTCTAGCATGTCCTGATGTTTGGCTTTCTTGCTTAACATACACGCTACAGCGGGAGCCGATGTCGCAGATATTGGGGCAGATACTGAGGGATATGGCGCGACCTCTGTGCTTCTATTCTTTTGTGATTGAAATTGAACTTGGAAAGTATAGTTACATGAAAAAAAAAAGGAATTCACTACGTTTGGGGATTTCAAGCGCCAGTGGAACATTTATTGATAACACGTTAAACCGTCTCGTAAACTTAGAAGACTAATTTTTTTCGAGCAACATTTTAGGCTGAGGGGGGAGGGGGGAAGCGGTTACATATTAGCGTCACTTGGAAGGTTGTATTCTTGGTTTGAAGACAACTCATAAATAGGCTTTTTTGAAATGTTTTCTACGCTGCCAAACGTTCGAGCAAGGTGCTACATGGATAGCCGGATTCTGGCTCATAACTTATCAGTGCATTAAGACAGCTGTGCGGGCTAGAGAGCCAGCACGAGTCGATTACACTTTGGATTATACTGCGCGAGAACGGTGCAGTTAGGCAGGTTACGAGTGGTGTAGAATAAATAAGCGATGATCTATTTGAGCAATGAAGTCGATGCGAATGGAGTGGAAGCCCAGTTAAGGGCAGAGGAGAACCAGTCCCATCGATACGAGATGCAGCAATGCGTGGCTTTAGATCGGCTCCGACACGTTTCGCGCTGGACAGGGTGCAGATCTCTGGGAGAGTAAAAGCATCTCACAGATGGCGAGACACATGATGGGAGGCCTTCGTTATGCAGTAAGCTACTGGACTGACCGCAATGTTGATCATGATGGTAAAGGCGATGACAATTTCTCGTGTGTTTACTTTAGGAAAGTTTGCGATTCGGCGAGTTGGTACATGATTTCGAAATTTAAGGTACCGCCGTGACATGGGACAAGAATGTGAGACCCACAGAAACGCTGTTTAAAAGGTTTACAAAACACGTGATTCGAACAGAGGACCTCCCAGTCCTGAGCCCAACGCTTTGGCGCGGTGATGCTGTTGTAAGAGTTGGGGTCGGGCACATCAAAATATGTAGCTGGCTCATGCCGTCGTCCGACTCGTCTACCCTAAGGACGTTGTTGAAGGGAGGAACTTGTTCTCATTGAGAACGAGGAGTACTGGATTCATTTACATCTACATGAAGGGTTGAGAACGTTACATTTCATCAGTCTAGCATAACTCAAAAACGAAGCACACACGAAGAGCCGAAAACGGCTGCCTAAAACCCTTTTTGTCTTCCCTACCGTCTAACCTTCATCCAATTGGAGCGTTTAAAGTCGTCGAAGGACCCGACTTTGAGAGCGAGGGTTCACACACTCACTCCCGCACTTTTGTTTTACTGAACACACCGAACGGAGTCCTTGGGCACTGCTCTAGACTGTTTTCAACGCATAACGCGTTGAATTTACGTATTTGCGCTTCTTGAGGACTGTGATTGCATAGCGAGAAAAATGTTCTTTTAGCGCTGTGCAATGCATTAAGGCAGGCAACTTTTTATTGCGTGACTGGTTTCAGAAATCCGCATTCAACCTGCCAATTTTCAAACCTCATCTAGGTAATTATTATGCAAGTCGAGTATGCTCAGACGTCACGCGACATCCAAGCCAACAAACCAAATAACAGCAGCCTACGAAACAGTGTTGCGATCGGCCAGCAGGGTTAGTAATCGTCTAACCTCTCCCAGCCCGCTACGACGAATCGCTTCGTGAAGCCAACAATGCACTCCTTCGGACAGCGCCAGTAAAGCTAGACACGTTTGGCGGACAGAGTATTGTTAGTTGGTTGGCTGTCACATTCACGGACCACTTGGGGCAAGAAAACTCCTGGAACAGGGTGTACTACGGCGCTCCCTCAAGGACTTCGGTAATCGTCGTGGTCGTTTGACATACGCGGCAGCTAACTGCGCAGTGACTTGTAGGCAGGGACTGCCACACTTGACTCAAGCTGGGGCGTCTTGATTCCAGAGCTCTTTTCGCGTATGTCAAACGACCACGACGATTACCGAAGTCCGTGAGGGAGCGCCGTAGTACACTCTGTACCAGGAGTTTTCTTGCTCCAATTGGTTCGTGAAGGCGACAGCCAACCAACTAACGATACTCGGTCCGCCGTACGTGTCTAGCTTTACTGGCGCTGACCGAAGGAGTGCATTGTTGGCTTCACGAAGCGATTCCTCGTAGCGGGCTGGGAGAGGTTAGAAGGTTATTACCCCTGCTGGCCGATCGCAACACTGTTTCGTAAGCTGCTGTTACTTGGTTTGTTGGTTTGGATGTCGCATGACGTCTGAGCATACGCGACTTGCATAAT
Source organism: Dermacentor albipictus (assembly GCF_038994185.2). Lineage (NCBI taxonomy): Eukaryota > Metazoa > Arthropoda > Arachnida > Ixodida > Ixodidae > Dermacentor > Dermacentor albipictus. The sequence continues at coordinate 141,884,178 of NC_091822.1, read as the reverse complement.
AATTACCTAGATGAGGTTTGAAAACTGGCAGGTTCAATGTGGATTTCTGAAACCAGTCACGCAGCGAAAAGTTGCCTGTCTGAATGCGTCGCACAGCGCTAAAAGAACATTTTTCTCGCTACGCAATCGCAGTCCTCAAGAAGCGCAACAACGCGTTCAACGCGTTCTGCGTTGAAAACAGTCTAGAGCAGTGCCCGAGGATTGCCTCTTTACGCAAAAGGCGATTGTCTAGGCTATCCGGTGTGGTTCAGAGCATTTTTCTGGGCCCGCTGTAGCGAAGACACTCACAAAAGAGATGCGTAATCGCCTCGTCGTAGACCGACTTTGAGAATTTTCGTTCCCCACATCATGTTTATCTGCAGGCTTCTTGTCTATCTTTTGTTTCCTTCTAGCTCGTTTCTCCTGCTATCATCATTAGTTTCCTTTTCTGACTTACAACAGCACAGGGTAGCCAACCGGTTAATGCACTGGCTAACATCCTCTCTTTAAACCGACTGGACTCAAGACCGTTCTCTGAGTCAAAGATACTCGGACCATGATCGCATCCATCACTCGTACAAAAAGCGATTCGTGCACTAGGGCAGTAGTTAAAGTGCATCGGTTTAAAAGACCATTTATAATGCTCCTGTGTATTCTCCAACGAGCACTCAGTTCTCTCTCTCTCTCCCTCTTTGCCTCTTTGTATTCTTCTTTTCCTTTACACCTAGTTTGGGATAGCAAACCAGATGCTCGTCTGGTTGACTTCGCTGCCTTTCCCCTCCTTGCTCTCTCTCTCTCTGTGTGTTCCACTCTTCTTCATCTCCTCTCTCTTTCTCACGCATATTTTTGAAAGAAAACTTTTTAGTTGAGAAACTCTCTCCGCTTCCGGAATCAACAAATTGGATCGCCGCTCGACACGAGACAGCCGCTCTGCTTGCTGAGCTAATCACGACGCTACAGGTGCGCAGCGTAGAGAGAAAGAGAGGGAGGAGAGAGATAAATTTTAATGTAATAGAAGCAGGGAGAGGTCCAGAGGAGCTTGGTGGTGGTGGTGGTGGTGATGGTGAATTGCGGCAACAGGCGGGTTTAGCCTGACTATCAAGGCCGGCAACTGGCCTCTGCCCTGCTACTCTGCGTAGAGTTAAGACAGAAGGCGAATGAAAACGAGAGAGAGGGTCGGCAGCGTAAGGGTGCATTAATTGTCAGATCTGATCCCCACGAACATCCGCAGAACAAATCTGCCGAATCATTGCTCCAGTTCCAGAACATTAAGTTGGCGGTAAATTCGCCCTCTTGCTGCCAGCTGCCGGCCTTGGAAGTAGTCCGAGCTTGGAAGTAGTCTCGCGTGAGATTCCCAGCCTGGTATGAACTTTTCTTTCACGACGATGGGGCCTGTAAAGATGGTGCGCATCGAACAGCAAGTGCGTCCACACGAGTATCCTTAGTTTTATAAGGCGCAACTAGCTTTGTGAACTGAATCTATTGCCTAGACCCTGAGGGCAATGTGTAAATTTATTTTCCTGCTCCTCGTTATTTTTCTTTGTAATCACTTAGCTTTTAATAAAAATGTTTCCTCGCTCACACGTTCACGACAAAACTTGCTAATCAAGGAGCCCGCGCGAGTCTCCTTAGTGTAATATTGCTTCAATGAGGTCGATTAGCGTTTTCGTGCCTCACTTCAGCGAACAGTTCTGTTGAGCGAGCGCTTACAGCACGAAAGGACAACATAATAGTAATAATGATAATATTCAGCTGTTATGAAAGGACATGTGTACTGCTGGAAATATGAAAAAAAGACATGAACAAAAACGAAATATATGTGCTGTAGTAAACGCCAATACAACCACTTTGTCAATATCAACTAAGCCAAGAACAAGAATAACATTTGCCGCGCTGTTCTGTAGTATTGGCGATGTTTATTGTTCTACGGGAAACTAATTAGCGAGCGAGGAATGCATATCCTTCAGCTTCGACGAATAATTTTCATTATTGCTAAGAAAGCCTGTCCTAATTTTTTTTATTCCTTGAGACATCTAATGGACGGAAGGTCTCTCTCGTTAATGTCTTGAACTCGGCAGATATTAAATTGTTGGCGAAAGTTGGCTTAGTAGCGGGTGAAACAGTATGTGAACATCAAGTTTCGCGCCGCGTTCTTTTCATTTTTTATTTTTTTTTTAACGCCCACCCTAAGTTTAACAAGTGTCTTCGCAGGTTTGGCTTTCCCTGAAAAAGAGAGGGGAAACTGAAGAGACGTGGCAGGAACAGAATTTGCTACTCTGAATGGCCGTTCGTTGTCTTATGTTCTTTAAGGAAATGTCCAGACTCACTTTCTTTGAAATCGGAACATTACGGACCTCGGTCAGTCGCTGTTGGAAGCTGTGAAATCAGAGTGAGTACTGGAATCCGAACGTGGCGGCAACGCACATCTTTCAATTTTGTCATTTCTTGACATTGCTGATCTCGACTGTTGATTGATTGATTGATTGATTGATTGATTGATTGATTGATTGATTGATTGATTGATTGATTGATTGATTGATTGATTGATTGATTGATTGATTGATTGATTGAGGATCCGCAGTAGGGACTCCTGTTCAGTTTTGACTCTGTTCTTCTGTGGCGGATAGGGGTTGAGTCACTATCGGCGTCAGCGGCATCAGTCAGTCGCCGCTATCTCTTCCCTCCTCCCTTTATCGTGTTGTCCGCTTGCTGCGCGCGCTTCTGCCCCCATCGTTTGCCGCTGGGTGTACACGCCGCCCCCCTCCCCCCTCTTCCTGCGAGTCTCGGGTTGTGGGAGAATGCGGGAGAACATCCCGTTCCTCTCGCTCGTAACGCGTCCCACGGCTGTGACAACCTCGCGAGGCACTTGTATAGATCTCGTATTTGAGAATCAAGCATTGGTGTACCAAGTCGAACATATATCAGCCTATTTCTCCGACCACAAAGCTTCCTTCATGACTGTCAAGAACTGTTAGTGGAGTCTTTGTTAAAGGAATACGTGTGAAAAATAAAAAAAAATTCTGTGATAGCGCATACATGTGTTGCTCGATTTCTTTGCCTCAATCTATCGAAAAGGTGAAACAGCTTATTTGCTGCGATCAAATTTCGCATTAGGAAGTAACGTAATCGTCGGTAATTTTTTTCTCTTTTTGTCGATGCATATTGAAACCGTCAATGAGCCACCACAATCGCGGGAGCCACGGTATGTAATTGGAGTATGGAAGGCACAAGGAGAACCATTTCTTGGTAAGAATTTTTCTTTAATGGAAGTAAACACAAACACACAATCACAATTCATGTATAGCAAAAAAAAACAACACCTGAACATGGCAGCAATAATACCGATCATACCTTCAACAGCCTGAACCCCTAAACTGCTGAGCACAACCTCGCAGTCCAAGGCAGGATGAGACAGTGCCGCGAAAAATAAGGCGCCTCTTTACGCTTTTATACTGTAGACAAGGAATGTTTTCGACAAATATTACGCGCTCTAATCTGCAGGCCAATACACCTGAACAGAGGGAGGCCTATTAGGCTTAAGTACAGATGAGAAAGTTAGCTGAAGATAGCACAACTTCCTGCCATAATTTTCGAAAGAAACTCGCCGAATTTCAGAGGAACTAGTAAACAAAGAAATCAAGTTGTGCTTAAGTAGGCGACTGGAGACATCTTATTTTACTAAAGGTAAAAACCAACCAAATCGGACACAGTTCACGTTTGTTATTATACCCGATAAAAATCCTTACACGCTCTCCACTGCTTCAGTATATCTAAAGTGGTGGGCTGCTCAAATCCAAACGTCGAGCGATAACACGCCGCCATCGAGCTTGCACGTGCTAGCACGCTAGATTCCGGAACTTAAATGCAGTGAACATGACGAAAAGACTTGGGAATGAGCACAGTTCGTCTTGGACGGTGCCGGCACTGCGGGGTGCGTTGAGCTTCAGCATAGACGACACGCCTCGGGTTCTACGAAACCCCGATTCGTGGCCCTTAGCAGGAGCAGAGCCCTTGAAGGTATGTACATACACTCACTTGTAAAAGAAAAATGAATCGCAACAAAACAGGACTTAAAAAAATGAGGACATCACGTAGTAGAGCGAAGAAAGTAGAAGGAGGCAAATGGGGCAACACAGACAGCTATTTTAAAACCACAGATACACACAACTCCACCAAAAATAATTGTCTGCCTCCTTCGCATAAGTAAAAAAATAAAAAAACACACCAGGAGCCGTTCTCGAGACATCGGTCCCGCGATCGAGAACGGTGCGACAACAGAGGAAAAAAAAAAAGCCCACCACGACAGAACAGGAATAAATGAATGCACTTTGAAATAAGTGACAGGAGTTATGCTTGCACACATTATGATACAGTGTTTTTTTGTGCGTCCAGGTGCTTCCACCTTACACGCCGCCGAAAAAAAAAATAGCAACAAACACATCAAGCGCGTGCCTGCACGGAATATGAAAGCTGGCTTCACGTAACGGCCGGCAAAAAAGAAAAAAAAAAGCGATGCGTGCGAAGGAGGCACTCGTTTCGCGCCTGAATATGCACAGCATACTCAAGAACCGTCTTCTTTCTTAAGAATGAATAATACACTCTGGCGGCTTATCAAACATCACCGCATCAGGGCACGCGAAGGCTGTAGCAAGTGTGAGGAAAGAGCACGCTGCTTCGAGGGCCTGCTTACTGTCACGCATCCATAGGTAAGAGGAAGAGACAGAATTCGAGGCATAATGATCGCTGCTATGGCTACACAATGCAATGACATAGTACTCCGATTAATGGCATAACGAGCGGCGTTTCTGAATCTAATGGCTACACCGAGGCTGAAATGAAACAGGATACAGCAAAGACACGGAAGTTAGCCGGGCGAGTGTCGCTGTAATGGAGGAAACAAAGAGAGCCTAGAAAATGTTGCAAAAAGAAAAAGCTGCAAAGAAGGAATTGACAGCTTAACATGCGATGAGGCGCGTAAAGACTTGCACGGCTTGTCGTTCAATCCGTATACCGAGAGAGTTAGTTGCTTGCAACTAGATGCAACCATGGAGCCGATAGTGTGGGTCGCATTCAGCAGTGATCAAAAAGGCAAGTGCCATAGGCTTTCGGCAATTTCTTAGTGCCCCCTTACGATATGTTACTAACGTTACTATTCTCACGTAGAGAGCGAAGATCAGTTAACGCGTTCCCTGAGTCACCACATAAAGTGGCAACACGAAGCTGGAGAGACACTTTGAGAGAGGCACTTGGTTTCCCCCGAAGCGATGCTTGGTTCGTCTGACGTTTGTGCTGCTCATAACCGTGCAGTCTTTCGTGCTGCATGCCCAAGTCTACAAAGCTGAAAGGGTTAAGATCAGAACTGTTTGGTTTGGTGCCAGTGCTTAGTGATATGACGTTGGCAAATTGACGCAGTATAGCAAATTCGTGTTAAATGTTCGTGTAGACGAGGTTCCGACACCTCTATGACTGTGAGACAGTGCGATAATAGCTGAATGTGCGCTTAGATGAGGCACTGAAGGTGCATGTTGGTAGAATTACGTGCGACCGCAGGTGGGTTTTCTTGGCTACCAGAGGCGGTGGGTCGCAGCGAGCTTGGTGGGTACGAAAATAAGGCGAGAACAGTTGCTTGCCGAAAAAAAAAAAAAGAGAAACTGCCTCTCGCTTCCTCTTTCCCAGACCGTCCCCGTTGCATCATCTTCCTACTCGCGTCAACGCCACACTTTGTCCGGTGTAAACAAAGACGTAGGCTAGCAAAAATAATGCTGTCATGGCGGGTATTTATTTTGGCACCGTCTAGAAAGGCGGAAGTGGCTCCACGTGCAAGCGCCTCGAGAAGTGGATGAAAAATATCACGGTTGTGTCATGGCGTCGGGAGAGCTCTGGCTGGCTGCTCGCGCTCCCTCCTTGGCTATGTAAGAGCGCGTCGTAAGAGCGCGAACTAAAACTCGCTACACGCCTTGATATGTGGCACGGGATCTCTGGCAAGAACGTCGTTATTTTACTTTGACATAAACGTTGGGGTGTTTGCTTGCTTTGTTGAGGGGTGCTGTCAAAGAGAGTGCCGAACGATGTCTCTACGACAGAGGAACGTAATAGTCACATGACAATCAGCTCGTCATCAAAAATCGCAAAGGCATAGGCTGTTTACTTCAGTTCTCTACTGTAGCGGATCGCATTTGTAGTCTTCTCTCGTCATTTCAGGAACCGGTGAAGAGTGTATATTGAAAATATAATCTTTTCGCCTGGTATCACAGAACTTAAGCAGATGCCTTCGTTGGCATTAACTGCGGGAATGTTGCATAGCAGTAGCGAAGAGGAAACGTGTAAAAATATAGACCAGACTCAGACGGAGCATCGTATAGTCCTATAGGGGAAGTAAAAGCTTGGGCAAGAAAGACATTGACAAAAATAAGTACAATCTCGACGCGAGTTCACACAGAACGGATGTTTGAAACTTAGCGCCGCACAAACACTTCCGCTTGGTGAGCCATAGAAGAAAAATAAATGGAATGATCGTTGGTCCTCAGAACTCCCCACTTTAGCGGTGAGGTTTCTGTTTACAAATGCCATCGGGAATGTGTGGGTTCAGTTATACCGTTTTTCTCATTTACTTTCTTTCTGTTTTTTTCTTTACTCTTGGCAGTTATGAATTATCACTTTCTCCGCCTTCTTACATGGTCCCCTCTACATACAACGGTATTCCACTGAGCCATCTTCATGTGTCAAACGTTACCTAAACCACCTATTGCCGGAGTGTAAGTTTGGATTATAGATAATTCCGCCACCTTTCCGTACTTAGTTGGCGCCAGAGGGGATCACATCCTGCTTGGTCGGAAGGCGCAAACGTGGCAACGTGTTTTCTCTAGAATGAAATGCCTATCATAAATGCGGGCGCCTACTGGCATAATATCACTGTGCGCCGTTTCGCGGGCTGTCATGTCTAGGTTTGCATAGTAAACTCATGGAATGACAGACGATGTCATAAAATGTATGAAAAACACTTTCTTTCCTGGTACGCACTTCGTGTGTGCGTTACGAGTGCACAAAAAAAGGGAAAGAAAACAAGACAGCTCTCTTCATAAGTGACGTACGAAGCGCGATTTCTTGTACACATCGACCACACAACGCTATATAACCCTTGAGCTTCGACGCACACAATGTATAAAAACGAGCGAGTGTGAGGTTATAATAGCCGTCCAGCGTCTTTCTGCTACGCTAGTGTAGAGAGGAAACCGCAGACCTCTTTAGCTGCCACATCTAGAGGGCCGGACGCGACGGACACGCTTGCGCACACAGTTCAGTCCCGGTAAAACGCTTTCACCTCGTAACACAAGTTAGACGCTGCCACTGTGACCGACACGCATCGTAGACACCATGAAGACGTGAGCATCAAGAAAGGACAGAAAAAAAACGAAACAAAAACGACCAAACTACCCAGCGAATAAGAACGCGAGACCATCGCGCTCAAAACCCGTGTCGAGCTCTTTCTCGCCTCGTGCAATCTTAAGGCAAGCATTTTTTATATGCCGCGTCGAGAACGTGCGACAGAGCTGTTAAGCAAGGAATGTAGAGCAGAAATGACGAGACAGGCAAGAAGCGAGAAATTTAAAAAAAAAAAAGAGAGAAGCGCGGGAGAAACCGCGCGCAGGCACATACACTGGTATACATACACACACGCAGGTACGCACGCACACTAACAACACAACCTTGCGCGTTCCAAAAAAAAAAAAAGAAGAATGTCCACGCATCTCTCTCCGGTCGTTGCCGTCATCTCGTCGCCTCCTCCTCGTCGCCGTCGTCATCTCTTCCTCCCGACGTCACATGCGCGCGCGCTCACACACACGAACGACACCGACGCTTTTACACAGTCTCGGCGGGCCAGCCGGCTGCTAAGGCGCCGGCTGGGTTGTCGGCACGGGGGGTCGCGAAGACAGTGAGCCACCGGCGCAAACAGCAAGAACGCGCACCGTCGGTTTCACAAGTGAGTCAGTGCGTACACGACACGGCTGCTTTGGAGCACTCTCGCGGAGTGAGTGTGTGTGTGGGGGGTGGGGTGGGGGGATGGAAGGACGAAAGGAGGGGGGGAGTCTGCTACCCACACAATCCTTCCTCCTCGCTTTGTTTCTTCCTTCCGCAATGACGCCCCAGATGCGCGCGTGATGAAACGACGGCGGCGGCTGCCCGGCTGCCGGGTTCACTTTCACTCGCAGTCGTCGAGAGGCTCATGGCCGAGCCAGTCATACTTCCTTTTGGCCTCGTACTACTGTGTCGATAGCCCTGAGCGACCAGAGAATCGCGCGTGTGTCTCCAGAGTTCTTTAACGTGCGCGGTACCACCGAGTTTTAGGGTCACCGAGAGAAGTTGGCCCGCAATAGCTTCTAGGTTCGTTTGCCCTGAAAAATAGGCCTTCCGCGCTGAAAGCCGACCCCGCGTATGCCTCTGGCTTTGTAGCCCGTGATGCTAGTGCTGACGAAATTCGCGTTGTAGCCAGGTACGTCTGCATCTCCGGCTGCGCGGTCATCCGTTCATCGGTGCGCGCCAATACGCTGTTTCGTTCCTAACACGAGTCGTACATCGACTCCTTCGCGCGTTGAGGCTCGGACACGGGCCTGAGCACTTCACCTGCGGTTTACGGAGGCGTCGTGTACTGCGCTAGCTTAAGAACGGCTGCCATTGATTTGTCACCTCTTCGTTTGAGATGTCGCAGGGTTTTTTCCCGAATAGCGCTATCTCAATGAGTCATCGTGTTCTTATATGAACAGTGCGCGCTTGTTAATTGGTCACGCAAGAGGCTTGTGACATCAGTGATAACATACCATCAACGTTTCATATTGCAATGAGCTCAATCGTGCTATAGGCTGCCGTTACAAGCGCACTGCGTAACTCGTTTTGACACTGCTGGTTCATCCGCGATAGAACACGGGAGCTTCGCCACCATACAGCGTTCGCCGTCGCCAAAGAACTCTGGAAGCACCGCATTATTTCTGGTCACCGGCCTACCGGCGTGGGAAGAGAGCTGAGGGCCATGACGATAATAATAATAATATTAATAATAATAGACGAAAAGGATGGAACTAGGAAGGCGTCTCTCTCCCTGGCGGCGGGAGGGGGAAGCTAGGGCTGTCGTGGCGCCGCCTACCGCGTCCTGAAGTAGGACCGGTTCATCCTGAGCAAGAGCGGCGCCTGCGGCTGGCACTCCTTGGGGTTGCACTTTATCATGCCGCTAGCGTCGCAGATGCATTCCAAGCACGGCCCGCTAGCCTTCTTCACCACCTGGCCCACCTGGTAGAAGCTGCCGTTCACGTCGCAGCCTGCGTAAGCCGCGCGGTGGCAGAAGCATATATGCACAGGCTCAGGAAAGGGCCACCGCTGAACAAATACCGGTTTACAGCGCAGATGAAAAAAAAAACGTGGAAAGGTAGCGAGAGCAAAAAGACATATGGGCACTGAACAATGTAACATGTGACAAGAGCGCGAGTTCCAACTCAATTCTGTGTTTATGTGCTAACGAGAACTGCAGAGATAAAGATTATTAAAAGAAAAAGAGTTGGGGGGAGGCGGGCTGGAAGGTTGGCCTGTACAAGTGTGAGCCTATTTGGCTGCTCAACGTCGGGGTAAGGGAGAAGAAAAGCGGAGGGGAAAAGGGAGAACGACGATGACGACGATTCCGAGAGATAAGCTGGCGCAAATTTATTAAAAACACTTAAAAAAAACTGGAAGCGCCCTGTTCCGAAAAAAAAGGCAATTCCGAGATTTCAGTGCGCGCTTAGCACTATTACTCAATGTCGCAATCTACACGAAAAGTTTCTGGCTGCTTCCAGTGTGAACCGCGTCATCTGTTCTGTTTTGTCATGGCCTCGATGTCGATTGGCAGTGAAAAAATTACAGTAGAATATTCCGAGAGAAGCAAACGTGGCTACGCAGATGAGTCATGCTGGCGGGCATATTTAATTCGAGAGAATATTTTACCTTTGACTTCCATTGATGCCTCGAGCTTCTGCTCTCCAAACCTCGGAGCTGGCGTTGTTGTCGTTGTTGTCGTCGTGGTCGCTGCAACGCTCACGTTCTTGACCGTCATGTGGACAGCTGTGAAAAGCAAAAGCGAGAGATCACATATTTCGTTATGAACAGTCGTGTTTCAAGCTTCAACTTGTCTCATGCTTGAAAAAAAAAAGATTTGATGCATCGAGCACCATAGACTCGTACTCCGGAGCGTGTCAGCTGTTATGATTGACGCTACGGTGCAGCTCTATACTCACGGCATTCGTATCGCGGACAGCAGAAGCCACTTATGGGCGTCTCGAAACACTGCGGGATTGGCGGTGGGCAAGTCTGCTGCAAGCAGATGATGTCGCCGCGGAAACAGAAGCAGAAGTCGCACGGGTCCGGCCGTGGAATCTGCTCCGCCGATTGGTACACCTTGGCGTCGAAGATGCAAGCTGCGAAACGAGAAGGAAGTTGCCGAGATCAACGCGATGCTCCTTTATGTGATGCAGAGTGATCTGACGCAGAATTTAAAGCTGGGAAATTCGGCAAGGCGACATCGTGTTATGGCGCAGGGGACGCAGGGCAACACCCAAAAGAACAGACGAAGGCGCAACGCCCCACACTACGTCATTTCATCATGCGGCAAAATGTCTAATTGGAAGATTAGCAATGTGACAGTGAACCCGGGGCTCCTTTAAGCTATAAATAGCGAACATTGATAACACTTGAGCAGCGGTAACAGTGATAGCGCTTGAACTAGAGAATGATTTGTCGGATTATTAGAAAGCGAAGCACAGAAAACCAGGGCAACGTACTTGTGGAAATAGCAACAAGGCAAAGGTTCACAGGAACATGGAGATTTGAGATTTGAAATGATCGACTGGTGGGCAACTAAAAGATGTCTCTGGCGACAACGTTTCGTCAAGGGGAGCTTATCTTCGTCAGGGCTAGCTGATCATGGCCGTAGAAATGGTATGACAGAAGACAGAAGATCCGCAATGGTTCCCGTTTAAGTTCCTGTCTTTCCTTTCTTGGAACTTTCTCTCTTGCACTTGTTGTCCGCATCGGGTGTCCATGTTTGTGAATTTACTACCAATTCGTGATCGCTTATATTGCTGTTTGAGGGAAAACTTCCAATTATCGTTCAAGCATCGCACTTTCTTATCAACGAGGATGTACGACCCCAGCGCCGTCGTGCAAGTACCGGGACCACTCGGGAGCCCACTCGCACCAGTTTTGATGACCTCGGAGGTAGACGTGTGCTGACCGATGCGAATAACATTTATCACAGTCCTAGTAATTTTACGAGCGTGCACGCTGTGAAGTTCTGCCCACTCCGATACGCACTTATTTCCTTCCCGGATTGTCGCACACGGAAATCTAGCTTCACCGCACATATGGTCAAAATGAGGGAAAGCCAACTCAACTATCGTTCGGATCGAAATTTTGAAGACTAATAGTTTGGGCAACTTTTGCATCCGTGAACCGTCTGGCTCTAAATGCAGTCGATGTTGATGACAGACTACTAATACGATGTGCCAGCTTTATAAACAGTACGATGAAGCTAGCTGTAAGGGCAGCGACATTGAAGGCATGTTACTGTCGCACTAGGAGTCAATATAGTGACTTCAGAAAGGTACTCACATCCTTCCTCAATTATGATTGCTCCTTCCGTTGTTGTCGACTCCGAATCTGCAAAATGAAAAACAAGATGTTAGTCTAATATTTCGTTCCGGATACGATAATCACATTTCACATGCTTAAGAAGTAGTCGCTGCGATTTAGCTGGAAATAAAGATATTTGGAGTGCGGTCGAATAAACCACGTTAATGCTTATACCCTTTCTCGCTCTGGAGTCCAGGCGCTAAAATGACGGTTTAATGTTAGGAAAAATATTAAAGTTTTTGTACAAGAGTGCGGTCTGAGATCACACACAAGTTCTGGCTTCTTTCGCAATGGGCGTATTATCATCGTCAGCGTTTTTCACGTGCCTTTAGCGCTATTTTATTTAAGTAAAAAAAGTTATAAGCAATAGCAACTCCATTTATGCATTCGGGTTGGCAGCGATGTTTACTTCTAGACGTTGACTAACTTAGCAGAATCACCTGCTTGTTGATTTTAGTAATCGTAGTCAGAGAAAAGAAAATCGTTGCTAAAGATATGTTCATGCCGGCCAAATATACAGCATCATCAGGAGCGTACGTCAAAAGTGAGGAACGAGACATTTCAATTTGCCGCAGACGGACCCTTCAGATTTTCACATTTCGAGACCTATATTTATTTTCCGCTCTCTGAAATTTGGCGTTTCATTGCAAACAGTGTAGTTACCTTCCGTGACCGGCGTGGGAGTAGTAACTTCTTCCCGAGGTAGTTCTGGTTCTCCTGTAGTCGTCGCTCCCGGCGTTGTCCCTTCCGGAGTCGTCACTTCCGGAGTCGTCACTTCCGGAGTAGCGGTGCTCTCCGGTGCTGGCTTTGTTGGCTCTGTCGCTGCAGCACCCGCGGTCGCAGCCGTCTCCGCCGGCTTCTCCGTCTCAACCTCTGGTTTCGCCGTCGTGACACTGGGTGGCTCAGAAGGCGTCGTTGCGTTCACTTCCGGTGCCTCCGTCGTCGACGTGCTTCCGGTGAAGAACTCCATGACGGTTGTGAAGATTGATGGCGACTCAGTCGTCGCTGGAGGTGTGCCCTTCTTGCCTTCGACTGGTTCCACCGTCGTGGCGGCAGGCGTCACCTCTTCCTCACGAGGCACTTCCGGTTCAGCGGACGTTTCCGCCGTCGATGCCTCCGTAGTGGTCGCGTAGTGGACGAGCGGCTTTGTAGTCAACGTGGCAGTGGTTGTGGTAGCGTTCGTGGCTTCTGGAGCCTCTGTAGTGGGACTAGTGGCTTCGGACGGTTGACTAGTGGATTCAGGCGCAGCTGTTGTGGCCGATGTCGTCCTCTCTTCGCCGGTTGTTGCTGCTGCTTCTGTCGCTCCCGTCTCTTCCGGTTCCTTAGCCGTTGTCGTCGCTTCCGGCTCGCCCGTTGAGAGATCGTGGACGGGCGGCTGCGATGCAGGAGGCTCAGTCATGACTTCGATTATAAATGGCGGCACCGTTGTGGGTGGCACGGGAGTCGTGGTGACGTTGGGACCGAATATTTTCTTGAGATCGTCGGTCGTCGGGCTGATTGTGGTGAACTTGAACACCGACGGTTTCTGCGTCACCATTTCTTCTCGCCCTTCCTCCTCTTCAGACGCTGTCAGGGGCCACAAAAGAATGAATTGTGAGAATCAAAAGGTACTGAAACTACACTGCAGTCAATTCTATGAACCAATTTCTCTGTAATACAGAATGATCATTCTTAAAATTCTTGGAATATTTAAATACAGCCTGTCACAGATAACATAATTGTAGTCCTTGAGCTGTATTATTAGGAGAAGCGCACATTACTTGCACAAGAAATGGAAACACATATTCAAATAATTGACAAGATCAACTAATTATGTTTTGAATTAGTTATTTCACGGCGCACATTGCGATTTACCAACTGTAGCCTGTGAGTTTGCAAGGCGTATACACTTGCAATGAATTTTCAGAATGACGCCAGCTTGGAGATATGCGCCATGAAACTTGCCGTAAAAATGTCCTGTTGTTACACTAACGTTTTTTTTTTTTCCTTACAACACGCTCTTTTATACATTGAAGCATAAACGTAAGTGGAACGCTCACGTATGTTGTTCCACACTTTGGGAAACAATATCTCGAACCTGGTGTCATCCTGGAAATTCATTTCAAGTGCATAGGTCTTCCAAACACACTGGCTGCAATTCGTAAATTGTAATGTGTCTAACAAAATAATTAATTAGGACGTTAATTAGGGAATTCTGTTAATTAGTTGTGCATGTGTTTCGACTTCTCGTGCTAATAATGTGTGCCTGTTTGAATAATCCAGCTCAAGGACAAGAATTATGCTATGTGCCGCAGGCGATTATTATAAATATATAACTGAAAAGTGATCAACCTGTACAATAAAGTGTCAGCGGCTTACCAAGAAAACATCTCCGCGCTGTATTCCTCGCTTTCCTGTCGAACTAACACGACGTGCCTGTCTTTTATACGTCGTTTTTAGAAACAAAATTACAGCTTTGCTGAAAAGTCCGCGGTTAAAATTTTCTCATTTTGTAAATAAAGGCACGCGCTTTACAAGGATAACTTTCTTATTGTAAATAATTGGGAACGACAAAAAGAAAGAAGTTTAGAAACTAGGAGTTCTAAACAGGCATTTCATTATACCTTTCCCGTTCTCATCGCAAGCGCCCCTTTCAATAAATATCGCAGTCGCACTTCGGTCATGCGTTTTTCCCTCCAAGCTATGAATTCAAGCGGGCACAAGTTTCGGTACTATCAGCACCACCCTCTTTCTACATTTCTCACTGTCAAGTGGGTTGTTAGCGTTAGTTCCGTCTTGTGCGCATAATGCATCCGTTTTTCCTGGAATTTTCGCAGCGTCAGTGCACTAAATTGTTCAGCAGCATGCTCTTTTCACTTTTTCAACTTCCGAAAGCTAACGTTTTTAAAAAAAGAAAGGTTATACTTACGGCAGATGAACGCCTCGGCACAGCACTGCTCTGGTTTGACGCCGGTCGGTTTACAGCCCGGTCGCGGAGGCTCCTCGCAGATACGCTCGGCGCACACCATCTCGCCGAATGTGCACTTGCAGAAAGTGCACGGGTTGGCTGTCTGAATGACCTGACCGTGCTCGACTGTTGTGCCTTGGACATTGCAAGCTGGAAGAGAGAAAATGTTCCGCTATAAACAACCAGACAAAAGTTTGTTCCGAAAAAAAAATATTTTACTCGTAAAATGTTGTCATCGTTGACGTTGGTTCATTAAGATGCGAAAGCCTGTCTTCTTTTTTCATTCTCCATCGAGCCGAATACGCTATGCAATATATGCAACATCTAGTCACACCACCAGTCGGTCAAGGCATTCTTGATTTTTTAAAAATATTTTGTGGCGTTAGAGTGACCTACTAGAGAGGCTATAGTTCTCGCGGGCGTTCCCCACCTCCTCTATTTTCTTTTGAGCATTTGCTTTTTTGTCTCCGCCTATTCTTTCCCTCTTTCATTTCACCTTATCCTTTCCCCAGTGCAGAGTAGCAAACCAGGATCGTTTCCCGTTAACCTCCTTGGCTTCCCCACCCCGTTTATCTCTCTCTCTCTCTAACACTCTGTTTTCTTTGTCATTGATGGCAGCAGTATGTTTTGTAAACGTATTTATTGGTAGACGTTCAGAGCTTGGTTTGCGAGAATGTACTTGTTTTTCAGAAATCGAAGTGGACCTTGAATGCTGCGCTTTGACTAAACCAGTTCATTACTCAGCTGGTTACACAGCTGTTACACAAGCTGATGCTTTCTCTAGAATTGGCACAGTTATCCAAGTAGGAAGAAACAATCTAAGGACCTATAATTGATTTAATGAGCAATTTGTGGTTTCTCCTTATTTCGGCATGCACAAACACGCATGACCAATCATTGAGAGAAGCATATGATTACTGGCAGGATCAACTAGGCAGTCGTTCAAATGCGCGTCCAGTCCAGCCGTTCAAGCAGGCCGTATACGCCATTCTTGCGATGCCGAGGCCAATTATGCTTAGGAGCTGATGCATTGAGTATTACACCTTGGAGCTTGTGTCGTGTAAAAAACTTGCATGTTGATAACCTTGTGACAATTATTTTTTTAGAACTGTGTACTGCGCTATCATCATTTCCAAGCGCGAAAATCGCCACCTTCCTAGCAACATTTTGCACCCCTCACACTATCATGCTCCCTTCACAAAGGGGTTCATTTCACCCCACAGCGCACTTGGCTTTATGTAGGCCAGCTTTCACCAAAGGTTTAATGTATATGTTACTACTGTTCACTATAGCCATCTATGAAGCCCATGTTTTAGGCTCAGACCTTATGTATGAATTACATTTTAGATTTAGCCTGTGGGACTTCGATTTTTTGAGGTCGAATGTGGCGTAAAAAGCGCAAGTGGCTTTCACTCACGTTTCGGCACTTCCTCTTCTTCCTCTCCCGGCTTTGGCCTAGAAGGCGCCGTCACTGCCGGTGTCGTTTCGACTGTGGGCGGAGTCACCTCGGGAGGCCTTTTTCGCCCCTCCACGGTGGACACTGCTGCTGGGGTTGTGACGCCTTCTGTAGCAGAAACAAGGTTATGAAGGTTTACCGTTAGTGTTTCTAATTCATTCCTTTTTTTTTCATTCGTATTACAAGCAACACATATTTTGTTTTTCTCATTCGTTCGAGCTTCCGATGTGGGCAGAATGCAAAAAAGGCTCGCGTGACGTGCTTTAGGTGCACATTAGGCAACCCCAGGCTCTCGAATACTCCACTACGCGTCTCTCGCAAATCACTGTGCACATTCTGAACGGGGAATCACACAATTTAAATTAATTTGGGCACCCCTCTCTGAATCGACAGGTTTGAGATTCGATCCTGCATGACAGCAAAGCAGAGTCGGAATGCTTTTTAACTTTAGCACGTCTTCAACGCATAGACGACTAGACACAAACGCGTAATTCGCCGGTACCCTGCTATCTGGATGCTCATTCAGTTTAATGGCTGTCTTTGAGCTAAACGGGTCCGAAAGTGGTACAAACTAACCAACACAATCTCCAAAACCAAGGCTCGGTTGAGTGAAAAGCTGGTGGTACGTTAAAAACCACCGTAGGAGAGTATTTACCGCAGTCGTAATCTGGACAGCACTGCTCGGGAGACTTGGGCAAGGGTTTGCACTCTGGACCGGGCGGCCTGCAGATCCTCTCGGCGCAGATGACCTCTCCTTCGAGGCAGTTGCAGAAGTGGCAGGGGTTGCCGTCCGAAACCTGGTCACCATCCTTGTAGATAACGCCGTTGACGTCGCACTCTGTTCGTGAGGATATAAAGGACGAAGTACTTTAATTAATTTGTGGGCCTTATCTTCCAAGTGGTGAGTTGCACAGTGCAGTGCAGGAAAATAAAATAAAAAGGCAAACTAAGAAGCTCACTTGTGTTTTTAGGAAAGATTGACAATGACGGAGTTTGTGCTTTCTATAGCTTCTCCTTCTTCGTTGAATTTCTTATTAAGGTTGTTAGGTTCCGCCAGTTGCAGCACAGAAAAGGGTCAGCTTTATATCTATATGAGTAATTATCACACCATTCTTTAAGATGGAACAAAACAAAGACACCCCAGTGCGGACTGCCCTGCCTGTGGACTAAGGGCAACATTGGACCATGTGTTGTGGGAGTGTGAAGCCATCGGCTCCTCCTTCAGCGAGGATAGGTGGGCTGCGCTCTTGGGCAGCCCCGAACTCAGTGACCAAACCCTGGCCGTCCAGAGTGCCCGCGATCGGGCCGTCAAGCTTGGCTTGGCGGTCCCTACGTGGGACTAGCCGGGTGGCGCGGGGTCTCCTCTGCGTCTTCTCTGGACCTAATAAAGTTATTTCACTCACTCACTCACACCCAAAATGCCGGTATGGAATGCAGGTAAATATTACGCGATAAAAATTAATTAACGCAGAAACTGTTCTTGGAGATGTCTCAGTGTGCGTCAGTACTGTGCCACTAGCTCGTCTCCACGCAGCCTGGTGTCATTATCAGTTTTATGAAACTTGATCCGGCCAGTACAGACGACAGCGCTGTGGCGACATGAACTGGTGTGGACGTCGGCGCAAGGTGCATTGATAACGCAAGTAAAGGCGGCGCCAAGTGTGCTGATGACCTTCCGATCATCATAAGCCGTTATGGTTCTTTAGCGCCTTATCCATCCGTGTCGAACCATTATGAACCGTGATCGAACGTACTCTGGCGGTGGCACGAACCGATAAAACGTTCTCTGGCACGGCCGCTCGGAGCGTATCTTGAAAGCGATATGCGATGCGGACTGACAGTGCCGACTGCTGATAGCTCCGCGCTCTGTGTTTTCGTCGCTTCGCGTTGAATATAGACGCGCGGGCCCATATCTTGGAAGTGATCTACGAAAGGAGCAGGGTGCGGCTCATGGCTGAGACCTTCGTGAGCGCTTCGTTCTTGGCGCTTCGTCCGCGCTGAAGCAATAGGCACCACGAAGGTAAAGTCGCTCGCTGCTGCGGGCTCTATCTTGAAAGCGATAGTCTTACGGTACGGATGGACAGTATTTCTCGTTGGGTAAGCATAGAAAGGCTTACGCATTTAATCACTCTGGCCTGTTGCAATAAGGAAGTTGAAGCATTTCGCCTCCCGAACTCTCTTATTCTTCGTCGGCTGTCTGGCTGGCGTGATCCCCGCTTACGAACATTTATACAGAAGAAGGCGAGCGCCATTTTAGAAGTTCATTGTGATGAAAAAGTAAAGTCGCAATGCGCTGACTTACCTGTCGGGAATTCCTCCTCGGATTCTGTGGTTGCCTCCGCCGATGGCGTAGTAGCCTCGCTAGGCTTCGACGTCGTAGACATGGCAGGCGTCGACTCCGTTTTCACTTCTGCGGTGGTCGCTTCGCTGGTCGCCGCTGTCGATGCTGGCGTGGAAGCCTCCGTGACTGACGTCTCTTTCGCTTCAGTGGTTGACTCGGACGCACCTGTCGTCGACGCGGGAGTGCTGGACTCCGTGGTGGCTTCCGACGAAGCGGGCGATGTACTTGCCTCGGTAGCCTCGCTGGAAGGTGCGGTGGTGGCTTCCTTGGTCTCTTCCATGGCACCTGCTGTCGTCGAAGCAGTAGTGCCTGGCGTAGTGACCTCGGTTTCAGCCTTTGTCGCCGCCTCGGACGGTGTCGTTGCGCCCTCAGTAGTGGCGGCGTCTCGCATCACAGTAGGGCTGGTTCCTTCTGTGCCTTCTGTAGAGGAAGGTGTCTCGGGCTCTTCGGTACCTTCTGTTGTTGCCGGAGTAGATGCTTCGGAAACAGTCGCCGTGGGAGTGGAAGCAGCTTCTTCGGTCGTTCCTGGTGTCGAAGCTTCGGTAGAAACAGGTGTGGATGCCTCCGAGGTCTCCTTCGTTGTTTCGGGTGTACTCGCCTCGGTTGCTTCGCTTGATGGTGTGCTAGCACTCTCTGTCTCTGACGTTTCTGCCGGTGTGGTTGGTGCGGACGCTGCTGTTGATTCCTTCGTCTCTTCTGTGACAGGTGGCGTCGTCGCTTCCGTAGCCGCACTTGAAGCCGGTGTTGTCGCTTCAGAAGAGCTTGGTTCAGCCATTGTGGTAGCGGGAGATTCAGTGGCAGCAGACTCCGAGGTCACAGGTGTTTCAGCCGGTGTGGTGGCTTCAGGCGTAGCGGGCGTTGTGCTTTCACTCGTTGTTTCCGTGAGTCCAGAGGTTCTAGCCTCTAGTGTAGTGGGAGCCGGGGTTCCAGTTGGCGTGCTCGCTTCGGGACTAGATGTTTCTGTAGAGGCTTCAATTGTCGAAGCGGAAGGAGTCGTGCCAGCGCTGGTTGAAGCCTCGGGAGTTGTGGCAGCTGGTGACTCGGATGTTGCAGCTTCAGTGCTAGGTGGACCAGTGGTTTCCGCTTCAGGCGTTGATGCTTCAGTGGTAGACACCTCAGGAGTAGAAGGCACAGAACTAGGCCGTTCAGTTGCGGCTGTCGTCGATTCGGATTCCATGGCTGGAGACGCAGGGCTTTCAGAAGCAGTGACTGAAGGTGTGGTTGCTTCAGGTGTTGTTGCGCTAGTTTCCGCGGGTGTGCTCGACTCTGCAGTGGTGGCCGCAGGAGTCGATACTTCGGGAGTGGTTTCAGCGGACGTGGTAGCGCCTGATGTGCTACCCTCAGGTGTAGTGACCTCTGGAGACGTTGCAGACAGGGTGGCCGCTCCGGTAGGAGTGCTAGCCTCTGGAGTTGTAACCTCAGGGCTGGTCGGAGCTGGAGTGGTAACACCAGGAGTACTACCTTCCGGTGTGGTGCCCTCGCTAGAGGTTGCAACTGGTGTAGTTTCTCCAGGACTTGTTGCTTCCGGCGTGGTACCTGGTGGAGACGTCGTCACCGCTGTGCTGCCTTCTGGCGTTGTGCCCTCCGTAGACGTTACCTCTGGAGTAGTAGCTCCGGAAGTAGTAACTTCTGGCGTAGCGCCTTCTGTGGAAGTTCCGGCTTCGGTGGTTGCTCCTGGCGTTGTCATTTCCACTGTAGAGCCTTGCGAAGATGTTTCAGCTGCTGTGCTTGTTTCTGGCGTACTGGCCTCCTGTGGTGTAGTTGGAACGCTAGACTCCGGAGTTGTTGCTTCCGGTGATGTTGCGCTTGGTGTGGTGACCTCCGGCGTAGTGCCTTCCGTGGATGCGGGGGTCGACTGCTCAGCGGTACTTGCTTCGGGTGTAGTGCCCTCTGGAGACGTTGCAGCCGGAGTAGTTGCGCCAGGGGTGCTGGCCTCTGGTGTGGTGCCTTCAGTCGAGGCTGGCGCTGGCGTCGTAGCGCTAGGTGTGGTGGCTTCTGGTGTTGTGCCTTCTGGAGATGTAGCTTCAGTGCTTGGAGCAGGAGTGCTGGCTTCAGGAGTACTTGCCTCTGAAGTGACGGCCGGCGTGGTGACTTCTGGAGTACTAGCTTCAGGTGTTCTCGACTCAGCAGCAGGTGTGCTAGCTTCAGTAGTGCTAACTTCGGTAGTACTAGGCTCGGGAGTAGACACTGCAGGTGTCGTTATCTCTGGAGTGCTAGATTCCGGTGTACTTGCTCCAGGTGTAGTTGCTTCAGGTGTGCTGGCTTCAGAAGTGCTAGATTCCGGCGTACTAGCCTCAGGGGTACTTGACTCAGGCGTACTAGCTTGTGGAGTAGTCATATCGGGACTGCTAGATTCAGGCGTGCTAGCTGCGGGCGTGCTAGATTCAGGAGTGGTTACTTCAGGAGTGCTAGCTTCAGGTGTGCTGGCTTCAGGTGTGCTTGGCGCTGGCGTGCTAACTTCAGGAGTGCTAGCCTCAGGCGTGCTGGCCTCAGGTGTACTGGCCTCAGGTGTGCTGGCCTCAGGTGTACTGGCCTCAGGTGTGCTTGCCTCGGGCGTGCTTGCTTCAGGAGTGCTTGTTTCAGGAGTACTTGCTTCAGGTGTGCTAGCCTCAGGAGAAGTTACAGATGGAGTAGTCACACTAGGCGTGCTAGTCTCGGGGCTGGAGCCGATTGGTGTGGTTTCAGGAGTACTTGCTTCTGTTTCAGTGCCCGTTGAGCCAGTTTCAGCTGACGTCGTTGCTTCGGGGCTAGTTGCTGCACTTGGTGTTGTTACCTCTGGAGTGCCTGTCTCTGGTGTCTCAGCAGGAGTACTGCTGGCTGCAGTTGTCACGCTTGAGCTTGTTTCGGCTGATGACACCGGGGTTGACGCTGGTTCGGTAGTGACAGAAGGCGTTGTCACGCCAGGAGTAGTTGGCTCGGTGGCAGTTCCTGTCGGACTGGCCGCTTCAGACGGAGAAGTCGATTCAGGCGTCGAGGCCTCACTAGTGGCACTCGTTTCACCACTTGGCGTTGTTTCAGGTGTTGTGACAGACGGTTCACTTGTAGCACCGGTTTCTACGGATGTCGCTTCCGGCGGTTGAGTTGAGAGAGAAGGAGCCGTGGAACCTTCCGTTGGCTCAGTCTCTGACGGTATTGTCGCTGCCGATGTGGCCCCTGTCGCTGGTTCCGTGGAGCCTGTGGTCACTTCCTCTGGCTTTTCAGATGGGGGCTGCTTCTTTCTGGCTTCTGTTTCCGGCTCGGTAGTGCTCTCGGCGGTAGTAGATTCTCCAGCTGATGTTGTTGATGGTGGCTGTGTTGCGCTAGATTCGGTGGTAAGCTCGGTAGATGCAGGCGGCGAGGTGCCTTCGGTAGACGTCGCGCTTACTTCTGGTGTAGTCGCTGGAGCCTCTACTGTCGGAGGCGGAGTTTTCTTACTAGTAGGCACGATGGTCGGAAGCTGCGTCGTGCCAGGCATCTCTTCACCATCTGCAGGTAGTAAAACATAAGAAAAACGAACTTCATTTCTGAATGCACATATCACACAAAGCTCTCTAGCGGCAAAGACTTGGCGTCGTCCGAATCTTCATTTACGCCTGAAAAGGATTGCGGAGGATGACTGAACAATATTTAATGAATATAGAACCGATACTTTTTAATGTACTTCAAGCTGCTTGTGTATAGGCACTACGTTTCAAACAACTTTCTTTCAAAAAAGAAGTCAAATATATTGCCTGATAAGCTGTCTCACGTAGCACATGGTGAGTTAGTACAGTTTGGTTTCACTTGGGCGGTCGACACTCAGGGCGCACTATTAACATGCATTTTATCTTGCAAGAATGCAGAGAAACACCTCACTACGTTTTACGTGCGCGCTTCTGAGCGAGACAGAAAAAACCTGACGGCATGAAACCCGAACTTACCACAATTGTACATTTCAGGGCAGCATTCGCCGTCGGGTATTGGTCCAGGAACGCAGTTCGGTGCTGGCGGGAGGCACACCTTCTCAGCGCAGATGACTTCGCCGTCGAAGCAGCGGCAGTATTTGCAGGCGTCCGGCGGTGGAACCTCGTCACCGAACTTGTAAGTCTGTCCTTGGTAAGTACAGTCTGCACAGAAAGGGGTGACTTCATTTGAGTGGAACATTAGCGCGAGTACTTGAGTCATTAACCGAACGTCTATTCTCACAGTAATTATAAATATAGCAGTCGGAAGGCGGGCACTGAGAAATGGCTTGTGTGCGCTGATGGTCTCGGGTGGCGCTGCCCTTAACTTCAATGTGTCATTGACTGCTCACAATGAGTATGCGATAACAAAACCCCATTTCGTATTTGCAGCATTTCTGGCTGCAATGCAGCAACTGGGATTTGGTTTGGTTTAAAACATTATCTTCAGAAGCAATTTCTATATTGAGAAAAGTCATAAGAACTGTATACTTTCGTGGAAATCAACAAAGAAATCATTTCGCACTTCAACGACAGTTATTTGCTTATTTCTTCAAACCTACTTCACAACAAAGAAACTATTTGACACTGCTGGGTGCGCTTTAGTAAGTACATGTGAAATTATGATTTGTACTTTTGTCTTTTTGCACTACAGAATTCAAGCTTGTGGTGGATAGCTTTTTAACGAGTTTCGAAGTCATGTTTAGAATTTTTTATGCGCTTTCCCAACAGCTGCAAAATCTAGGCTAAACGCATCACGTATGTTAGTCTGTAGCCATATTCTTTTTTGAACATGACATCTAACTAAAACTATTAAGAGCAAGAATATTTTTCTCACTTTTCATCCTTTCTAGATCTGTAAAGTTTAACTTTACCATTTCCCCTTTTGTATAAGTACTTGCTTCCTTGCGCCCTTCACAGAGTTAATTCTCTTCGAAAGAAAGTTTTAGTCATCGTTTTTTAACAGGTTATACAAAAAGATTTTCGCCCTGTGACGTCACTTACCAGCTTCTTCCTCTGGTTCCTCTTCGGAGGATGGCTTGTCCTCCCGGCCAACGGTGTCCTCCTTCGTTGTCGATACCGCGGGCTCAACTGGCGTTGTTGCTGACACTGGTGCCTCAGTGCTTGTAGGCAAACCTGTGCAGTTGTGAACAAAAAAATTCTGTAACATGGGGAGCTTTAAAGAAAGACAGCGTAAAGTAGGTGGGAATAAAACATATGCGCATTACAAATTAATTCTACGCAAGGCAAAGTATTGTTTTTTCATACGGTGCTCTTCACATGTGCCTGAAACACGTTTTATGACTTCTGTCTACTAAGAAAACCCCCGTACATAGTTCTTTTGAAATCGATAAACAAGTTTCCGTCCACTTGTACACACTGTCCTCTTCTAGAAGCAGCGAGAAACTATTCAGATGTCAGTATATCGAGCTATTCGGCATTGTTATCTACTTGCCTGTGCTTGGTGTAATAGCCGGCTGTTCGGTTGTCGTGGGTGCTTCCGGCGTCGCCTCCGGAGTCGATGCAGGCGCTTCCGTTGTTGTGGGTGCTTTTCTGTGATCTAGAGTTTCGAAGCCAGTAGAGCCCGTAACGGGAGCTTCAGTTATGACAGTCGCCTGGGGCTTCTCTGTTGTTGCAACCGCTGGTGTCGTCACAGCTTCGGTAGTAGGTGCCATTTCCACCGGCGTCGTTGTAGGCTGCTCGACTTCTCCCGGAACTTCAGACGTTTTTGGCGCTGGCTGCTTACTCGTTGGCTCTACCGGTTCAGGAGGCGTCTTGCCCTCGGTAGTCATTTCTGGCCTGGTCGTCGGCGCCCCCGAAGGAGTCGTTTCAGCGGACGTTGTCGGCCGCTCCGAGGTCGGCACTGGCGTTTCCTTAGTCGAGACCGGCGTGGTGACCTCTGTTGTGCTCGGCGTCTCAGCTGGTGTTACTGACGACGACACCTCGCCCTGCTCTCTTTCCGGGCCTCCTGCCGTGGGTTCTGGCTCGGGTGCCTCCGAACCTGGAGTGGTGAGGATATCGCTCGGTGTCACCGGCGGCGTTGTCGCTGGCACTTCTGTGGTGGTTACGGCGCCTGTCGTAACTTCTGGCTTGACGGAAGATACTTCAGTCGTCGTAGTACCTTCTGTGGCTGCATGCGTAGTGGTAACGCCAGGTTCGGTCGTTGCTCCTGCCGCCACAGTCGTAGACTCTTCTGCTGGACTTGAAGGCGTGTATCCGGGAGGTATAGGCGTTGTAGATGGTGCCTCTTCGTCTCGGCCAGCTTCGGGAGCCCTGGTTGCTGTCGTGATATACGGAGTTTCAGTGGTGGTCTGTTCTGTAGCGGATGGTTCCTGTGTGGTAACCGCTTCTGGAGTTGCTCCCGTCGACGTAGTTGTCACTTCGGAAGTAACGCCTTCCGTCACTGTTGAGCCTGTCACTGCTTCTGTAGCGGTGACACCTTCTGCCATTGTACCTGTAACACCTTCCGTCGTCGTAGGAACAGGCAAAGCTTCTGTAGTAGAACCCACAGTTACCGCGCTTGTAGCTTCTTTTTCCATTGTTGGGGAAGTTGTAGACGGTTCTTCAGTTGCTTGTGCAGTCGAGCTCTCGGCCTCAGATGGCGTCGTTACTTCAGCACCGGTTGTTACTAAAGGAGTTGTAACGCTCTCGCTCACTTCTGGAGGCGCTGTTGTAGCGACTCCTGGAGTGCTAGCTTCTGGTGTAGAAACAGCTTCCGTCGATACAGCTGGCGTTGTCGATGAGGCCTCCTCGGGTGTGTACGCCGTTGTCGTGTCTGCCATTGGCACGGTCTCAGGTTTCTTTCTTTTCAAAACCTCAGGTGTCGTGACTTCTTCGCGAGTGGTAGCAGGTACAGTCGTCGCTTCACCGGTTGTTGCAGACGATGTTGTGACCTCTGCGGACGGTGTCACCGACGCTGTCGTTGCAGTTTCCTCTGTGACTACGGATGACGGGGTACCTTCAGGTGTTGAAGACGGGGTGGCCGTACCTTCGGTTCCAGCTGCTGATGGCGTCGTGGGTGCTGTAGAGGGCTGTGTTTCTTCTTCCGTCACATGTTCTGTTGTAGGCGATGTTTCTGGAGCTCCAGAAGTGGCTGGCTGAACCGTGGTTCCTTCGCTTGTGGCACCCTCTGTAACTTCATGAGGTGTCGTAGCTTCTGGCGTTGCAGGTGTAACCTCTTCAGTGGTTTCTGGTGTGGAGGCGGCACTAGTGGTGCTGGTTTCGTATGCTGGAGTTGTTTTTGGCGTATCTTCTCTTCCGAGCTCAGACACTGTTTTTTCCACTTCGGGTATCTTAGCCGTCGTTACCTCCGTCGGCTTCTGTGTAGTCACTCCGGTGTACACGGATGGCCCTGTGGTGGCTTCTCCTTCAGGAGTTGTTTCTTCCGAGGCAGCTTCAGAAGGTGTGGACGTAGCTTCCGGTTGTACAGGTGTGCTAGCCACTTCTGTTGACATAGACTCCTCTGTGTGCCTCACGGTTGTTTCCTCTGTAGCACCTTCGCTAGGAGCCGATGGTGTCGTGGCCTCCGTGGAGCTGGCAGGTCCTGTGGTGGCTTCCACTCCAGCGGTCGTCGTTTCTTCAGTTACTTTTTCTGAAGGCGTTGAAGCACCTGTTGTGACTTGTACTCCAGCAGTCGTCGTTTCTTCGGTGACCTTCTCAGAGGGCGTTGAAGCGCCAGTTGTGACTTCTACTCCAGCAGTCGTCGTCTCTTCGGTGACCTTCTCGGAGGGCGTTGAAGCGCCAGTTGTGACTTCTACTCCAACAGTCGTCGTTTCTTCGGTGACCTTCTCGGAGGGCGTTGAAGCACCTGTTGTGACTTCTACTCCAGCAGTCGTCGTTTCTTCGGTGACCTTCTCAGAGGGCGTTGAAGTGCCAGTTGTGACTTCTACTCCAGCAGTCGTCGTTTCTTCGGTGACCTTCTCAGAGGGCGTTGAAGCACCTGTTGTGACTTCTACTCCAGCAGTCGTCGTTTCTTCGGTGACCTTCTCAGAGGGCGTTGAAGCGCCAGTTGTGACTTCTACTCCAGCAGTCGTCGTTTCTTCGGTGACCTTCTCAGAGGGCGTTGAAGTGCCAGTTGTGACTTCTACTCCAGCAGTCGTCGTTTCTTCGGTGACCTTCTCAGAGGGCGTTGAAGCACCTGTTGTGACTTCTACTCCAGCAGTCGTCGTTTCTTCGGTGACCTTCTCAGAGGGCGTTGAAGCGCCAGTTGTGACTTCTACTCCAGCAGTCGTCGTTTCTTCGGTGACCTTTTCGGAGGGCGTTGAAGCGCCAGTTGTGACTTCTACTCCAGCAGTCGTCGTTCCTTCGGTGACCTCAGAGGGCGTTGAAGCGCCAGTTGTGACTTCTACTCCAGCAGTCGCCGTTTCTTCCGTGACCTTCTCGGAGGGCGCTGAAGTGCCAGTTGTGACTTCTACTCCAGCAGTCGTCGTTTCTTCGGTGACCTTCTCGGAGGGCGTTGAAGCACCTGTTGTGACTTCTACTCCAGCAGTCGTCGTTCCTTCGGTGACCTCAGAGGGCGTTGAAGCGCCAGTTGTGACTTCTACTCCAGCAGTCGCCGTTTCTTCCGTGACCTTCTCGGAGGGCGCTGAAGTGCCAGTTGTGACTTCTACTCCAGCAGTCGTCGTTTCTTCGGTGACCTTCTCGGAGGGCGTTGAAGCGCCAGTTGTGATTTCTACTCCAGCAGTCGTCGTTTCTTCAGTGACCTTCTCGGAAGGCGTTGATGCTTCCGCAGCTTCCGCTGCTGTGCTTGCTGCTCCTGCCGTCGTGGGTTCCTCGGTATGTGCCGTGGTCGCTTCTTCGGTAACACCGGTACTTGTAGCGGCGGGCGTGGCTGAAGTTTCTGCAGCCTCGGTAGTTTTTGGCACTGTGCTGACTTCTGGAGTTTCCGAGGAGGCTTCCTCGGTTGCTCCCGTAGTCGGCGCTGTAGTGACTTCGGGTGCGGCCGACGTTTCTTCTTTCTTTGGCGTACTTTCTTTGGCTTCGTACGAAGTTACACCTTCTGTTTCCGCATGTGTAGACGACGTTGTCGGCTCAGTCGTGGCTTCTGCTTCCGGGGTCGCGGTCGCCACGGCGGCAGTTGTTGATGCTTCGGGAGTGGTAGCAGAGGTTGCTGCTGGTTGTGTCGTGGCCTCTTCCTTGGGCGTCGTGGCGGCTTCAGTGGTTGCCGCCGTGGTCGCTCCCTCTGTGCTCACGGCAGGAGTAACAGAACTGGCTGGCTGTGACTCGGTCGTTTCTGGTCCCTCGTCTTCCCGAGGCCCTTCGGCAGTGGTCGGCTTTCCTGTCGATGGAAGTTCCCTGCTCGGAGTCACGGGCTCCGTGGTTGCTTCTGACTTGGCACTGGTTTCGCGCGTAGTCGCTTCAGTTTCAGACGGCTTCGTCGTTGCCTCGGCTGTAGCGCTCGGTGCCCTCGTCGACGTCTCTGATAGCGCCGGTTCAGTCGTCTCTGTAATTTTGTATGGGAGAACAAATGACGTTAAGAAGGTACGTTTAAAATAACGTCAGAAAAGACAGAACAGGAAGCATTAATTTCACTAGGAATTGACCTACCTTTCGCGGCATATGTCTGTACAGTGGCACTTGTGAGTTCTGGGGCGGCTGTCGTTGCTGGAAAAAATTTGCAAATGTACTGTTAACGGCGCATTGTGATTTTCGTTTAGTCCTTCATAGAGAAAAAAACTGGACGCGAGAAAACTTCCATAATTAAACGTGCAACGTCACACATACGAAGAGGAACGAAGAGAACAGTAAGAACATAACAACAAGAGCATCTGCTTTATGTGCTAAATTCAGTGGTTGTGTATATATATATATATATATATATATATATATATATATATATATACATATATATATATATATATATATATATATATATATATATATATATATATATATATATATATATATATATATAGTCCATCGTTCGCGCCGCGCTATTGGGAAGGCAGCGGCTCTACTTCAGACAAATCGTTCTCGAATAACGAGCTGCAGAAAAGAATAGGAAAACAAGTAGCAGCTGGTCTTTGCATTAATCGTAGACATTAGCGCATCGGCTTACAGAGTCACCACAGCGTCTCGCATGCGCCAGTATACAGTGACTTGGAGCAAAACGCCATTTTGTACGTTTTCGTTCCTTAGCGTAGACGAGAGAAGCTGTAAGTGTTTGTCGTCAAAGGTGCTCTGGAAGGCTCTTGCTCATTTTACCTTGCATCCCAAATTTTAGGAATATTTTCCTGTTTTCTTGCCGCCGCCAGTGGCTGGATTTGTGGTATGAGATAAGGCAGCACACTCTGAAGAACATCGCAAAAATGAAAACATCACAGACGTGAAGTGTACTAAGGTAGAGAGGCAGAGCATCGTCGGTGTTGCATGTGCCACCATTGGACGTAACCATCTTCAATACAGTGGGCGTGCAGCCTCAAAGGGCGACGAAAGCCCACAGATGTACCTTTTTTAATACAGTGCTTTTTTCACGTAGTGCCCTTTCCATGCTATGCCTTCTTCGTGCAGTGTACTTTTCACGCTGCCTTTTCTTCATGCAGTACAGTCCTAATGGTGTGCCTTTTTCATGCAGTGCCATTTTTCCGCTGGGCTTTTTGCATGGACTACCCTTTTCATGCTCTGTCTTCTTGATGCAGTGTCGACTTCTTTTGTTGTCTATATCACAGTGCGCGTTCTTCATCTAATGCCCTGAAGCTTTCACTTTGGGACCCCTTCCTGTTCTAGCCTGTTTCTGTATTCACTTAATTATCAATAAAATTGAACTGAATTCAATCTGAATTCAATTGTATTTCCACGCTGTGTGTCTTTTCTTTTCCTTTTTCTTTTTCTGTGTGTTTGTTCTGTTACTACTGGCGCACTCTATTCTTTGTCGTTGCTTTACTTTACTATTTGTGGCTTGTCACCTTTTTTTCTTTATTTACTCTTTACTTCCCTTCTTCCTACATTCAGCTTCTTTGTCTATCCCCTCCTTCCTAAAAAGCAGGCAGGCTTTGTATCCCCCTGAGTGGCAGAGGCCAGCCTGCTTCCTCCCCGTCTCCCTTGTTTGTCCATTGCATATCTGTGTTTGCATAAATTGCCACATCCTATATGGTCGCCGCGGGTATGTGCCAGGCGATGAAAACGATGCCGAAGTAGCGCGCGAGTAGAAAAACAGAGACGACAACAGCGTCGCGTTGACTGCTCTGATAAAATGCTTTCATACGTCCTCTACACCGGCTTACCAGTCTCCTACTATATAGGCTGTGACACTGGTGGAGGTGCGGGGATTCATAATAATGCACGCACATTTCGCTTCATTTGCTGAATGATTGAAGCCTGCTTCACCTCCGCCGCGGGTCGGCCCGGCATTGCACTATCTTCAGGATCGGCCCGCGTATAAGGAGTGCTTGACGCCTGCTTCACCTCCCCCGCGGGTCGGCCCGGCATTACACTACCTCGGGAATCGTCTCCCGTATGGGGAGTTTCTTGCTTACGACACGAAAATTTCCTTGAATGGTAGAGGCATACAGCTTCACTGTAATAACTTATAGTAGAGTTTGTTTCTGAACACAAAGCGTTCAGGCTGAGGACAAAGAAAGAGCAACCGGGTCCGTAATGTATGCGTGTTTCGTGCTACCTTTTCACGGAAATACTAAGATGTAGCCGCGAAGAGCGGGCTGCGATATTTCACAATGCCCGTGTCGGACCAAATGCTTTGGGCCTTTTATGGCGTTACATGTGCGCAGTGTTTCTTACTTTTCCTACGTGCTTGCAGAACGACTTCTGCAGTGACGCAAAAACTTAGAGAGTGCACTTTTTGCTTTAGTAAGTGTCGTTGAATACGAGAACATTTCTCAGTATCCGTGATTATTCACAGCACCATGAGATACCACCACCAACACTGCTGCTTGCGGCTCCACTCAAGTATGCTAGCAATATGGCAATGCTTATATGTATCCGCCCTATATTCTAGAACCTTCGTTTGCCTTTCGAGCCGGTCTGCACGACATTGTATCCTGCTCGCTTTACGTGTTTAGCTCCTAAGAACGAGCCACGCGGAAGCAGGCCGAGCCATGTTCTCAAGTATTTCCTTCATGTTTCTGCTTACTATTGATGCTCTGCCTGTGGCATGAGCTTTGCTTTTGACACAACCCTTTTGTTTTATGCACATGCCGAAATGTCATGGTTGATTCATTTTACATGTCCCAATAGAGTCTTTTTTTTTTAGCTTCTGCCACATGCTCTAAGACACTTATGATGTGACTGTAGCCATTTCGTTTTCTCAGCACGTACACACCTTCGCCAGTGACGCCTGTTGTGAAGCTGATGGTCGTCGGTGTGGTCGTGAAAGGTGCAGCCGTGGTAGTCGCCGCCTGGGTTGACGTCACACCCTCTCCCGTGACGCCCTTCTTGCCTTCCACCGTTTCGAACGTCGAAGGTGTCGTCGCTGCCGGGCTCGTCATCCCCGGTCCCAGCGTCGTTGTCATGTCGGACGCTGCGCAAGATAATCGGGAGAATGTTGACGGTCCCGGTTCATCATTACCATCCCCCTCCTCCCCCCCCCCCCCGCCACACCAAAACAGTGTGTTTAGCCGCCGACGAGACGAAACCATCCGTCTAAGCAACGCGCTTCCAGCCATCCTGTTTCACTTGTTGGGCGAAAACCGTCATTCTCTCGTTAACTCTGAGAGACAGCTACCGGGATCGCATTATAAACACATAAACCATTAAGAAGCAGATTCGATTCACAGCTCATATATGCAACCTTGATTGCCTTGAATATGATGCTTCACCGAAGAGGCAATTTTTCTTTGCAAGGTCTAAAGAAAGGTCAATGTACAAGAATCATCTTATGGCACAATGGACGACTGTCCAGGAAGATCGCTCTGTCACCTTATTTAAAATATTATGCGGCTGCCCTCGTTCGTTACACATCGCTTCAGCCTAATCAACGAAGTCTACTTAGTGTTATAACTGTTCCGCTCGCCAGTGACAGCTGGTTGTGTCCAAATTATTATTTATCTAAAGACATGTATATGCATTAGACATCGTCGGAATCGCTGGGTGATGCCAGCTACTACTTCGCTCTTTGTGCTACAACACTAAACCCTTGGTAGATGGCGAAGTGGATAACGGATACGACCTCCAGCTCACTTAGCACGTTCAAGGACGGCAGATGTTCGTGTTCCATGTCAAACGCCTTCTATGATGCGATGAAGGTTGGAAACAAGCACTTCTCTGATTGCATCCAAGGCGACTGCTTTATAAGTTAAGCTCGAATTTTTTCTTACTTTCTTTTATTTCCATTCTACCACGTAAATTATCTTGCGTCACATGCAGTGTTTCTTGTGCGCCATATTTTCCCCTTAAAAGCCGTGCAGCTGCTGTGTTGAGAGAACCAATCAAATGCACTAAGAGTTGGATTTGACAGCAATCCGAAAATAATACTCGCTTGTATTTCTTGTCGTATACTTTTAGGTTTTCTTGTCTAAGAGGTACATTAACAAAAGATAGTTCCTTATTGAGGCTGAGAAGTAATGTGTGCAGAATAATGCCAAGAATTATGCTAAAGCGAACTTATGTAAAGATGCCGCCCGTAATTCTTGCTTCATTACGGTTTCAGTCCGTCATGCACAACTCTCAAATTTATCCTCAGGAGATACTTTTATATATACTAAGTAAGTATTTTGCCCAATTTCAACCCGCGCAAACGAATATCCGTAGTGAGCAGCGGCAACTGCGCCGATCAGAGACATGGATAACGACATGTCGAGCTGTGGGAGGCGAAAAATCGTGCGAAATAATGTGGAACGTCACTCACGGCATTCGTATCGCAATGGGCAGCAGTGTCCCGGCTCCGTAGGCATAGCCACGCATCCGTCCGAAGGTGCCTTGCAGTCGCTCACGGCGCAGACCACTTCGTGACGCATGCAGTAGCAGTGCTGACACGGCTCGTCAGAGGGCACCTGTGCGCCGTCTTCGTAGAACTTGCCGTTGTGCATGCAGCCTGCTCGTGAGCGACAAAAAAAGCACAACACAAAGGATTTTGAGATTACGATGGTGGCGGCAATGGCTACCCTCCCACCCTTTTTTTGTGTGTGTGTCTGCCCAGTGGTCATGAAAATAGTGACATTAATCGCTCATGGTTTTGTGCAAACATTCGTGAGTTTTTTTTTTTCTTCCTTAACAGTCTTTCGATCGTTGTCCACTGCTTCTGAAAATGTCAGCTCAAGAATTCATGCTTCCCTAGATAACAAACAGGTATTCGTACTAAAAATCAGAGCATTACTTAAAACTTTGTACGAAACATTTTGCGGTAAGTTCTCGAGCCTATCGTAACATTAAGGCATGTTAGACGGGCTAGTTTGGTATACGATAAACAATAATTGAAATCGTTCTGCGCAGTTAGGAGCACTGCTCATCTTTAGAATAAGCATTTGTGTGGTTAAACGCGATACTAAATTATATGTGCACCAGAAAGCGCCGCTAAATAAAATCTTCAAGCGAAGGCTTACCGGTGTCAGGAGCTTCAGTTGACAACAAACCGGGGGGAACGGTAGTGGCCGCTTCTATACCTGTTTCGTGAAGGAAAAATATACGTATGAGCTGGCAGCATAGAGCTAAGATGTCATTAGTGAAATCACATTTAATTATGTCTCCCAGTTTTATCTAAGTCCCGAACTTCTCAACCAAAGGAAAAGTGAGGAATGGAAGCATCCGTGCTCTACAGTGTGTACTAAAGTAAGTCTGTGGACGCTCTCTTCTACGAGCTCGAATGAATATTGAGTTATGCAAATGCCTGAAATTTTCGCGTGACATCTACGAATCAGTAGCTGTCAGGCTATGTGCATTCAACGTTTTTTTTTTTCAAGCCCCGCATCAACACTGAACTGGCACTTTTGCACACAAAATCGTTCTTCGGCTCCATCTTCGTTTGTAAAGCTGTCTTCTCCTTTCATGTTATGTCAGTGTGACAAAGCCGCCCTGCGGAGTGATCTTCGGTGCGCGCAGTGATTACGTGTTCTTGAAATATAAAGAGGAAGCTAAAAATACGCGAAAGAAAAAAAATGATTAAATAATGCCGTGCCCGGTCGGCTACTCTACATTTCGGCTATGATAATGGTAGAGATAGAAGACAAAAAAAAAGACAGAAAGATAAACGAAACATAAATGCAGTTTGCTCGGCTCGGTAGCGTATATGTAGACACTGAAATGTAAACTTTATAATACCGCTAGGAATTGTAGCATAATACAAACTCGTGCCTACATTGGTGAAGATAATGTTGTTATTTTATCCTGTTTTAATGACCTGTGCCATTAACCATGTTTACGCGCTTTGTATGGCGGAACTGTTGCGCTCTATCTTGAGCAACTACTGCGAGTTTCACTGTTTACAATGCTCACTTTTCTGCCTAGATAAAATCGCAACAATAAAAAAAAACCCTTGAAAAAAAAGAACTCTTTTTGCAACGCCACATAATACTGTTCTGCAAGAGGATCTTTTTTTTAATATATATTGAAGTGTCTTTTGTACGCGTGTCCTGTTCCAGCATTTTCCCCCTCGTTCATTTTCTTCTATTTTGTGGCTCTTTTAACTGCTTAGGCTGCTTCTGGTTAATGTTTTCCCGTCTGTTGAAAACATCACCTCGCCTTCTCTTTTATATTTCGCCGTCGACGCGCTTTCTACTGGCAAATTGCCCCTAAGCAGACCTACCTAACTCTTCGGGATCTCAAATACACTTCATACATATGGCGTCCATGGTTTCGACTCGCACTGTCGCCCATTTCGGGAGTGTCCTTTTATTTATCATTTTCTTTTTCGCTCCTGTGAGCATTTAATGTCGTGCACATATCACGCCGAACCGAAACTGCAGCTCTGTGCATTTGGCTCACGACATAGCGTCTCGCGCCTATGAGAGAGAGAGAGAGAGAGAGAGAGAGAGAGAGAGAGATATGTGATGAGTGATAAAGGAAAGGCAAGGAGAATAACCAGGCTGAGTCCGTTTGTCTACCCTGCACTGGGGCAGGGAGAAACGGAACTGCGAAATGAGAAAAGAAAAGAGCAGTTCACATTGTGCACGGACACACGAGCAATAAATTGTTCTTCGTTCAGTTCAGCGCTCAGGGCTTCATTTAACGTCTGGAGACTGCGGCGTGGGTTCGAGTCCCGCTGATAAGCGAAGTTTTGGTTTGTGGATGGACATCGGGCACCAGGCAGAGAGAGTGATAAAGGGAAGGCAGGTATGGTAACCAGTTAAGAGTCCGGTTGGCTAAACTACTCTGGGGGAAGGGATAAGGGGAATATAAAGAAGGAACAGAGAGAGAGGGGGGCGGGGGTAGAGAGCCACGCACGGACAACACTACAGAGTCAAAGGTCGCTCGCACAAGCCAGACGTTCTCAGAAAGCACAACACTGCCTTCACTGCCTTCTGAGCCGATGATCGATGGGGATGGTGTTCTAGTATTGAGAACGGAAGACAAATATACAGGTCGGAAAGAAAAGCGCAAGGGGGGCTACGATGGTTAACAGCGGCAACAATGGAGAGAGAGAGACTAGACTAGACTCACTGCAGTTGTATCTTGTGGGGCAGCAGCTCGGCCTGGAGAACACGGGGGAGCAGCCGTCCACGTGCAGCTCGCAGTCCTGCAGCACGCACGCGCTGCTGTTGCGGATGCAGTAGCAGACCTCGCACGGCTTCTTCGGGTCCCGGGGCATTCGCGCGCCCTCGGAGTAGTGCTTGCCATCGATGTAGCATCCTGCAAGAGCGGATGCCAGGCGCACTTCGTGTCAGAAACTAATAGCGTGCAACGACGCTTATACCCTGACACTGGCAAAGCACTCCGCGCTCCACGACACGTAATGTTAAAGGGACACTAAAGCGAAACAATAAATCAGTGTAGATTAATGAAACATTGTTTGAGAACCCTGCAGGCAGTCATTTAATAAAATAGTTTGATTATTAGATGAGAAAATGAAGGTCCAAGTATCAGTATTTTAATTTCGCGCCGAAACCCCACCGCCGGTACGTCAGCGTGACGTCAGGAATTCCAAAGTATGTTTTCGCATTTGGGCCGCGTTGGTTCCCGAAACTTGCCATGTTTAATATTTATTTCATTTAGAACACAATATAGCCAATCTGTACTGCTATATATAATTAGTAGGCCCTAGAAGATGCCATCAAAATCCAAGACGTCACAGCCCCCATGTGCGGGAACTCAAGTAGGCATCGCCACCCGTATTTCGTTCTTGCGCTTTTTCTGGCTTACCAAACGTCTTATTGCTGTAAGAGTGGTGTTTTTGGTGTCATAGAACGGTATTTTACTGATGCAGAAAAAATGATTTTTCACTTTAGTGTCCCTTTAAGGCCACGTTAAGAAGTATGCGGTGTTGCACGGAACTGTGGCATTCCTGTTTGAGCGCAGAAATGATAACCAAAATAAGTATAACGCCGATAAGGCCAAAAAGTATCATTTGAGCACTGTGAATGTGCGACTATAAGTTGGGCTAAAATATCTTTATCGACTTTTTAGAGTAATTGATGCCGTTAGAGTCATCGTTTGGACTTGTAATGACGTTTTATTTGTTCTTTAAACAACTGCGCGCAACCACAATGATGACTGCTGCTTTACTGATCTTTCTCTTCGAGCTGCCAATGCTGCATGCATTTTGTAGAGAAAATGTTGTTCGCGTATTGGTTAATTTGACAGATCACGTGAAATAAAAAATAATGGTTAGCAGTTTTATAGCGACTAGCAGTCAACAATTCCTGAGGTTAATCAAGATATGTGCTTCGATTCTTTGACTGCAGTGCATGCATGAAATACTGAATTTAATGTTTCAAGCGTAGCTTTCAAGTTTGTTATCAATTTATCACCGATATAAAATTGTTGGCAAAAGCCTCCAGAGGTGCTACTATATTGAAGCGAAGACATGCAAAGGAAATACACGTACCCGCTCCTTCCTCGGCGAACGGAGCTTCCGTTTCTGGCTCGTAGAGGGCGGTAGGTACCGGCACTGAAACGAAATGCAGCAGGGAAACTCCCGGTTGCAGACGCTTGCCTTTGTGTTGCCCTCGCTTGTCCGAGAACTGCAGGCTCAAACCTTAGCGGCCGTCTAGAGTTCCGAACCACTCCAAGCAACGACGCTCTTGTAGCTTACAAACACAGCAACAACTTGAAATACACGTTCTAGTGCCACTCAACTTATCATGCGAGCGCGGCTTCCATTATGATTGATTGATTGATTGATTGATTGATTGATTGATTGATTGATTGATTGATTGATTGATTGATTGATTATGCAGCCGCCGTTTCTGACACTCGCATTTACGACCTCCTTCTTAGAAGTAGAATGCCATGCGCACTGAACAACTGCTGCTGGTTCCCCTTTCCTTTCTTTCACTGGTTCCGCCGTTATGAAAATTTTATTAAGTCTCGTTGTCTAGTAAAATCATTTATCGATCGGTTTTAAGGAATAATTAGTTAATAATGGATAGGGCTAGTTTACAGCTTGGTCGTCTTGACGTTGTGCGCAACTATTTTTTCTTAATTTATGTCAACTCAAGAGACGATTTGCAAACGAACAGCCTCTAGATGGTTTGTTTAAAGAGGAATCTTAAAGGAAATCGTAAGTTACAGACACGAAAAGTGTCAGTCTGGGACGTCCTCACACATGGGATGGGCTCCTCTGAGAACACATGAGTGTGCGTCGCACGTTGAATCGCATTTCACATATTGCAAAGCTTCATGTGCGTCAGCGCCGTTTAAACGAAACCTACGTGCCCCATAACATACGTATCTGCAGCAATAGCATGATTAGACTGCATTTGTCGATATTATATAAAATGACGCACATCTTTTTTTGTTTTCACTTTATTAGGGTGGCAACAAACAGCGTTGAACATGCAATAACGACACTTCGTAGTTTTAAAGCGAAACAAAATTATTGCACAGCAAAGGTAAACGAAACGCCTTCACAAGCGTATCGAAACAGAAGTCTTACATCCCTGTTGACGATGCTGGTGCCGCTGCTGCTGCGGGAAAATCTACCCTCGCCATTGCGAGGCATGAAATGAAAGCTCTTCGACCATGGATGTGATTGATAATTGTGGACGCTGTTCGACGCGGCGTCACTTCAATTCCGGCTGCAGAGTCGAAACTGGGCAGAACAACGTGCGTAGTGTACTGTGTTCTACTTTAGTCTTCAGATTTGTCCTTTTGGTCTTCCTTTCCTCTCTCCTCCCCTCCTTCCTACCTTCCATTTCTGTGTTGCTGTCACCTCCCTTCAGAAGAGTAGGCAGGCGTTGTGCCCCTTCCGGTGGCAGTTGCCAGCCTGCTCGTCGCTTTCCCTTTACTGTAAACTATGTATATGTGTATATGTGGCCAAAACAAATAATAATAATAATAAATAATGAGGGGCAAGTTTTGACCCCTCACATATGCCTGTTATACACGCTAAACATATTCTTCACTTTCAAATGACGTTAAACTCCATAACGTTTCTTTAATCTTCGCCACTGTTTGCCAAGAGTATTCACTTATTCAGAGCTAACCGTGCCAGTGTCGTGTATGACGGAAAGAGCATCCGTTTAAACGAAAGTGAAAGGCAGCCTTTCGCTGTGTGCACTGGTTAGTGTGTCAAGGACAGCACCACGCCTGACACCTCGTTGCTGCCTGGAATATTCCGTCGGAATTCGCCAAAGAGAAGAAAAAATACCGGGGATATAACATAACTGGCGAGTACAGCGGAGGAAAATAAAGAAAAGAATTCGAGAAAGGGGGAGGAGGAGGTGGTGGTTCGCGTGATCCTCGTGAATTAGAAATCGCACGCCGTCGCCGCTGCTGCGGTCTCGCCCTTTTCATATACGAACGTATGGGCGTCTCCCCCGGGGAGAAAAAAAAAACCGTTGACAAGGTCGATAGGTCACGACTTCGGACCGGCTCTCGCGCGAGCAGGTTTGAAAAAAAATAAAAATAAACGAGCTTTGGGGCACTTTCGATGAACTGTATCCAGAGGACTACACGTAAACGTTTCGGGGAGATGTACACCACACCAGAACGGTCGAAGGAACGAGGAAGACGGGATTCGAGCAAAGATAGCGCGACGGTGCCAATCTCCGCAAATTATACACGGGAGCACCTGTTAGATGCCAGCAGCCTTGAAAAGACGTCGCCTTTATCTCACCGCGGCGGCGGCGCGGTTGGCGTGCGAAACAAGGCCCATAGCGGGAAACGAACGCGCCCATCGGCTTCACAGCGCTTGCCTGCCTGCGCGCGTGTTCTGTCGACTTATGATCTTCGTGGCTCGGCTTCCCCTGGAGGTGGGCATATGACGCGCACTGGAGCGGCAGTACGCGTTCCTGTGTATCTCCTTTGTATCGTTTAACAGTGCAGTCGTGTAGGAGCTGGTTGGCAATACATGACCTGTGCTGCTTGGAAAAGACACGGACGCTACTAAAGAAAGGCACGGAACTGCATTTGTACCGCTGCCATTTGTATAGTCCTAGAGCAGAAAAAGATGCAAGTAATAGAAATGGCAATCAAGGCCTATCATCCAGCGCACGCGCGCTTCGTTATCTCGTATTGTAGTTAAAGTTGGGTCTTCGGAAATGCGATGTAATTCTTTAATAATTGCGATAGGGGATTATTCCCCTTCTCTCGACAAACAGAACACAAGCCGTCGTACCTTGTAAAGCGGTTGCTGTTCCGGGTCTCCGTCTTTTTTTTTTTTATTGGTGTTTTGGCCACTCAATGTGCTCTTGGGTATGAGTGCCGCTAGTGAATGTTTTTACAACGCCTGCGAGAAACTCACAGAGTTCAGAAAACAAGACTGATAATTATAGAATGACGATAACTACCGAAGGGTTATCACACTCTCCTCTTTAGCGCTGAGCAAATGTAACTCTATGTTTCCTGAGGGAGCATTTGCGACTAACAGCGAACGCCATATTACAGGGACTCGTTACTTGATCCTGATTCTGTGGAAGGGCTTTGTACCTTCGTAAGTTGCCTAGATTGTACTTATCACGGTGAGCTCGCTTGGAAAAGCACAGCAAACTCGTCGATCCTGCCACTCGTTTCCTCCGTGCCTCGTTCTTTCTTGCCTCCTTGGGTGATATTCGAGGCTTTCATTGTATGAAGTCACGTGTTGGTGCAATAAACCACTCTAAATAACCATGCTGTTGATTCCTTTCTCCAATACATGTTAGCTCACCTGCAAGAGCGGCCAGTCGAGCTTATAGCTATATAAACCGCGCGTTATTCCTGCACCTTATTTTTAACGTAGCAAATCTAGCTCATTACATCTACTACATTCGAGTGCAGTATCTTTTTTTTCCCTGCACGGATTCTGAATTCGCTAGCAGCAAATCTAGCAGCAAATGATAGCGCTGCTCGGTTAGTTCACAATGTTTCTACGACCACCAGGAAAGCCAGTGTGCCTTCGAACAGTGGCGTAGCTAGGTCGTTTGACACCCGGGGCCCATAGGTCTTCTGTCAACCCCCCCCCCCCCTCCCGGGTGTAACCGGCGGAAGGAGGGCTGTCTTCAGGCGTATATG
Source organism: Dermacentor albipictus (assembly GCF_038994185.2). NCBI lineage: Eukaryota > Metazoa > Arthropoda > Arachnida > Ixodida > Ixodidae > Dermacentor > Dermacentor albipictus. Next base: position 141,844,345 of record NC_091822.1, on the reverse strand, counting down.
ACACCCCCCTCCCCCCACTGGCCCCTTGCACCCGGGACCCGCGGCCCCACGGCCCCACTGCACCCCCTGTTGCTACGCCACTGCCTTTGAAACAAACCTCACCCTTTGGAGCATTCAATGGTGCGTAAAATCAGTCTTCCTCTTTCCTCGTTTATTTCTTTCCTCGTTTATTCCTTTCCTTGGTTCTGGCATCACTGTAGGCAATAATCTTTTCTTGTTCCCATGACTCAGATTGGTCCTTGTTCTCTCATAGCAGCGAGAAGCTTAAAGTGCTGCGCCCTAGAAATTGTGCATCCCACCAATCGTACATAACCCGCAGGCGTTTCACCGAACTTCACTCGCTTCGTTAACTCGTATTTAAGAGATCTCCGTTAACCACACCAAGCGACAGCATGCGCACGCAACGCTGACGGACTCGACGCCTCCGCGAAAGGAAGGGCTCGAAATCGTTGCTTGCGCTTCACGTCCACTCCGTGCGGCACACATTCCCGTTTAGCGGCCGCCGTTTGTTTCTTTGTTTTCGCGCGGAGGTTGCTCCGGCGCAGCGCTTGGCGGCGCCCAGCGTGTCCCCGGACGGCGTGGAAGCACGAAGCGCGGGATCTCTCGGCGTCTTCAGGCGTGCCTGTTTGATTTCCCATTCGTCACGTTTAACTTCACCTCCGCATGCCAGCGTTATACCCTCCTCCCGTTGTCTTCCTGTTGCGCTCCCTTCCCTTCAACACGTTCTATCTCTCACCAATGCATTTTCTCAGATTTTGTGATCATATATAAGTTTAGGAAATGCTTCTTTGTGTTCTTGCTTGTTTTTTTTCCTGGGCCGTCTCACAACACTGGCGTGCAGTGTTCCGCGCAGCTAATTGCAGAGAAGGCCACTGCGCGCAGCCGAATTATATATATATATATATATATATATATATATATATATATATATATATATATATATATATATATATATATATATATATATATATATATATATATATATATATATAACGAAGTGAAATAATGGGCATATATATCGTACGGCAACGCTCTATAGTCACGTACTAACTTTTTTTGGATGGACCGAGGAACTTCAGACCATTCGAAGGAATGGATCAGAACGAAAGCGTCTGTGCAGCAAACACTCCATTTATCTTCCCCCTTCTGTGTGCTCCAAACTCTACCAAACTTCAAAACTCTCCTTTGTCTGTTTTGTTCTCATGACGGATTATATTGTTTCTCGTATTAAGTAGAAAAGAGTCCAAATACATGCGAGGGCTTTTCCAGAATCACCCCAGGCTACTGATAGTCCAAACGAAACGCTTTTACTGCGGCTGCAGCAGCCCGCAGGGCTGTGTTGTTTGCTACCGAATGAGGTTCCAAAGCAACAAAAGCACGCGATTAGTACGCGGTGCGTATTCTATTCCTCAGTCAGCAAAATGCAAATATATCTACAAAGCTCTTGCGCGGAGGACGGCGCCGCAGAGAGGATTCACTTCCGAAGTTATACTCTTCTTTGCAATATTCCGACACGCTAGAGGAGGAGCTATAGCTGGTGTAAAGCAAATTAAAGCACCATGTTGCAAATGCACTGTCCATACGCCATGTCAGCATGCCTGCCCGTAATGACAGGCAATGACAGCAATGGTATGATCAGCTCCACTGAAACTGGGCGGCAGCCCATGCAAGCAAACTCGTTCTTAGCTCTTAGCTTTTAGCAACTGCTCAGAGCTCACTCTCAAGCAACGTTTGTACATGGTCTCGATTGCCAAAGCATGCCTCGTATTCAATCCACTTCAGTGCCTGACTTTTGTAAAATCGATCACGCACACTTGTCAAGCTCACACAGCCTCCGCACACCTTTCGCATTCGCTTTCAGTAATCGGTTCTCCCTTTCAGCTTCCGTCCAGCCTTCTCTCTTTCAATGGCGCCGACGGGACAGTGCTTTGTGGACCTCCACAGGATGCAGTACACGAAAAGGTGCAGCGTCTTCCTCTGTTGCGCCGTGATGTGCAGCCGTCGTACGAGGCCCAAGCTCGGCACTCTCTCTCTCTCTCTCAACTGTGCTTCCAATGCTGCCGAGATGCTTATCTAAGGGCACGGCCGTGTTTCCTTTTGGATACATTCTCGTGCGCGCACCGGCGCGCCGCTCGACCGAACGCGGGGCGTTCGAAAGTTTGGTGTGGCGTGTCCGGTACGAATTTATGACCCCCCCTCTTTCTCTCTCCTTTTCTTTCTTCGATCCCTTCCCTCTTTCTTCTCCTCGCTCACCTCTCCCTGGGGCCTATCCTGGCGGGGCGGCGAGGGTTAAGAGAAAAGAGCGTTGACCCTCAAAGTCCACGTCCCTCCATTACGCACAACCGGAGAAAAAGGGGGTGGGGGGGGGAGGAGCCTGACTCGGGGGGGCAACAGGGCGAAGAAACTGTTGCCAGTTCGCCAGGCTCCGGTTAAGCGTGTTGACCGACGGCGCGTTTCGGGTCAGTGCAACAGTCTCTATCGAGTGGAGACTGCAATTAACGAGGCGCGCGCATATTCCTAAACACGCTGGCTTACTCGCGCCGCACCAGTGCCTGGGCGCCGCGTTTTATTGCCCCAGAGAAAGGAGCCTGTTTCTAAGCTAACCCCCTCCATACCTCCCCCCCCCCGCCCCCTCTTCGCCTCCCGCCTCTCCGTCCGATCCTAACACTCCGCGATCTCCGCCTCTTCCTATATGCTGCTGTTGCTGCCTATGGGGCGCCATGTTATTGGGTAGCGGATGCGCGCTTAAACTGTAGACACGTCCTTTCTTTTCGTAGTCCTGCATCTCGCGCGCCACTGGCCTCACTTCATAGGGTCGGTCGTTCACTGGTGAACTGGGTGCGAACCGCAGGCGTTGGTGCGGCGTTTTACTGCTTTCAGTTGTGGAGGCTGCCTTCTTGCTGTACTGAAAAACAAAACTTCTAATCTTCGGGCCGGTTTATCCTTGTTCATACGGTGACGAAAAGAATACTCGCACCCTAGAGCAGGGACTGTGCACGTTAAGCGTTGTACTGGCAACGTGCAACAAGATATGCTACGTGTCAAGTAGTTGCCTAGCGTTGTCCTCGTTTAGTGTGCGCATTTCTTAACTTGTATTTTGTCGTAGACTTTCGCATGTTTAGAGAAATACAAATAAGAAGAAAGAGAAAGAAATAAGATCTAGCATCCCAAGAACGTGCGCAAAGACATAATTACCTTCAGATAAAATTCCTTCTTTTTTATTTGTGTGTAACACTGGCTTGATGATTGTATTTCTCCCCTTTTTTCGCTAACAACAAATATTTCGCTACGATTCTTGCAGCAGGCCTCTGTACACAAGAGGCCGAACACTTCTCTACGCGAAACATTATGTTGCTGGTCTCTCAGGCGCTTCTCAGGCGTCAGGCTAAGATGCGTCAATATGTTAAGCGTTCATTTTGTTTTGCTCTTCTGGCGAAATAACGTCTACGTCTTGCTTAGTGAAAGAACGTGTTAATACGTAATAAAAAAAAGCAGCAGCGGCATCAACACTGTCTCCAGTATTTTCACACAGCAACAGTGCGTTGCGTGACCACTTTTTCGGCAATGACACCACGCTGTGAGGACGTTTTCGAGATACTAAGCAAAAAGCATTAAGTCTCGTGATATAAATTTCAATCACTGGTAATAATGACATTCTCAGAGATTTCGAGAATCATACATTTTGGCTGAGGAAATTCTGACATATTTTTGCACACACATGCACAAAAATAAAATACGTTTTGAGCCCTTTCATTTCTCAGAAATATAAAACATTCATAGACGCTTCATTCATGAGCACTTCAACACTAGTGTACCATAACACTGCAGCAGTCACAGTGTAACAACTAGATGCAACAAAAAAGTTGCAGATGTAGAAATGCAGTATCGCTGTAGCAGTTGTGTTGCTGAAGCCATCACGTTAGGTCACACAGGTTCTCATCTCATCAAACATATCCTGTTTTCTGTTTCATTAACATATGCGTTAGGTACGAGATTACTAAAGAACCCTGCGCGGCAGCTCTATTCCCCGTACGGATTCTTTTCCACAACATCTTTTTTGTCAGCTCTGTTGTTCATCAAGTTACGGTTACACTCACCAACCTCTGAGTCGTAAGATGCGCAATTCAGGCTGAGGCACCGTCTCTCAAAAGTGTAGCGTCGATCTTGTGAAACGGCAAGTGGGAAAAGACTATGTACTGTATATCGAATGCGAGCATCAAATCATGAGTGAAACGTTCCGCTAATATATACAATTATTCATAGAGAAGTCATACAACGCTGAGTTAATATAACTTCTACAAAAATGTTGCGTTGTCGTGCAGTCACCAAGCCATCTAGAAATCCCTGAAAGTTGCTAGCAAATCTAAGCCAAATGGGAAAAAATCCGGTTATCAAAGTGCGCACGTAAGTAGTCAGGTTTGGTTTTCCTAACAGTTCTTCCCAATTATGACGATGAGAAGACACTACAAATAAACGAATGCAACAATTATAGAGACGGCATTGTAATTATTGATTAATCTATTTAGCTTTTAGGCTCTCTTTCGTTACACTCGTTTCATCGCACTGTTCTGCCACTATGAATGCATAACGAATACTCAAACTTTATGAACTTCTTCACACTGGGTCCGTAGCTGCTGCATTGCTGGTTCAGCAAAACAACTGTCCACGACACGACTTGCATAGCAGGGTCGCTCTGAAACGTTCAGTACGATTTTGCAACCACACATCGTATCTTCCGACTAGTCCTAGGGTGGCAGTGCAGTGTTCATGCAGAGCGGGGAAACTGATTCTCTTCGTTGTGCCTGTAGGGTTAACACATGTGCGGGGACCCGTAAGCTCAGGGAAGTGACCTGTCTCGTGCAAAACTATCGAACTCGGCTGAAAAAACAAAAACATGCCATGTTAACCTTGGACACATGCACATGCGTGACTAGCATGGACCATTCTTTTTGCCTGTCGACCAGGTCAAATAGTTAGCTGAACTGCAAGTACGTCATGGTCTCTTGACTGTCCGTCGTGCAGGATGCCGTTGGGCATACGCGAAAAAAAAAAATGTCACGTTCACTTCATTGTCCATCAGGGTATCTTATCTTTCACTCCTTGGTGTCACCAATCCGAACATATCACAGAGCACTTAGTATTAGCATTGCGCAGCTGTTCCTTTCGAAAGCATATGCGGCCCTTATATACAAAAAAGTTTGAGCTGAACTTTCCGTACTGAGACTTTTCGTACACCTTGGTGCAGTACGTCGTTTTGATGGAGTTGCCTCTGACTGGCCACAAGCGGATTAAACGTGCTAAAAGGAATAGTGCAATGTTTTTCAAGCGAAGTAAATGTGGAAATCACGAGAGATTATTGGGTATCATGAGCGATATAGAAAATAGGGCTGTATATGAAAGGCAAGAAATGCCGCAAAAATGAGGTTTAAGCACTTCCTTTACCCGCATTCTGTCAATGTCTCACTGACTCACAAAGGGAGCTGTGACGGAAAAGGCAAATATTGAACTTGTCCGATGCTTGTTTTAATGTGCGTAAAGAAGACTTCGGTGGCGCCGACGCATCTTCCTTGTTTGTTTTAAGAAATCTGCTAAATTTTGCACGTTTTCTGCAGTTTGTTGCTCTCTCTCTCTCTCTCTCTCTCTCTCTCTCTCTGCTGTTCGTGCATAGTTATTGCTCAATTCGTGCATGACGTTCGTTTTTCACTTGCTTAACTTGTTCCACATAAGGGTAAACATTTTCTCTTAGTTTCCACTCGTTACGTGAAGCGTGGTGTTTGTTAAAACACTGCAAAAATGCACGTTCGAGTGTTTCAGTCAGCGCAACGCGGTCCCGCAGGTCTGTATGATTGTTGTTTCTTCAGCCGAGTGATTTTTAATTGTGCAGGCAATGACAGGTCTCACACGTGCAAACCAGTGGCGCATCGAACCTACACGTGCCGTGCCAGGGAGGTGAACAGTGCACATACACCAGCTTGCGCCAAAGAAAAAAATGCAACGAAAACAATAAAATGCATGCGGTTAGTAACGGGTGCACCACAGAAGACAAAGCATGGGGTGCACACTGCTTCGGGGACCACAACGCTTTGCAGTAGCACACCCTTACATCTGGTACTCTCTATGTCTCAAGTATCCGGAGGCCTCTAGCACTACCGTGTCTTCGAATTAAAAAGCAACTTGTCACTAGTTTTTGAATCGCGGTCGGCGTTTCTCAATTATAGCTACCGTTACTATTCGTGTATTTTCATTACCGGCTATTATTCCTAATCCATAGGTGCAGCTCAGTTTCCACAGACCATAAGGATGGAAAACTAAAAACAATTCCCATCTGTACAACCTGGCTTCATCTACGTGTTATTATATTCTCGTGAACTTTTTTCTACACCCAGTAAACAAATTGCATCAATATTTAATTGCATGCATCATTGAACTGAGTAAGGCCAGCAAACGAAGTCAACGTTTTACTTTTGCTACAGTGGTAGTTTCAGCTAAAATGCTGCATGATGTCTTCTCAAATACTTGACAGCGTAGTTCAACCTGGATTGGCTATCCTAGGCGTAAACAGCAACGCGTCGAAAGGCCACATCATTCCGGCTTTGACCAGTAGAACTGTAGTGTGTCGAGGTCATTCGGTGACCCACGCTGAACGACAAGATAAGAAGGTCAAGGGCGTCAAAGCGTTGTGTTCCCGCGAAGCCATCCATTCACGCAAGACACCGCCCAGGACAGGGGAAGGACACCCAAAATGCCGGGGGAGGAATCGGGGGCCGGGATTGGTCCACACATTGACACCAAGGGAAAGGGTTGTGCTCGGGATGAGGGATTTGCCATGCTGGCACAGCGAACCGCATTACGCTCCTGAGCAGTTTGATCGCTTTTGAGTATTGGCTTGACGTTTTCACAAGAAAGCGCGATCCACATTATCTTAAAGAATACATTTTGTGGTTGTTGTACTTCACTCCGATGTAGATCGGATGAAAGCAAATGCTAGCAGTTCCGGCTGGAAAAAGCACATTCTTGTGTCTCCTGGAATTAGGTATGTAAATACACCCACTTATATAGAAATTAATAGTTGAAGTCTTTGTTCATTGGATCGAGACAGGTTTACTGACCATTGTCCAAAAAAAAAATGGCCTTTTTCGATCCATACACTTTTTTTCTGCTCTTTTCTGCTGGTTCAGCCTCGTTCACTGCTGTGATCACGCGGTGCTGCTTAAAGAAGCATTCTGCTTGGTCGGCCCTTCAATTGTGAACAAAAGATACGCAAGAAGCTTGAAGCATCATTCCTTCTCTCTCTCTCTCTCTCTCTCTCTTCTTTCTTTTTTAAAAGTAAGCGTTGTAATTTTAAGATTCTATTTATTTCACCAGGCGATGTTTCGTTCAACGCTTCACTGCGCAGCACTTGTGTTATGTTTCGTTTGTTTATTTCCGCTTTAAACATAAAGCTGGTGATATCGTTGCACTGTTACACATTAGGTACTACGTCTTGGCTGGTTTTATTTCTTTTTCTAACTTGTCAGTCAGCTAAATGCAAACTTCACAATTGACACTCTCCACACATGTCACGCATATCCATAAATTTCTGACGGGCCCGCAACTACATCAAGAATTAAGCTAAAGCCCAACCCTCGTGCAGACAGTGCGGTTTCGTGATCAATCGCGACATACCAGTCAACACAAAACAAGTGCTACGAGCGATTTCAGGTTAAAAACCCTTTTCACTCCACAGCCGTGCGAATCTGCGAAGTTTCTCTAAGCGTTCTTGCGCAAGTTCACTTTGTATTTCGTGTTACGCTTGCAGAACAAATTGAGAACTAGTCATCTCAGAAGCAAAGTAAAGAGAACGGGATCTGCTCAGGACGCGAAGCGTCGCGTCTGCTCTCCGCTACTCCCCCAGGTGCGAGAAAGTGCTGGGTGCCGAGGGGGAGAGAAAGTGGGGAAAATGGGTAATTTGGAGGGGGGGAAGGGGAGGGACGGCTCTCCGCCTTTTTGCCACCGCTCTCAGGGGTTTCGTGCGTGCAAGGGAAGAGGTAGGGGGGTGGGTGGGGATCCACCTAGGTTAGTCGAAGAAGATACGTGCTCGTGGTCCGTACCATGCGCCCCCAAAGTGTCTGGCCGCTCGGCGGACGTACCGGCCGGGCAGGCGATGTCCGGGCAGCACTCGCCGGGCCGCTTGGTCACCGTGCAGTCGTCGCCCAGCTGCTTGACGTAGGGACAGACGCGCAGGTAGCACATGAGCATGCTGCTCACACACGTGCAGTTCAGGCACGCCTCATTCGTCTCGATCTGCTCGCCGTTCTCGTAGTGCTTCAGCATGAAGTAGCAACCTGCGCACCATCATCGTTGCGGGACAGCAAAGGGGTAAGGAGCTGAAGGTTGACACACTTCGGAAACCGTTAACACGTTTGCTTCGAATCGAGCATGCGATGGCGCTAAATTCTAGCTCCATTTGTTGTAACGCGTCGTGTGGCTTCTGACTTATTTCAACCGCTGCTTCAATGTTTGTGCCACAGTTGGCTTTGCCTGCACAAGCAATTGCCACAAGAGAAAAAAAACACGCTTGCTGCTTCTACCGCCGTTGTTTTATATCTGAGTGAGTCCAAAGGCACACTGGAATGGCCGCTACTCTGGTACCTGGTTTCTCACTCAGAAATGTTGAGCTCAGCACGTTTTCATTGTTACATTGATTCTCAAGCTGTAATAGTTTATGAAATGTTTGCGCGGATGTCATGTTTTGGAAAGTAATATGCCTCTGGTTGGCGTTCATCATTCATCACAGTGACTCATTTTTTTGCTTTTCTTGTTATTTTTATTTTTTTAGGTTCAATTTATTTAAATGTACTAAAATCAATGTATTTAGGCAACGTGTCAAAATAAACAGCAGTACGCGATCATAAGGTAAAAGTATGAACTCGCATCTCCTCGTACTTCGACTACACAGTAACTATCTCATAGCGACTAGCTAGTGTTTACGTGTTATCATTGAGCTAATTGTAAGCAGTATTCGATAGGTCAGTAGCCCACTACGACACCCAAGGGTATGGGTGTGTCCCCTTATTTTCGCTCCCTAGTGTAGATGGTAGATGGCCCTGAAATAATTTCAAGGAATATTCGTAGTGTAGGCTGAAAATAACAGCTGAGAGTGCGGAGCGCATACAATCATGCATTTTTGCTGTTACACTGTAGAATTTTGTCTTTAGGAACACCTAAATATCTTTAACTATCTTCTCGTGTCACCGTGCAGCAACCACTGCACTAGGGCTATACCGGCACCTGATGGCGAATGACAGACACAGCCTGGGACGCGTGTTATCACTGCACGCAAGTCATTGATGTGGGCATCCGTTCATTCGTCGAAGCGGGTGAAAAAAATAAAAGATTATGGTTGCCTCCCTCCCGTCCTTGACTTCTCGCCTTTTCTGACAGATCCTCTGTTTCGTGACGTCATCTATCTTTTTATTTCACTCGTCCTTCGTTTCCTTGCTTTCCTTTTCCTTTCCATCATGTCCTTGTCCTCTGACTTTTCGCGTTCTGCGACTTTGTCCTACAGCTTTCAAGACAGTCCGGTTCGTTTCCCGTAGTCCGTATGGATGCTTCCTTTTATGGCTGCATCTTGTCTAACGGGTCTCGAGACTTTCTCTATGCCCTTTCTTACCTAACAAGTTTATTCGCGTCAAGCTTCGTTGGCCTGTACCCTTCTCTTTGTCTTCGAATTTTTCTAGGCCAATACCGAGCTGGGCGCTGGGGCCATCTTTGACGCTTATCCCTCGCAATTTACGGAGCCGGCCACTCAATGCGCAGCTTAACGTCAAACAGGTGAAGTGTTTGTCCTTCGGCTTTGCGGCTGCCGTAAACGAACGAGCGCGCTGTATGTTCTCTCTCTCCGTTTTGTCGCTTTTGAAACTTGCCACCAACGGAGGGGTCTTGTGAGTCTTCAAAGACCTGTCGAACCTCGAACAATGACCAGCAAAATTAATTAGACAGGCGGGCCGCCGGCCTCCCGAGACTAGTGACTGATAGCGCCGCATGGCGGCGTCCTCTGTCGATGCAGACGACGCTCTCTCCGGGGTATTGTTTGGAAAGCCGCGCACCTGTCGTCGCTGGCTTGGCGAGAGGCGCAGCTGCACCTATAACGAGTGTTACGTTGTTCGGGTGCTTAAATCTGTAATTCGCTGGCGGCCGGTGGCGGGTTTGGCTCGAGCTGGGCCAGCCAAATCGGGACTGCAGAATGTATACGGCCTCTGTCGAGGAAGTGAATAATGAGCGCTTCTTTTTGTTTGGCGTTTTGCTTAATTACCGGCTTCCTCGTGATGCGCTTATTTGTGGGCTTCGTCTTTGTTGCCATTGTTTGCTTGGTATTGTCATAATCGTCATCGTCTTCGTTGTTGTCGTTGTTGTCGTTGTTGTTGTTGTTGTTGTTGTTGTTGTTGTTGTTCTTGTTGTTGTTGTTGTTGTTGTTGTTGTTCAAATGTGTGTGTAAAGATATGCTGATGCCTCTTAGAAGCGCCGGCTATTTGACTGCTCCACTCTGTAGAGCCATCGTATCGCGCCTGCAACCTTAATTTATTTCTCTTCTTTTAGCTTTCAGCTCCTCTTTTATCTAGTCCACATGAAACCATGTTCCCCGTTTTTTTTTTTTTCGTAATATCGCTACTCTCATCGCACTTCTTTTTGTTTGTTGTTACAAAAGAACACGAAGGCCAGTGACTGTCGTTGAAGACTAAGCTTACGTGACCTCTGCCATTTTCGTTGAAGCGGCAACGTTGCGACCCTATATCGGTGAGAAATAATGTCCCTTTTTTGCAAATAAGATGAGCTGGTGACGGCCAATGTGAAGTACGTAATTTGTTAAATGTTGCTAAATACGGGATTCTTCTGGTGATGTCTTTCTATTGCACCTCTCGGGGGATACAAAAACTGTGCCGAATTCTTTCGGCGCAGCAGGTATGACGTATGGCAGTGGTCGTGCCTTGGCATTTCCACTGGTTAGCCGCCAAGTTACTTCAATTTCTGTACAAGGTGAACGTTACTTTCTTTGTGTTACAGATTGCGGTTTAAGGAGAGGGCATTCCTGTGCTCACGACGGTATGCGCCACAATTTTATCCTGGATAGAATTTTATCACGTCTGTTCTTAACCTTACCTTCATGATCTTGTTTAAAGCTGTTAACGAGGCTTGTTCCTATCAGAAAGGGTCGCTGGGAACCAAGGGTTCATTGTGTTCGTATCATAACCGTCGTATCGTGCTTAAAATGTCTTTGAACGTTGGTATCTTGAGTCCTTGTTCACTTCAGCATGCAATGTAATCCTTTAAAATAAAGAAAATTGACCAAAAATTAGGTATTCTTGAGTGGATTGTGTCAAAATCCACGACATCACAGTGTACTGGTGCGAGAATGTCTCGACGGTGGCGCGCCTCATCTTCAGTTATGTTGCTGTTTATGGCACACCAAGCTTCCGCGCATGGTGAGACTAACCTGCTTGTTACTCCAGACCAGTGCGACTTACTTCAACAGATCTGCTCCTCGACAGGTATGGTTACCTGTTAAGAGGTCTTTCGGGAGAGAGATGATAGACTGCCACCAGTGACAGAGCGTGACTACAAATACATCAAAGCAATATCCAGAGCTACAGAATGCCAACGAAAACCAGCAAGCACGAAGGCAAGTTATCGCCGCCGTGCGAAAAAGAGCTCTAAGTCGTTTGGAATCGTTCTTACTTCGAATGCACGATAACTGACGTCAGTTGTTTCTAAGTCACTATCAGCTATCTTGTTCACTGTCTTCGGCTACGGCATCAAGTAAGCCGTTCGGCATTGCCTCTAAGTGGTCTGCACTTTCGCGTGAATGCGAAAGTGCATGCCTTACTGCATGACAACTTACTGCAAATGCCTTACTGCACCGCCAACTGCGGACCGCATCAAAGCGGGCACGTTTTTGCGAACACGATAGGCCTGTGGCCGTATTGTGTTCCTTACCGCGAAGGCAGCAAGCGAGAAGGACAAAATCGCCGCTTTCCAGTCACGAGCGCCTTCGTGCTGGTTACCGAAAATCGACGGGATCGGGTCGCGTAATAAGCAGAAATCGCTCTCGGTCGTGCTTTCTACGCACGTCCACATGTCCGGCACGTGATCGGCGGGAACCGATGGCGGCGGTATTTTCAAGGCGTGTGTATCTCACTGAAAATGATCCTTTGTTTCTTCTAGGAATATGGGAGAACATGCATTCGCACTTACCCCTATCACGTGGAGACCGGACTTCTGATGAGAGTGGAGCTGGAAAAAAAAAAAAAGAATGAACAATTGCCGTGAGGATCTTGTTTCCTACTTCGAGAACTAGACAAAAAATAGGAACTTTCAGCCCGATCGATGCCTGTAGCACAGCTACATCATTCTGTTTCCTCACTCACTCACTCACTCACTCACTCACTCACTCACTCACTCACTCACTCACTCACTCACTCACTCACTCACTCACTCACTCACTCACTCACTCACTCACTCACTCACTAGTCAGTCAATCAATCAATCAATCAATCAATCAATCAATCAATCAATCAATCGATCAATCAATCACAGCACATAAAGCAGACAAAAGATCTTTCACTGGGTTAGCCCACCTATAAGAGAACCAGTTTACAGTGGCTCCGGGCTAACATTTGGCTTTCCTTTGATACCCGGTAGTGGTCAGTGCTCAGTGTAAAACGACCAACATTTAATTGGTCCAGGAGTGCGAACGAGCCGTTACGATTCAACGAACGTCCACGATAACATTTTCTTTCGGCGCACAGCAACGCCCAAGACGCGGCACGTCAGTTTTTGTCGCATTGCGTCACAGGCACCGCAGCTATAGCTTACGCTCGTGACACGAGCAACAGACGCCAAAAGCGTTCGAACAAACATTCCCTTCGCGCAACAACGCTCGGCACTCGTTAATTAGGCCCGAAGACGTCGTCGGGCCCGCGGACGTCGTTCCTCTACTCTTTATTTCCGCAAGGAACCTCCACCTCGATGCGCCTGCCAACGCCGAAGGCTGGCTGCAGATCCCGGCGCGCCAACACACCACGGGCCAGGGCCGCCTGCAGCCGGCCAGCACGGATCACGAGCGGCCGATCGAATCGTTCTTCCGCGTGGATATAAGGGGGCAGCGCATTCCTGCATCGCCTCTCCCAGACGGGGGCGTGTATGCGCGAGCACGCGCGCGCGCGGACCGGCGACTCCGAAAGCGCTCAATAAAGGGCAGTCACGTTGCCAGACGTAGACAAAAAAAAAATGACGAAACGAAAGACAAGAAAGAACAACGTTAACAATAGCAACAACAACAACCGCGGCAAGCTGCCGCGAGGTTGACCACTCTCTGCCGCGAAACTTCACGCCGCTCTGACTCTTCCGACTCGTCTCGTTCGATCCCCTAAATAAGGCTCATTATCGGGCGCGCGCTCGCTGCTCGGGCTTTCCGCATGTAACGTACGCACGCACGCACTGCACGCGTATGTGCCACACGGCAGCCCGAGCTCTGGCGCGCGCACGCACGCCCGGGTGCAGCCGTCCGTCCGTGTGCTGCGCACGAAAGAAAACAAGGCGACTTGGTGTGGCGGTCGGCTGGGATGCCGCCGGGAGGAGGTGGAGACACGGGGCGAGCGTCTACGGCTCCGCGGACTCCTCGCCGGGCTGACAGGCTGCTGAGGGGAAAATTGCTGCCTTCTGTAAAAATCCCTGCGCGCGAGCTGCAGTGAACGCTGATAGACGTTCGCGGCGGCAGCGGTTCGGGCCGGGCGCTGCTGTATCCGCGCGGGACGTGGCGACCGGCGGCACCTCGGCGGTAAAGTGCTGGCCCGCCGCCGCGTCGAGCGGAGCAGCCAGACTTGCCTGCTCGGGTTGTTGAACCCGTTTGCCTTGCACCCACCGGCCTTGCTGCTTTTGAAACAACAACAAAAAGGGGGGGTGCCTGCCTGCACGTGCGGCCGCGCGCCTCTCGGCGTCGTCGCTTCGTTGATATGCGGTGTTGTGCCATTACCACAAGCCCGGATCCCGAATCTGCAAGATGCAGAATCTATCCTGCGAGCGCCACAATTCTCCCTTCACAAGTCAAGATGCTGCGCCTTCGTGCGGGAGAGGCCTCGGCGAAGCAGCGTGTTTAAACGTGTTCGCGTGTGCCCGACAGCCCGGCGCCGCACCTCCCTTGCCTGGAGGTCACCGCGCGCGCGAACTTTGAACCGGGTGGCCAGCGCGGTCGCTGGTTGGACCCCTCGGACGACCGTCGTGTGCTGACTTTGTATTGGGCCGGTTGAGTGACAATGGGCCTCGGGGATTATAAAAGCAGTGACACGCCGCTCGAAAACAGGATCTGCCGACCCCACCGGGAGAGAGTATCGCTCCCGACTGGGGTGAGATGTGAAACGCGTTTTCGCCGGACGTCGTCGTGCGAGAACAGTCGCGTTTGTTGTGAGCACTCGGCCCCAGTGCCGACCCGTTCATGTCCTGTATGATAACCTGTATATAATGTATAAAGTCCCTTTTGTTATTCTCATCGACGCCAGGCTCGGAGTCTTCGCTACCAACGCTCTGTCACGAAACGGGTGACGAGCGCTACGGGACCACAAAGCCGTTATCGTGGTGCAGCGGTTGAAGTTCGTAACACTGGCGGCACCGGTTGGATGTCGTAACACTGGTGGCACCGGTTGGAAGTTCGTAACACTGGATGGCAGCTACGGGATTGACCGGCATCAGCTACCTCGGCGCGGTGAGTGCCTGAAGTTTACCTCAAACACCAGACTTTCTCTGACACAGGTTATAGTAGCTTAGGGAAGGATTTGGTGTTGCATTGTGATAACCTTGTGTGTTTCAAGCCTAGTAAGAGCGTTTTGAAAACCAGGGGATGCTGAGGGGGTAAACAGGGCAGTGTGTGATATACTTGCATATGTGTTACTAGTAGTGTTGTAGTAGCGTACGGCAGGTATATTCAAAAAGGGTAAACAGCAGGAGGACAGTGTGAACGATGGAGAAGTACAAGGTGAAGGAACTTCTCGAAATTTGTGAGGAGTTGGGCATTGAGTTGGGCTCAACTAAAAGAAAGAATGCGATCCTTGAGGTCATGAGGACTGGGGACGTAACGGCGGAGGAAGCCGCAGAGGCCTGGGCGGATATCAAGGAACGGCGGGAAAGGGAGGAAAGGGAGAAGGAACGTTGCGAGCAGGAAAGGAGAGAACAGCAACGTCGCGAGGAGGAAAAGGAGGAAAGGAGAGAGAGGGAGCGACGGGAGCACGAGCTTAAAATGAAAGAGTTGGAGACCCGAAATAGCTCGCCAGCGCCTAGTCTCACTTCTAATGTTCCAAGAATACGCGATCAACTTCCACCCTTTGTCGTCGGAGAGGATATGGCCAAATACCTCGTGAAATTTGAGCACGTGTGCGAACGGAATAGCATTGAGCGATCCCTCTGGGCACAGAATCTGTTAGCGTTGCTTCCTGGGGAGGCATCAGACGTAATAACTTGCTTATCGAAAGAGGCGTTTGAGAGCTACAGTGATGTGAAGGAAGCGCTACTGCGGAAGTACAAATTGTCGCCCGAAGCTTTCCGGCAGAGGTTCCGGTATGCAAAAAAGGGTAAGGAGTCGAATGTTGACTTCGCGTTTCGTCTAAAAGCCGACTTGGTGGAATGGCTGAAGGGCGAAGAGGTTTTCGACGACCGCGACAAAATTGTCGAATGCATCGCGTTGGAGCAGTTCTACCGTTGCATTGATGAGGATGTCCGGCTCTGGCTGCAAGATAGGCTAAAGGAGGTTAAGCTAAACAAGGCAGCAGAGTTAGCGGAAGAGTATTACACACGCCGCAGCTTGCACAGCAAGGCAGTGCGCATAGAAAAAGCAGATAGAAGAGATGGGTTTTACGGGAAGCCCGACGAACGGAAGGAAATCACGCGTCGCGAGTTTCGGGACGACGAGTCCCTTCCCAAAGAAACTGTAAGGGATGGACAGAATGCATCTCAGAATGATGACGATGGTCCGAAACAGCGAAACGAAATGACGCGTTCTTTTGAAAAACGGAGACCGTTAACCTGCTACAATTGCAAAAAGCAAGGGCACATCGCTGCAAGCTGCCCAGAGAGAATTGCTTTTGCAACGATACGGGAAACTCACAAGAACATACGTCTATTGGAGCCCTATGTGCAGGAAATTAAGGTAAACGGCAAGAAGTGCCGAGCACTGCGGGACTCTGCAGCAACTATGGACGTTGTTCACCCGTCTTTCGTCTCCTCGAGTGATTTTACGGGAGAGTGCGTTAGGATACGGCAAGTGGCCGAGAAGGAGAGTGTCTGTTTACCGATCGCAACGGTTAGCATTGAAGGAGAATTTGGGAAACTTAACACCGAAGCCGCTGTGTCAGCCGCCCTCCCGGAGCAATTTTCCTACCTCTTCTCAAATAGCTCGGAGCAGCTGCTGAGGGATCAGGGCAAATCATTCTTTGACGACGTGGCGTACATGGCCCCCACGCGATCCAAAGCGCGCCCGCTGTCGAGGGAACTTGGCTTAGCGTCGGTTAGCGAAAGGCGGTGTGGCACACGGACCGATCACGGTAACTTGAGTGGCGAGCAGTCACGGGAGAGGCAGAGCTCGGAGGCTGGCCTAGGCGAGCGGGTCCTGGAGGTGAGTGGGAGTGACGCGTGCAGTGCTAGCCGCGATAGAGACGCGACGCCGCAATTAGGCGACGCGGGCTCCACACTCGCTCCGGTTTCCGCCAGCTGGCAGGAGCAGGCTGCAGTTGAAAGGGAAACTCGGATTCGCGAACAACAGGAAGATTGTTCACTAGCCGATCTGAGGAAGAGCGTCAAACGGGGAGTGAAAAAAAAGGAGGTTTCATTTGGCAAGGAATCTGGCTTATTGTACCGCCGCTACACGGATAAGCAGGGTCGCAAATATAAGCAGCTTCAGATTCCGCGAAAATATCGCCGGGAAAAATGAATGACCTCATTTGCTTCCTCAGAAGTATGTTTTCGGTCCAAAGCGATTTCAAGGGGACCATTCTAGTTGTCATTATTAGTGATGATTAATAATTGTTTCTATTTTGTTGTGTTGTTGATTTGAAAACTGATTGTTTGAGCCTTGTGTGCTAGATCGTACACCTGCCTCTTGTTGCAGCGGGAGCAAAAGGGGATAGCGATTAATTAGGTTGATTTGAATTATGGCTTTGTCTGGTGTTTGACGGGAGACAGAGGGCACTTGTTCGTGTTGGGTGTTGCCTTTTGCCGGTCGATTTTGCAAGCTGCAGAACGACCAAGCGGGACCAGTGGCGAGAAGCAAGGTCTTAGGAACGACCCGAGCGGAGCTGGTCAAGGTGCCTTGGCGACGACGTGGTGAGCAGAGCTCCTGTCCTGGCGAGTCGGACCTGGGCACGTGAGGTTACCTGGCGTCCCGACACTGGACGTGAACTTGGACGAGCCTGACGAACGTGCGCGCCTGGCATCCGAGCCACGTGGAGGCAGCTCGTCTTCCCGGCGCCTTATCTGAGGGCGGGGATGCTGTTGTGCCATTACCACAAGCCCGGATCCCGAATCTGCAAGATGCAGAATCTATCCTGCGAGCGCCACAATTCTCCCTTCACAAGTCAAGATGCTGCGCCTTCGTGCGGGAGAGGCCTCGGCGAAGCAGCGTGTTTAAACGTGTTCGCGTGTGCCCGACAGCCCGGCGCCGCACCTCCCTTGCCTGGAGGTCACCGCGCGCGCGAACTTTGAACCGGGTGGCCAGCGCGGTCGCTGGTTGGACCCCTCGGACGACCGTCGTGTGCTGACTTTGTATTGGGCCGGTTGAGTGACAATGGGCCTCGGGGATTATAAAAGCAGTGACACGCCGCTCGAAAACAGGATCTGCCGACCCCACCGGGAGAGAGTATCGCTCCCGACTGGGGTGAGATGTGAAACGCGTTTTCGCCGGACGTCGTCGTGCGAGAACAGTCGCGTTTGTTGTGAGCACTCGGCCCCAGTGCCGACCCGTTCATGTCCTGTATGATAACCTGTATATAATGTATAAAGTCCCTTTTGTTATTCTCATCGACGCCAGGCTCGGAGTCTTCGCTACCAACGCTCTGTCACGAAACGGGTGACGAGCGCTACGGGACCACAAAGCCGTTATCGTGGTGCAGCGGTTGAAGTTCGTAACACTGGCGGCACCGGTTGGATGTCGTAACACTGGTGGCACCGGTTGGAAGTTCGTAACAGCGGGCGGCTTGCACGCGACTCGGGAGCTGCACGCGACGAGACGCGCAGTGCAGGCGACGCTGAAAAAAAAGGTGAAGAAGGCCGATACGACCGCGCCGGCGGCGGCGACGGAATCGCGCGGTCCGAGTGCGCGTGGACGGGGATATACCGAACGCTTGCTTCACGGGAAACGTCGCGTCGACCGATACGGTCGACCGGTCTTGCCTGAACCGCGAGGATCACCGAGATGCGAGAGAAAGTGACGTTGCGAACTGAATTATTGAGTGAGAACCTATTGGATGCGTAGCGCGTGAACCCAGCAAAGGGTGTCGCTGCGTCAGTGCCCCCGAACTCTAAGCGCGAAAACAAAACAAGCACAAAACACACACACACACACACACACACACACACAAAAAGGAGGGGGCGGGCTCGGATTCTCGGAGGATGGTCGGTTTCACACTTTGATCCATTCGTTTCGGTGTCCTTGTCAGCAGTTTATTTGTTTATTTATTGCGTGTGGGGACTTATCACCAGCGTGACGTGTGTCTGGGACTTTTGCCCAGTCCTTTGGGCTCAATAACAGCTCGGCCTAAATGCTATATCAGAATTTATTTATTTATTTATTTACTTATTTATTTATTTATTTATTTATTTATTTGGTTGGTTGGTTAGTTGGATACTGAGCGAGCGGGTGAACGAGTGCATTACGTCCTCCACGATTTCTTTCTTTTTTGTTTTATACAGTAGCCGAAAGCACATACCTCCAAGCACTTCACCTGGTCCCCAACTAAATCAAATATAATATAAGCAGTGGCGGTTTCTTTATAAGTGTGTCTTGGGTTAGAGAAAGAAAAGTGCAACAGTACTTGGCGAACACCACAACGTTTATGCAGCAAGGTCAAACTTCTTATTTAGCATCACATAATCAAACGACTACCGATGACAGCGGGACAAGCCCTTCCAGACGATGCCGATGCACTTGGACATCAAGTATTTGTGATGTCAAACACTAGAAGCTTCCGCCACTTGTAGGGACAGCAAGGACTTGTATATCTATGCTGCCTTCGAACAGAGTCGCTCGGCCAAGGTGCTGGCAACCACCCAAAATTAATGGCTATCTACACCGAAGGGATTCGTCGTAAAAAGTACTGGACCGTTGCTGCAAAACATTTCAGCCATTTCTGCATTGAGGCCTAATAATACACATTGCCTAACAGCCACCTGAATTCACCTGTGACCGTTGCCACTGCAGCCAGCTAGTTTAACTCTTATAACAACCTCTTTACGCAAAAGCTGATGTTCAAGCAAACTTATCAAGTCTCTTGTTCACTTCAGAAACCGAATTTTTGGTAACATTGTTTATAAAGCAACAACAGTGACATTTGTCGTCTCGGAGTAAGTAAGTGTGGTTAAGGCTGCTGAAAACGCTGTACTGGAGGGCTCGCTCCGTATTTGTTTTGACCTCCTGGCGAGCGCCTCTGCATTTTGTCTCATCGGGCCATCCGGCTTCTACTCTCTGAATTCGAACCTACGCCCTCGGGCAGGCAAGAGCTTCCTTAGACTCCACGGGGATACATTCCTAACCCGCTAATATTCGAAAGAATATTAGTTAGGAAAAGCTCAACGAGGACATGGGCCGAGAAGGACAGAACATGCGCTAACTAAAGAAACCGAAGGTAAATGCGACGCACGCGTCTAAGCGGTGAGCATAGACGCACACGAAACACCAACAATGCGACCTACGGTTTCGGATCCACCGCCCCAAGAGCCACGTTTAAAACCTTCCGTTCCTTGCGATTCAAAGATGGAGAGACAACGCTGACACAGAATATCGTTGTTAGCAGATACGGCTATTAACAGAGACCGTATCGAAACCTGAACATGTATGTTTGCTGTTTCGTGTGAGTGTATGCCATATCTTCACTGCTTACGCTCCTGGGTCAAGGAATTTTCTTCGGTGCAGGTTCCCAGAAATGAATTCGTTTGGAAGTAAAGTTGGCGCTTGGTCCGTCCATCGCGTCCACCTCTTTCCCGCGCTATTCTTAAGCTTAAAGCACGGACCAAGTGATGTAAAATAGCCCATTAGTCAGTCATATTCGAAAGAAAAAAGTGTCACGTGGCTTTTCGGCAGTTCCGCACTCGTTCGGACTCGGGGACGCCCCCCACTATAACCCTGCATGCGCAGCGTTCCTCGTGCGGCGACTGGCCGACGGTGGTGCGCGGACAAACGCGCACCCCGCGAGGTGAGGCTAAGGGGGCGCACGCGCGCTGGGAAGGTTGCTCGTTTTGGTCCACTGCGTCCGGCAGCGACGGGAAGGGCTGCGGAATGTGCGCTACCACGCGTCTGGCAGCGGCCGCTCGCGCCGCTCCGTCCGGGGCCCCGTTTGCCGGCTGCCTCTTCTTCCTCGCGTAACTCGGCGCCTGCCCGCCCCGCGGCCGCGCTAACGCGCGCCGAGGAGAAGGCGAGGAAGAAGCGGGAAGCAGCGCTGCTGCTCTCGGTCTTGTCTTCGCTCTCGAACAGAGGTCACTGTCGAGGACGGAACAAGAAGAAAGAGCCCGGCCACCGGCGCGTGCGCGCGCGCGCCCTGTGTGTGTATAAGGGGGTGGCTGTAATAACCTGCCGCTCGCTCGCACGCTCGCTCGCACTAGCATGGCGCGCTGGATGTTCTGCCGTGGCCTCTTAGCAGAGGCTGCTCCTGCTCTCTCTCTCTCTCTCTCTCTCTCTCTCTCTCTCTCCAACGTGCACGTCGATCCTGCACGCTCCGGAACGCAGTCGTCGCGGCTTCCGGGAGAGAAACAGGGGTAGGAAAGAAAACGGAAGAACGAAGGCGGAATTAAGACGGGAGACAAAACGAGGTCCCCCCTGTCGCGTTCGCGTCGAGCACATTGAGAGTGCACGCGCACGCTTAGGAAGAGAACGATGCGCGACCGCGCACGTATGTGCACATACAACGCTCAAATGTGTGGGATGTCGGAAGGCTTTCGCTGGGCTTTGTACGTCTTCAGCGGCGAACGAGTCCGGGGATAATCCTTCCGGCCCGCTAACATCTCTCAGTGTTCATCCCGGATGTCTGAATTTTGTTGTTGTGGGTGTTTCTTTGTATAGCACCCGCCGTGGTTGCTCAGTGGCTATGGTGTTGGGCTGCTGAGCACGAGGTCGCGGGATCGAATCCCGGCCACGGCGGCCGCATTTCGATGGGGGCGAAATGCGAAAACACCCGTGTGCTTAGATTTAGGTGCAAGTTAAAGAACCCCAGGTGGTCAAAATTTCCGGAGTCCTCCACTACGGCGTGCCTCATAATCAGAAAGTGGTTTTGGCACGTAAAACCCCAAATATTATTATTATTATTATTTGTATACCGTCTCGTCGAGCTGGGAGTGAGTCCTCGCAAGCATGCAGAGCTCGCGTATTTCCACGTCGATCGCAGGGTAATGTCGACGGCGCGTCACCGGGCAACCACAGAGCGCTGAAAGTCAACCAATTGCCCCAACTTTTAGCCTTCTTTGCCCTAAACTTAAGAATTAAGTGACATTAAATTTGTGACGTGTGTCGTGCGTAAACATAAGCATTACGTGAGATTATCGTTGCATAGGATGTCAGTAAAGACACTTGTACGACTAGCATTTAGCACCATAGGATTTCATTAACCGCTTTACTAAAAAGCTTTGCTTAACACAGATTCCGACATGTGCGTTGGATCTGTATACTTCTTTAGTGAAATGTGAAAAAAAAAGAAAGACGTGTTCGTTTGTTGCTTTTCACAATTTTAGACAAACGGGAAGACACGCCACATCAGAGACACCTGCCCCGAGTCAGTTAAGAAGTCAAAGCTAACCCTTCCCCCACACAACAAGTACAAACATGCCGCAGCGACGCAAGCACACTAAGCCTACAGAAGAAACAAAAAAGAAGGAAATCAAAACAAACAAAATCACTCAATTAATGCAAAGCACGTGCGCGCTTAGGTTTGCGCAATTCAGCCGTAATATTTCTTTCTTCGTCGGCGCCTTTATAAACAGGCAGGAAAAAGAGAGCCTCCGAGCACCGGGCTTCAGCCACATTCGCGCGGTCTCAGGCAGGAACGTGTTGACCTTCGAGATGCGCGTACGCTTCCCGCGTATAGAACACCGAGGTCCGTGACCGCACTCTGCGAGCGACCGTACGCAGCGATATCTCCGGCGGTTAATTTCTGCCCCAGCAACGTCTACGCAGCGGGATTCAATTTGCTTCCTCCCTCGCGAGGTTCACGCGGCTTCGCGACGCGTATACAGCGTGCACGCTGTGAATCATCAAAGGATCTCACGGAGCACGCATGAGAAACGCTTTCGCGCCGCATCCGCGACATAAATCTTAAGTCGTTGCGTTTCTCCGGCGGCCACTACAAGAGGGAACCACGCAATTCACCCAGGCGGTCGCGCTAAGATAGCAGGTATACGGAGAGAAGCGGGGAAGGCGGCGGTTTGGAAAGGAGGCGAGGTTGCGCAAAGGCGGTTAACACATTCAGATTATGCGCGCGCGCTCACCACAGATAACGGCCGCGATAGACCGGACTTCCAACTCGACGCCGCGCCACGGCCACGATGCTCGTAGAGGGAAGTGCATTGTGATGCTCGCCGCGTCGTGGTGTATAAGGCGCGGAGCCACCGAGCTACGGCACGAATCTATTCGCGTTCTCCTAGGCATGTGAGGGAGACCAGCAGCAACGCGACCACAGCGTTTGGCGGTGTTTTTGTTTTGACACAGACTCGAGCCAAGTGCGCACTTTTGAGCAGCACTTGTAGAAACCGGGAAGGCGAGATTGTAGAGAGAGGGAAAAAAAAACGCAAGCAAAAGCAAGATACAGAGAAGAAGTCTGAAGACGGAGAAAAAAGAAAGGCAGAGAAACAAGTGGACACGGGCTAGCCCTATACACACATCAGCCGAGATTGTATGTGGAAGAGGTATGTGGAAACTAATCTAAGCTTAATTGAAAACAAAGAGTGCTTCTCTTTCTCCAAGCGCCGTTTCCTGCTTGACCATGCACGACGTGACCGGCATGGCATCCCGCGCAATGAAGCACGCGGAGGCATCCGGGACTTTTCTTTACAACGAACGGCGGGCATACTACATCGCGCGCCAATCGGAAGCATCTTGGCGTAAATATCGACGATCTCGGCAGAGATCCACGCCGAGATAGCGGACCGTGGCTCTGCCAAAAAGCCTTCCAACATGGGAGCATGTGGCGAAAGCGTGTGTGATCGGGAGAGACGGTAGGGGCGCGTGTATCAAGGCGCAAACGGACATGTCCGTATACGCCCGGTAGAGTTTGGAACGATGCGTATCCTCCCAAGTTAATCGAGGCAGCCGGGACCAGTCGCTTGTGGGGAATTAGACGGGAACGAATTGGTGGCAAAAGCGGCCTGGAGGAATGTGTGTCGACCCCCGAAAGTTGGGATCGAGGCAATTTTACGGCACGGGCGGACGGCGGTGAATCACGTGTGCGATGCGATCTCGACGGACATGTGGAACAACGTTTGGACTACAGTATACGGAGTCTCCTAAGGAAGGCACCGAGTCAACCATCTGACGTACGACTCCAATAACATTGACGGGACGTGCCAGTTTATACCGATAGGATCTTAGTGCCTCCAGCATTCTATGTGGCGGGCAGCATGTTTATTTATGGTCCGTAGTTTTCGTCGCCATGCCATGCCATGCGAGGGATTCGAAAGCTGTCCTCTTAATATAAGATGTGCGTTCGCTGTAGAACGTTGTGCTATGTGCGACGCATGTATTATGCGACAGTGGCTTTCTGGGATAGCTGGGGGTTGCGTAGGTTTTAAGTTATTGCTAGGGGAAATCGTTTTTCACGCCATTCACTTGGGGCGACATCAAAGTGTCACGCTCCAAGTGGACACCCATAGTCCGTATTTGTGCATTCAGAACGTACTCGGCAAGTTTCGTGCTGCTTCCCAGAAAGGGAGAGTGCAAAATGAACGCATGTGCTGCGGTTTTTATAGGCTTCTGTTTTTGATATAAAGTGATTAACTGAAACAAAGGTGTAATCCTGTTATAGAAGCTTTAGCTTGGACAAAGCATGCAGTAACTTGCCTAAGTGACCTGCTTATGGTATAGAGTGGTAGTTTGGGCTGTCGAAGTATATTCAACAAACGCCACAATTGGCCACACCTGAATGTCCGCAGCTAACATACCTTTCATAAAAGAGGCGTTCGATGTCTTTGAACGTGTTTCCTCTCGCCCTACGGGTTCCTCTTGAGATCGATTTCGGAACTGCGTCTTTCAACTTTGAACTCGGTTTTCCCAGTTGCCCTTCGTTTTTAATTCGTACGCGACATACTACTTGTAATTCCTGCTTCCTGTGTTTTAATTATCATTATTTCGTCGTGGGATATCGAGCGTGCATGAGGAAGCCTCCGGAAGCACAACTGTGACAGCACGTGCCAATGTTTAACGCCAACATTACGATCGGAACGCATTCCTTCTCTTTTGCAGCTCAGAAGTCCCGAGTTCTCAAGTTGTGGTATAGACCTGCTAAGTTAAGCGTGAAGAAATAAAATATATATAAATGTATAGATATTTTTCTCTTGCTACTGATACCTACAGTGAAAGCTATTAAGTTTTGCACGCCCTGCCGATCTAAAAGCAACGGCCGCGCAGCTGAGCCAGGGGCATTACGTTAGAAAAAAAGAAAAGAAGGAAAGAAAATACACAACGACCTAAGGGCGGGTGAACTGAGAACCTCCCAGGCAGCTATAGCTTATAGCCTTTTATCGTCGGGCCACTTTTTCTACCACTCCCTCAACGCAGCATGAAGCACACAGCGCCTGAGAGTTGTGTTGCGGCCTTTGCAAGTGCCCCTCACTTCCTCGTGCTTCTTCTCTCCTTGCGTGTTGAAGGAAAGGTGTCGACAGAGCCAGTAGTAGTAGTAGTAGTAGTAGCTGCTGTAGCAGCAGTTGCAGTAGCAACAACAACAGCAACAGCACCAGCAGCAACTTCCAAGGCACTCCCGGAGACGGAAGAAAATGGCTCGGGCCATTTCGCATGTGCGTTCGCGCGTCCTGATGCGCTCCACCTAACCGCCGAGCGGGTACGTCTATACACAGCACAGACGCCGGAGCTCTCGTGTACCGCCTTCCTTCACGCAACGCTTCACCCAACGGAATGGACGCAGTTTTCGCGGCGATTGGCTTTTAGGCGCGCATTCCTTCACTTTCGATTGCATCATATCCTTCTTATACAGCAGTCGTTCTCTACACTTCCACCCGTTTCGTCGGTTCTCTTTTGCACGATTACATTTGTTTCGTTTCTCGTTCCGTTCGCTTCCTTTATATTTTTTTTTCTTCCGGAGGTCCTTGAACCATTCGAATCGTCGCCGAAAACCGGCAGATGACCGTTCGCTGCCGATCGACGCCTCGGCCGAGGTGCCGTTTGCACGACGACGAGCCGAGGATGAAGGCGAGCACGCGAGTTGAGAGAGCGAGAAAGAGAGAGAAAGGTAGAAAGAAAGTGCCACGAACTCGTGCATGCCTCTTTCCTCTGCTTTTTTTTTTTTTCGTCGATGCACCCGTGATTGAAAGGGAGCGAACCTAAACGGGCCGGCGCAATGACACATAGGCCGAAGCGCCATGCGTCTGGCCTTGCTCGTGGCGTGCGAACACCGGTGGCATGCAAAATGGGCAGGTTTCGGGCTCGGCCAGTCGAATTGCCGGCTGCCTCGCGTGTACACGGCAGGAATAAGACAGAAACCAAGAAACGAAAAATTCGGAAGCCATCGATTAGGGCGCGTGACGCAAGAAAACAGCAAGGTTTCGCTTTCCCCGCGCCCATCAGCAGCAGCAGCAGCAAGCGCAGAGAGGAGGAAGTGGCGAGAGAGTTGGAGTGGCGCGTAACACTTACTCTGTGCAGGTTGCACGTGGTCGCTTTGTCCCGGCGCTTAAAGGTAAGGAGATTGGAGAGATACCCTTGACGATGCCCAACGCACCACTTCCCAGAAGAAGGAAAGAAAGAAAAACATGAAAAGAGGGAACGCTTGTCAAGAACCCTAAGGCACACGAGTCTCTACTTTCCGCGGTAACATAACGGAACACTCGCCCACCCCGACGCCCTCCAACGTCTATCTCTGTCTTCTATCTTCTCACGTCGATTCGGAGCAAAAACAACAAATACGGGTAAGTTCCGGAATGCAAAATCAATATACACGGGAAAAGAACGTCCATGTGGCGTTAGTGCATGGCAAGGTGCCTCGGTTTCGCCAGCCGATAACGAAGGGGGAAAAGGAAGATGGTGCTCCTTGTACCGGTCCTTTCTTGTTGTTCTTATTTACAGAGCGCGCGACCGACTCTGACCGCTGCATTGCGATGTAAGAGATGCTGTACTGCTGCTCCCAGCGGTGTGTGGTCAGTGTCCTCTTGACTGACCCTGTCCTCTTGCGCGGCTGCTGTAAGTTAATAACGGCGCGCTCAACTGCTGACGACGGAGAAGTGCCCGGACAACTATAACCTTGTTTTTGCTGGAGGCTCCTATTTTCTGTTCTGGAGGAGCTGACGATCTGTTTCTGTATTCCTTTCTGTCCCGTCGTACTCTTTTCAAGACCAAAGTGACTGCACTGCTGTAAAGATCGCTGTTGACCGAAGAGCCAGGCAAATATTTATTTTATTTCGTGTTGGGCTGCATTAAGGCACGATGGTTTAATAAATGCATCAGATACGCAGGGTGGCCTGCATCGAAAACACGCATGTCTTTTGGTTTGTTTTTGTTTGACCGGTTGCATGTCATCTTACATTGCTTGATTAACTTATTGATACTTTGGGTTTAGTTAACGTCCGTAAGCAACACAGGGACGCCGACAGATGCCGGAGTGGAAGATTCTGGATTTATTTTTGCCGCCTGGTGTTCCTTAACGGACACTTATAAGCGAGGTAGACGCACGCTTTTACATTCTGCCCTCATCAGTCATAATCGAACCTTCGACTACGTGTACGCAGCACAATGACTTAGCCACTACTGCAGCACCAGTGCGGATCCCGCCTAACGCCGACACTATAACCATGTGAGGCAGTGGTCCAAAGCGTTCTCACAGTATCTGTAATACAGAAATAAAGAAAAGTTGTTCCGCCACACCGATGGCAGTTATTAATCGGCGTTATCCTTCAACATGACGCAAGTTTCACCATAGCTACCTAAAAGCTCAGTTCGCACATCGTCTTCCTGGTTGCCATCCTGCTGCTCGGGAAGCGAGCTTTTTCGCAAATTCACATTTTTGTTTCGTCGCCAGGACACAAATGGATATGCTCGGACGCAAGAGTTCAAGATGCCTCCCGTACAAGACTCACCTCGACGGAAGCGAATGCGCACCCGGTTTATAAAAAGCAGAATGCTTAACGCACGAGAGGCGCCGGTGCGGAATAAAATAATAATAATAAAAAAAAAATAAAGGCACCTCCGGAAGGACGGGTGCCCCGCGCGCGCATCTCTCATTTTCTTAAGGTGCTCCTCGCCTGAACGACAGCCCCGGTGTGACCATTGTCTTTTCCCGTACACTCGTTTGTACCGGGCATCCGCCACTCCCGCCTATGCCCTTTCTCACTGTGCGCTGACCTCACTGCTGCATCCCAACCTTCCTCAAGTTCAGCCGATGAACGCATCTGCGATTCCCTTCCATCGCCATCTCCTCCCGCCTCCGTTGACCATCAAGCCTCGAAGAGCGCGCGCACCCCCGTGTCAACGGCCGAAGTTAAGCGATGCGACTCGGCCCCCTGTGTAACAGCGCGGACAGAGAGAGACTGCAACGATCCCGTGATGCGTGCGCTCCGCGTCCACCACGCGCCCCCAAGCGTCATGGCCGACCCCTCCCCGAAGCTCGCTCCTGCTATAGTATCGTTTTCTTCGCGCATAACATCGCTCGAAGACGGAAGAAAGAAGGCGACGTTCCGACGAGAGCTGTGATGACGAAATCCACAAGAAAAGGACAAGAAGTCGGCCTGGCTGATGGCGATGTGGCGTGCTCCGCGCCTATAGTTCTTGCGGGGAACAACGCGCGCTGCGGCGGCGGCGGCGGCATGCAGTCGAACGAACCATCACGGGACGGGTCGGTATTCGGGTGTGGATCAGGAAGCTCCGGGCTGGTCCTCGCCGCCCTCTCCTGCCCACCTCTTGATTGCCGGTCGAATGCGACGGACAGCGCAGCGCCGGCGATCGGCATCCGTCAGCTGCGCGTGCGTGCGCAACGGTGCGCGGCACCCGTCTTATTACACGGGCAATCGGAGTCGCCGCCGCGTGCCCGTCCCGCCGGGGCACGGGGGGGATACCCGTTCCCCTGGCGCGATGGATGCGGGCCTCCTTCTACGTCACCGGAAATAAGAATGCGCTGGGTGACAGATATCTCGGCCTGACACATCGCAGCCTGCTGCCTCCGTGGCCGAGGGCGCACCTCTTTGTGTGTCTTCTTCTTCTTCGTACGAGAGCGCTGGCAACACTGACTCCGTTTCTTGTTTCAATGACGACGAGGTATCAGAGCGTGAAGGACGGAACGTCGCGCCTCTTCCGTGTCTCCTGTTGCTTGAACGCATTTTATATCCAATTTTAAGCGCGCCGCCGTGCTTTACCGAAGCTCGGCGGCGTACATTCTACAGTGCACATAACAGCGAGTTAAGCCGAGGAAGAGATTGTAGGAAGCGAGCAACAGCTTGCCATCGGTTTCAATTTGCTGACGGGGAAGGCCGTGCTAAAGAAAAAGGAAAAAAAGAAAAGAGAAAAACAAAAGTGCTCGTTTGAATTTGCCTTCGCCCGTACAACGCGAGGCGCACCTTTCGACGAGCCGTTGTTTATGGGTCCACGAACTTGACCGAGACGACGTCGTGTGTGGGACGGCGGCTCAGGCAGCGAGTGTGGGAGGGCTTGGTTTGCAATGAAGAAGAAAAAAAAGAAACAAGCAAATAAAGGAAAGAAAAGGAACCGAACAGGTTACATATAGAGATCGGAAAATGATGCACCCTCGCCGGGTAATAGCCGGCTGGTCGGTATATCGCATGCGAGCGCCTGGCAGAGGTCAGCAACGGCTGCATGCAGTGCCCCTTCATCTTCGGGCTCTGTATACGGACCGTGCAGTTGGCAAGACAGTGAAATACAATGTCTATACCTTCCTCGTGTCAAGCTGTGCAACTTCCGTCGTCGTTATTGAGTCCAAGAGGGTGTTCCGTTTGCGGGAATATCGTACGTTGCGCGTATACGTCCCACTAACTCCGTCGGTCGGTTATGATGGAGAAGGATGAGAGGAAGAAGGAAAGACATGGAAGTCAGGCAGACGCGCGCTTCGTTTGCTGCCTTACGACGCGGAAAGGGGTTAATTAAACTTTGTGGTTGCCTAGCTCTTTGTGCTTAGTGCGTTTTTCATCGCATGCGAGGAAGTTTCTTTGTGAAGACGAGGTAGCTCGTCGTCAGAACTTACGTTCGCTGGTGCCGATGACGAGTTTACTCGTCAGGAATTTACCGCGGTTTTTCCACACGTGTGTAGTGCAGTTGCTTGTAATTTTGGCTCATAAATGATACACGATGACCATTGCTATCTTTTTTTTAAAGCATGACCGGTAAGATTGCGATGGGTATTCCTGGCACCATACTTTTTTTTTAGAAGATTGGTGCAAAATATGCAGGCCTAAATAAGATTCTGCACTGTTAATAATCTTTTTCTGAATTTCGCAACAGCAGTTAAGTGGTTAAACCGTTTTGTTTTCTTATGTTGTTTAGCAATGACGCCACTGCCTTTTCAGGCGGTGGGCCGCGCAGCCTTCCGCTCACATATCCATATTTATCTTTATTTATCTTTATTTATGTATGTATTTATTTATTTATTTATTTACTATTATTTATTCTTCGAGATCGATTAATTGTCCCTCTCTGCACTCCAACTGTACTCCCCGACCCCTTCGCTTTTCTTCCCGCCTCTTGTTTTTGATGCGATTACGAGAAAAGGCGTTTCCGTTTCCTCCTCAATTTTCTGAGTGCTTCCATAGAGAGATTCTTGTTTGCAGGCGGTGAAAGGTTGGATAAAGTGCAGCGCAGTAACTCTCTCTCTCTCTCAACAGAGGACATCGCAATGTCAGTGCTTCCCGTATGTATACTTCGCGGCCCCGTAAACAGCAAGCTGGAGAAGCACACGTGCCCCAACAGCCTTGCCACCTTGTTACGTTCATCAGATGGCTAGGGGGGGGGGGGGGGGGAGAAGGAGGTGTGCGTACGATCTCGCCTGAGAATCTCGCTCTGACGTCACCTAACAACGCGCATTCTCTTTCGCGCTGCTGCTCCTCGTCTCAAACACGGCTCGCGTTCCGCCATCTCCGCGCTGTCTTCTTCCTCTCCGTCGCGTGTCAACCAAACGCCGCTCGACTCCCGACAAAGCGTCCGCTCGCCCGCCTCCAAACTAACCTCCCGTGTTTTTGCGCAAACTTCCTCAGCGCGCGCTCGGGAGAGAGGGCGACGGAGGACAGCCGCGGGTCCTTGGTGGGCGAAGCGACGCGGTGGTGCGAGCGTGACCGCCACGTTAATAATCGCCTTGAAGAAGGATCGCGTCGCCGGTCAAATGTCAGTCGCCGCCGCGCACGGCTGCCTTGCGGTGGCGCCCGTACGGGACGTGCGTTCGACGCTCCAAGCCCGAACGGCGAATTGATGGTGATTCAGCCGCTTACCGCGACTCCGGTATGGGCGGCGAATCGAGGCGTTCGTCGACGTCGTTTCCCGCCAGTCGCACGGTTTTTCACGCGCGGGAAGCACGGTGGGAAAGAGAGAGATGGAGAGAGGGGGAGAGATGATCGATTTCTTTTCTCCACTATTTCTTTCTTTCTTTCTTTCTTTCTTTCTTTCTTTCTTTCTTTCTTTCTTTCTTTCTTTCTTTCTTTCTTTCTTTTCCCTCGACCGATTGCGGCCGGTTGATGCTGAATGTGAAATGCACTTGAGTGCCTACAAATATCCTCTAAGCAACGACGTTGTATACAAACGTTTGTATCGACGACCGCCGATGCTCATGCCGACACTACGTACGTTATAGTATCTTTCATTACCATGTTGGTTAACGTCCCTGCCTTTCCTCTTTACCTCTCTCTCTTCAATACAATTTGTCACGTGAGGCGAATCTATTATTCCTGCGATGTCGCTCGAGGCTGATCACACTGCGCTAAAGGGGGAGGCAAGGAATACGAGCTCCTCATCGCGTTTCCGCCAGTATGTTATATTTACAATATTTGCAAGACTTGCGCAGCAAACAAGCTGTAGTGAGAACACCGCATATAACACCTTCAAACATGACGCCCAGAATATGGGGCCGAAGCCGGTCCCGGCGGTTATTTTTTTCGTCTTCATCGCGTGAGTCGGCAAACTCTATAAGACTAAGAGGCTTATGCAAGCCGTCGGATCGGGCTCATCTATAAACAGCTTCAGATCTATGGTGCCTTATAGTGAGAGGAGATGGAAGCTAATGTTTAATATGCGTGTGGAGTATTACGTGGCTAGGCGCTCGAAGGAATCCATAATATTCGAGAGTGAGAATCACCGAGAAAGGTACATTTTCCTAATATGTGAATGGCGAATGGGTCCTTCGACGTGCAAAAAAAAAAAGAAAACTCGAATGCAGGGATTGTAAATATGCTTAAACTAGTAATAGCGTTAGGTTACCTTAAGGCCGTAAATAGCCTCTATTTAAAATCCAAAGTATAGGAAGGCAAAGCGGGCGAAGCGTTACGCGTTCCATTCTCTGCATCCCTTCGCGCTGTCTCCATTCGGCCACACGCATTCCCCGCCTGGCATACCTGGAAACGTATAGGGGGCGCTGCCAGAAGCTGAAATCAAAGCGTAGGCTCGCGTATAGGCTAACCACAGGCTGCGTTCACCGTTTGACGTGACTCTCTCTCTCTCTCTCTCGGCCATACACGCACCGCTGGGCTCGCATCCTGCTGCCACTACTACGTTCAGTCTTTCTTTTGTTTTCATTACATGTATCCTGTATTCCCCGCCTAACCGAAGAAGAAGATAGAAAGTTCCGCGAGAGAAAAGAGAGATTTTCTTAACGGGCCACGGCGATGAGGCGTGCTTCGGTAGCGGCTTCCTCTCTTTTATTTTTCTATTTTCTTTCGTCGTGCCGCTGTTTGCGATACGTGCGTGCTGGCGCGCGCGTTCTTCCCCGACAATCGGACAAATTGCGCGGGACTTATCCGTCCCGCTCCTTTCTGTAGCGGCGGCCTTTTCTTTCCAAGTAAGGAACAGCTATACTGCGAAGGGCAGGGAATGGAATGACATAGCAAGCCTGGCGCCTCCACTCCGTCTCGCATCCGCTCTCCCTCTTCCTCCCTCTCACTCCG
Source organism: Dermacentor albipictus (assembly GCF_038994185.2). Lineage (NCBI taxonomy): Eukaryota > Metazoa > Arthropoda > Arachnida > Ixodida > Ixodidae > Dermacentor > Dermacentor albipictus. Next base: position 141,811,810 of record NC_091822.1, on the reverse strand, counting down.
CCTTCTCTTTCGCTTTGTCTTTTTCGCCTGCCGTTACGCGGGACGTGACTGGCGCTTGGCACGACGGCGAACGCTGTCTCGTCTTTCCAGATTCGACTGAATGGCTGGACACATCCGAAATGTCGTCGTCGTCGTCACCGCCTCTACTCACTGCACCTAAATGCTACAAACGAAAAAAAAAAGTCCACGTATGCCCGACGTGCTTTTAGCTTTTAGCGCAGCTATCGAGGTAGATTGTTTCGGCCCTGATTGCAGGCACGCGTAGTCTGTGCATCTGCTGACTTGTAGCGGCGTATAGGATGTGGTTAGGTTGGATTTAAGAAGCCGTGGACGTGGAATGCCGCCCGCGGGAGCTCTTTCCGTTGCTCCGCAAGCAGTTTGACAACCTAAAACTTGCATGCGGTGGCGATCGCTTCTTGGAATGCCACGTTTTTCGCATGGGGTTTGTCGATAAATAGATGTTTACGAGTCTGCACTTTCTTCGCAAAGCAGTGATTCGTGGCTTATTCGGTGCTTTCGCTGGCCCCAGCTCTCTGAAGCATAGCTGTGCGCCGAGCTGTAGGATAATTCTTCATCGGAGCATCGTTCTGATGGAATCGGGGCGGCTTTACTGTCAGCGCTTACTCTGAATGCAAGTGATTTGGAGCCATTATTTCAGAATGGCCTCATAATATGGAAAGTCAAATCAAAGCATCATTTTTATTCAACGTTTCACTTCGAGAAACATTCTAATATTGCCTCCTTACTCCCAGGATGTTATAAAATTGATGACAATAGCCTTCCCCTTGATGACGTCTAATAGCGTAACATCGCCATAGGAAGTCACGTCTATCATTTTGTTCGTGTCATCGTAAGTGAGAAGGAACACAATTGTCATCACGGTGCTTTTACAGAATACAATACGTCGCGAAAGTTTCTTTCTCTCTCTCGTCCTCTCATTGTCGACCTATACATAAAAGATCACGTGGAGTTGATTCGCGCCAGCATCGACCCAACGCCAAATATCCTCATTTGATCGCAGAGTTTTGGCAAGCGTGGAATTGCCGCTGTCAGATGGTGCAATACGCGCACTCCTTCCATTTCCTACGGCGCGACGACTCGCAAACGAAGCAAACTGGCTCGCTCGAGGCAGAGCTCATGCTGAGTACTCGAACACAGGTCACTAACATCCGCACCATCGTGCACGGCTCAGACGCCGCGGGAGCAGCGCTGTTCACCCTAAAGATTTCGGACAACGGCGGCCGACAGGAATTCCGGCACTCCACGCTCATCGGACGACCTTTTGCGCGGCGATGGTCACGTTTTCCTTGCGCAATGCTGCCGCGCTGTTTGTTGCTCCTGCCACTTGTGCCCATCCCGGTTCCAAATCCGCGTCCGAGGCGATCGCCGCCAGCGCCTGTTGTGTTTGTGCGATGTGGCCGAGTGGTCCATTTATCAAACGGGCGTTACGCCACCACCCACCGCCTAACTCGGCCCCTTCTCCCTGCAGTCTCCCGAAAGGCGTGCCGCCCGTAACGAGGACCTGAACGCGCCATTCCTTTCCCGCGCTCGCTGTTGCTGCTGCCGCCGCCGTTGATGTTGCTGCGAGCTTAGAGCTCCCAGCGTGCGGCGATTGGAGGAAGAAGAGCAACTTCGCTCCTACCACCTCCAGCGGCGACCGCAGGGTGTAAGCACTCGCTGCATGCGCTCCTCTCTCCGCCGCAAGCTCATCCGTCTAGACCTTTACAACGGCCCCTCTTAACTTTCCCGACTTCCCCCCTCCTCCTCCAGTTCTTCTTACAAGACCTCCAGGTTACGACGTCTGAACAGCCTGAACGCAAGCACTTCGTAGCGCCGTGCGCAAAAGCCTTAAAGAGAGCCGCTCCGGCGCGCCCTCTCCCGGCTCGCCTGGGCGGAGGGCTTTCCAAAATACATGGCCGCGCGCGAGAATTTGACAAATGGAGAAAGGCCGAAAGGAGAAGCGAGCCACTCGCTGTTGCGTTGAACGCCGCGAAGCTCTCGCTCTCGGTGCCGTGGCGCGAATAAATGTTCGCCGAAGCGGACGCGCAACACTTTCACCTTTCGCGCGTTTAATTGCGGGGTCCTGCAGCCTTTCCAGCGTTCCTTCCTTCCTTCCTTCCTTCCTTCCTGTCTGCGTTGCCGCGTATATTGAATACAGCTGCCCGGATCTTCGGCAGGCGCGGAGCACTTTCACCGGTGCCCAGTGGGCAAAACTGAGCTTGTGCCCCGAAATACGTGGGTGGCAGGCAGTTACGTATACGCGTATAGAGGCACGGCTGCGTCCCGTTGTGTCTTAAAAAAAGAAAAAAGAAAAGAAAAGCTCTCTCTCTGCGTGGGAAATAGGCGCGGAGCCTTTACGGCTTTCAAGGCTTGTTCGTTGTATCGTTACAGAATTTATGGAGCCCACTGTTAAAAAAAAATAAATAGAAAAGACACGAGCATGCAGCACTTAAGCATGCAGGGGGTAAAACGGTGTTCCGCTCTCACCCAATGGGGTTACGTGCTGCAGGTGCAGTAATAAAACCATGAACAGTAATAAACCAAGTGCGGCCTAGAGTGTCTTACCTCGTCGATTCTATTACCATGCTGTGTGCTGTGTACGAGAGCTTCGACAACTGTGGGCTTCGGCAACGTACTTTCTCCGTGCTCGACATTGTGTGCTCACATCGCAACGTTGTCATGTTTCGTCAGTAAGGCTTGGTTCATATGATCACTGGCGTCTGCGTGCCCAGTAACTGTTTGTTAAGAACTTAGAGGTCTAGACTCTAAGATGGCACAGCATCCTTTATTTTCTTCCCTTGATCATGCCAAAAACAACACGTCGCTCGGAAAGGGAGTATGCGTACGCCCTTACCGAACCAGGCATAGAGAGAGAATACCCGCTATTTTGCTCGCAGTCACCGAGCTTGTAACCTTGCACAATTGGCACCCTATGCTGAAACTCCACTCGTGACAAGAACGTTACGAAGTCACAGCAATGATCATAAATACCGGTCGCTTCGAAGGCGGTTGAAGCGATGCTCTTTGATCTGCGTGCTCACTGCATACGGAATTCTCCCACGAAATCAAGAAATGCAAGAAAAAGGTCAGCTGATAACTACGTGTAAGTCGCTCATTTCCAATTCATTCGCATCCGTAAGGATAGAACTGTTCAAATTTTGGCTTAACAATGAATTTAGGAGGCAAACTGTTTTCCGCCGTGCGAAGACAGTGCAGTAGGGTCGTGCCTATACGGAGGCAACAGCTTGATGCGTTGGAACTCCGGCCACGCAAGGCATCATCTCAAAAGATACAAAGGCTTTGAATGTGAATGAAACATTGAGAGAGAACCTGAAGATTTCCGCCACAATATAGGCAAAACCGCAACGTCCGTGACGTTCTTAGCAGTGTACACTTGTCGTACGGCGAAGCCTGGTGTCAGTGGTCACAGTCCGGTTCCTGACAAGCTCCATTATACCACGCTTGGTTCACTGTGCCGGTGGCTGACCGCATGCGAATTACGCGTGAGCGAGGGGGTGTGGTTGTCTGGCACAGTGACGGATGTTCACATTACACGCCGTGAAAGATCTGCTGTCTTGTCTCGCGGAGGCCCGTTTCATTGGACTACACACTTCACCAGGGGCTCTGTGCGCCACGGCTCACCCAGGCCTCTCGCCGGTTCCTTTCAGGAAGCAGGCCTGTTGTTATACATTCGGGGACGAGAGGTGTGCCTGTGGAAATAGGCGGCGGAGTAAGTTGCGCATTACGAACCGGCAGCCGCCGCGCCTTGCTCGTCGCCTCTTGGTGCCGAACGACCCCAGTCATTTTGTAAGAGCTATTGCATAACAGCGGGGTCCGGCGTGGTCGTTTTCCTCACTCAAGTGCCTACGACCTTCTCGGTACCTCAACTGCCTGGTATCTCTGGTGGCTCATTCGAACGTTCCTGAAGGGCTGCGAGGGATTCATGCGGGCCGTCCCAAGCGATATGCTCGGAGCCCCGTAAATGACTAAGCATATTTGCAACTCCGCCTACCACCAGGGTTGCCACGAGCGGAAGCAACACTTCTGTGCCGCCTGTGGCTCGGCGTGGCATTCACGAACTCATATTCATTCCGCATCGGAATGGCCGACAGTCCTACTTGTGACACCTGCGGCTGCGAGGAGACGATTGAACACCTCCTTTGTGACTGTCCCCGTTATGCAGTGCGAAGAACAGTGCTCGTGACCGCTCTCGCAAAACTGGACAATCGCTCCTTTACAAAGGAAAAAGCTCTAGGACATTGGTCCAGACGGGCTTCGGCACTCAAGGCCTTAAGGGCTTTGTCGAAGTTTTTAAGGACATGCGAATTGTGCGACCGCCTTTGAACGTTGTTGAGCGTAGTTTCGCGTTACTGTGTGAATTTTCCTTTTTTTTCCTCTTCTTCTTCTTTCTCCTTTTATTCCCTTTACCCCTTTCCCCAGCACAGGGTAGCCAGCCGGTACTTACACTGGCTAACCTCCCTGTCTTTCCCCTCCTTTGTCTCCTTCTCCTTTGCGCTTACTGAGACATTGCTATCTGTAGTGTCCGTATAAGATGTGCTGAAATAAAGCACTGTTGGCGACACCTTACCCAGGAATTTCGGGCGTAGCCTCGGCGGCTATCTGTTGAGCTTCACCGCATTGCACCAGTGTGAGTCAATGGACAGCATTCTTTAAAATGAAATTTCCAAAAAGATGCAAGAATCAACAACGTACAATTAGCAACGTCGAGAGTGTACGCGTTTCTAATAACATGTCTATTTCCGGCGATTATTTAATATGCGGTGAGGTGTACTGCGGTGAAGTTGCACAAAGTGGCGAAGGGGCAATGTAAAAAAATTCCTGAACATGATCTTCGGTTCCTATTTCTCATGCGTCATATGAAGATGCTCTCCGAGCATGTTGGCTTTACTTGAATGCTTCAAAAACATAGCAGAGCGGCATTCAGCAAAAGTCAAAGCTAGGAAAAGAAAAGAGAAAAAAAAGAAAACACCGGCGCTTTGACCTCACATGACTTACGCATGCACTCGGCAAGTGGTGAGAAATGATGATAACAAGAAATGCAACAACAGCGTCACTTTTCGGATGACCCGTCACGGTCATCGTTAAACTTTCCAGCAAGAACCGTTCGTCCAGCTTCGGGGAATCTGAATACTGCCGTGCGCCTATAGGTATAGATGGATGCTATTTCTCCGAGCTGTGGCGTCAAACATCGCGCTGGCCTAAAGTAATGCAGGGGCCGATTGTAGTATGTGCCACTGGATGTCCGATATTTATAGTCTGTAGCACTTTCTCGCGTCTAAAATAAGCGGGGCTCAATTTTTCAGGCGTCAACGGACCGCCGAGACCTTATGAGAAGCTCTTTTTTATCTTGGATACGAAACGATGCATCAGCTAACGAGACCCGATGTGATGTTATAAGTGATTCTGATGCTAACGTGACCCGATGTGATGTTATAAGTGATTCTGTGCCCCTTGGGCGCTTGCACATGACTGCCGAAAAAAAAAAAAGTCAGGTGCCGTAAATGAAAGAGGTTTCATGTTTGTAATGAATGTGAAAATGCGAAAAATGTCAGGGGGAATGACAGGTGTAACTCGTGTAACATCCATTGACAGAGACACCGTATCATACGGTTACAGTCGCCACTAACTGCGTGGGCATTTCGATATAACGCTTGAGATTTTTCTTATCAAGCGATTTATTATTATTATTATTATTATTATTATTATTATTATTATTATTATTATTATTATTATTATTATTATTATTATTATTATTATTATTATTATTATTGTGGTGGTGGTGGTGGTTTATAGAGTTCAATGGTGCAAGGACCATTTCTGGCCAACAAGCTCTAAGCACGAAAAAACGATTACGCTCGACGTTGTCCTGCTTTGTTCAGCCTCGCTCCATCTACTGAAAAGGAACTCTCACGCTCAATCACCTGTCTCAACTTTAAAAAATCATTGTGCAATCGCTTTTGACGTAGTTGATGAACGAATCACCCATAGTGCTTTCTCGGTTACACCTTTTGGGATGGGACACCGTGTCAGCGAGGTCCCGCATACAGCCGTCTACGATCCGCATTCTCACAGACGCCCGTCGTCGACTGGCCGGGGCTTTTTCGTTTTTTGTTTTTGTTTTTCGTTCGTGAGGAAGCGGCAACAGCGTGGCCCCTGGCGCCGCGCGCGCGTCCGCAGTGAAGGACCCCGCGTGCCACGCGCCAGTGTCAAGACCTGCCCCAAACGCCGCCGAAGGTTGGTCGTGCGCGCCTCTCGCAAATGAGATGCCCAGGTGCGCGTGCGCGTAGATTCCTTCCTCGCCTTCCTAGGCCACGGCCGCGTTGCTGCTTCGCCGCCGTCGGCGCCCTCGTCCCTTACCGCGCTGACCAACACCTAACAACCCCCCCTTCCCGAGCTCACTTCGCACCCGCTCTTTCTCGCCGCCACTTTCTCCGTATGAATATGTAACTGGCCACGGATACCAACTGTGGCGGCCACGCACGGGCCTCTTCGTATTGCACAGGGTCGATCGACCCTGCCGCATTCGGCTCCGCTGCTGCTGCCGCTGCTGCAGCGCCGGGTGAATGCCGTGACCGGGACGCTCGGGCGTCGCGGTTTATTTGCTTTACCGCGCTAACATCCGAGCGGCGTCCGCAGAGGCGCCGGTGGCCTCCGAACAGCCGATGTCTCGAGGTCGATTTGGGCGACGCCGCTGGGCCTCGACCGCTCGGCAACCCGCGTGTTTACTGGATTTCCTTCTCGGTATACGCTCAGCTGACTGGCTGGACGCAACCTCGTTTCCTTTTAGTGCCGGCGCCTTAGCTTTTCCTTCGTATAGAAGCGTGTGCCACTCGGCTGTGTATTTCAATCTCGGCGCCACCATTTTATCGGTAGAAAAGGACAGAGCGCTCTCTGGAGGGACTCTCGTGAACTATTTTTGATGGCTGACGCGTTCGAGAGAGAGAGAGAGAGAGAGAGAGAAGAAGAAGGATGCGTAGAAAGGCAGGGAGGTTAACCAGAGGTAGTTCCGGTTGGCTACCCTGCACGGGGGGAAGGGTTAAGGGGCTAAAACGAGAAATAGAGTGGAAGGGGGAGATAGAAATAGAGACGAGCATGAAAAAACCACGTACGCTATAGAGTGGTAGGGCGGCGGCGTTCTTTAAGTCTACCGTGTAGCCCCGTAGACCGCAGGAACCTACGCGAGTAAGGCCTTCAGCGCGGATGTTCTTTGGGAGTGCTGACCTAAAGCTTCGATTTCTGATAGTGGACGATTGTCCAACTCGTTCAAGTTTTGTGTTGCACACTGCCGTACTGTGCAGCGTACTCTAGAAAGCTTGTCGCGTGATACGCCGGTTTGTGTTTCGGTATTTTCATAAACGTGCCTGCTATTGGCTACGTCTTCGGAAACTTCCTAGAATTTCTGAGCAGCCAGAGAAGGCTTACCTATAGCTCTGATTCTTTACAAAGTGTCATTGCTTAACAGACAAACTTCACTATATACAGATGCTTGACAAATCGTTGCTGTACAAACTAAGACCAAAGGCTCTCTCGTCTCGTCGCGATATGAGTGGCTATGCAAAACAAAGGCAAGTGATAAAACCACAAGTCCTTTCATTTTTTTTTTGTTCGCTCAGCTGCAGTGTCTCACATTTATTGTTCAAATACCTGTCAGTTTTCCGCATCAGCATCTCAGCTTCATGCCAGGCTCGGTATTACAACGCCCTATACATGTCACTTATTATATTTTCCCTCAGGGGCAGTACGACACGCTTGGTACTGTTAAAATTGGTGTTTATAAACTGTTTTTAGCTTTCTTGAGTACTTTACACATGATACTTGCTCCAAGAGATCATTAGGGCACAAATAAAAAAAGAACACTTTGATTGAAAGTGGTGTAGGCAAAACGAATTCCTCATGCATCATTCTTCCCTGCATAAACTTCTCGTGTGTCATTGACAACATATGCAACATACAAAAAAGCAGTTCGAAATGAGTTTGGACAGGTCTCATATGCCTCTTTTATATTTGGATCCACAGGCTGTCAAGAAACTGCATTGCATGCAGCGTGATATCTCAAATGGCTAAAATCCATTCCGCTAAACATTTTCATGTTGTGTTCGACGTATATAAAGTGCTTAAGCGTATTTACTTCGCGGCTGATTCTGAATCATCAAAGAAATGTTTTCCCTAGAAGCCGGAAAAAGTCGCAACTAGTCGCGGTTTTTTTCGGCGAGAATCAAATGAGCCGAAGAAATCTTGTCAGGCGCTTGAGAAGGAAATTGGCGCCACCACGCCAACATGCAAGTGCAGAAACGAAGAAAAAGAAAGTAAAGGGAAAGAAAGAAAGAATAAAGGAAAGAAGTATCGATTCGGCGCATAGTACCTGGATTTCGCCAAACACGTTTCATGAATAAACATGAACATTGCGTCAGGCGACCGCGAGGCAAAGCTGCGGAGGCATCGGCGTGGTTCGCGCATTGGCGGCAAAAGTACGATCTATTATCCAACTGGCATGCCGAAAAATTTGCCTCGACCAAACAAAGAAATCCTTGGACGTTACACACAATATACCCGGAGGTATATCCCCCATGCGTGCCTGTGCGGCTGCCAAGAATGAATAAACATGATGTGCAGGTCCTGACCTCGACTGTTGTGAAGAGCCGTTCGTCGTGTAGATCGAGTGAGCTTGGTATAACAATAATAAAATAAAAGGTCAACAAATCTCAAGCCCGTTTTCGCGCCTCAACTCTTTGTCCTGCCGTGCATATGCATCACACGTAATTCTACAGGCGCGCAATGTAAGCGACGAACAAGCGCTTCGTTCCGGCTCGGAAGTCCCTCAAAACACTATGAAACGCGTCCTTGAACCGCCATGGGAGTCTGGGTTCACCGACAAGCTTAGAGACGACGAGGGGATCTTTTTATGAAGGAGCGTGCCGAGCGCAGCAACTCGTTCGTATTTATTTTCGGCCGTGGTGTTTCCGCGTGGGCATCTTCTTTCTGTACACTATAGCTTGTACTCGCCGCTTCCCGCGAAGTGTCGTGACCCGCGGATGATCGTTACCTCCGTTTACCCCAACGAGCACTGTCGAAGAGTCTTAACGAGACGCGGGGTCACGTAATCCTCCATAATCCTGCGTAAGAAGGGGCGTCCTCATGTGCAATTATGTTTCTATGAAAGGCGTGTCCTGTACGCGACGCGAGTGTATACACGCTGTTCTCGGAAGGCCTCTGTTGCGACGTTTATCCCACACTGGTGCAGTGTCTCTTCCGTATTCATCCCCCCGTAAAACAGGTTCTCTACACACCGGAGGCCGAATTCACGAGGCTTTACGTACGTAAGTGCTTTCTTGCTATTGGCCGACGGCGGTCTTTGCTAATAAATATGTCCAGCACCAGGATTGGCTGAAGTTTTTATCCGAAGAAAAAGCTTTAGCGTAGGTGCCTTTTTGAATACGGGCCCAGTCTTACGCGGATAAATGCCATACGTGGATGTCGCGCACTCACCGGAAGGCCTAATTATTCGTCGAGTTCACGAACGCCAGATGATAAATCGTAGTGCCGCTGCACTATGGCTTAAAGTGATAGGTGCCACAACTCGCGGCAGATAGAACCACACGGGCGGCGACGAGCCTGTGTGGTTCTCGACTCGTGCAAAATCCGCAAGTGCGCTTCACCACGGGTCTCCTGTCGCCTAACAGTGATAGCGCTCTACTGCAGGCAAGAAATCCTAAATTGCGTGCGCCAGCGCCGGGACTGGTGCCACCGTCCCTGTCGGCCTATATTCTACGTTCCATCCTAATTTTCTTCCAAATTTAGCTCTAAACTTCGACGGTGCTATATCAAAGCGCGAGCTCGGCCGCCTTCGTTAGGACATGTTACGTATGTATGCAAAGCCTGCTTGCAGAGCACAATGCGTTGGCGGGCTAGTTGGTGCGAATCCACTATTAATTTGTTGCAGAATTTGACTCATCATGTATCAATAAGATAATGCTTTCTTCGTCCTTACTTCATGCTCACATGCATCTTGACTTCTTCCTGCACCTTTCTTTTTTTCTTTTTAAGCCACAGCCCAAGGTAGCTGGCATGTTACATCAGTGGAAACATCAACTATAGGTCGCAGCCTCATATCGACGCCTTCGGGACTTTGTACGATGCAAGTTCGCGCGTAAACTTGACTAAAGCACGCCGTCTATAATTTTGCTTGCTTGCTTGCTTGTTTGTCTCTCTGTTGAATCTCGCAACTGAATCGCCCTCCTCGATTTCTGCTGCTGCTGCTGCTGCGACATCTTCGTGGCTACAGATAATTCTCTCTCTCGTCTAAAGTGCAGCTAAACATCTTCCGCGGTTTCAAAAAGACCAGCGCCACGGATACGTCGGCACACTCGCCGACCAATCGCCGCCTCTTCCCCCACTTCACCGCAGCCTGGTGTTCCATGCACGCGCACGCATGAAAAGTGAAAGCGGCCGCGGCGGCGCATCGAGAGATGGAGGCCACCGCGGCGCTGCTGCCTTCGGCTGCCGTCGGCCCCGCAAATGGGTCAAGGTGCAGCGACCATGACACTCGCGCCTTCTTCCCGCACTGGTGCGTTACGTCACTGGACTGCCGCCGCCGGAACGGGGAAAGTGACGGCGGCGACGGCGTCGGACAGGCCGCGCCGCGGGGGAGCCAACCAGTTCGATGCTTGCCTTCCCCCCCCCTCCCCCCCACCGGCACCCTCCCGCGCTCACGATTAAGTAGCTGTCGCCGCTGCGGCGAGACCGTTCGCCCGGGAGCCCGTTGCTGCGCCGCATGTTGGCAAGTGAGAAAGAAAAAGAAACAAGCGAGGAAAAGAAAAAAATAGAGAGACTGTCTGTACAGACGCATGTGCTACGTGCGTGTGTGCCTTACGTTAGCGGCACGTTCGTGTGCGTCTGTTCGGATTAGGCAACCAATCTATAGCCGCTATTAGGAAACGCTGAAACGAAGTTCTGTCGGAACGGTCGAGCGTGGATTGTCTTCTCTATTTTTTGTCCGTAGGCAGGAAAAAAAGGTGTGCTGTGTGTGCGTTTGCGGGCACCTTAATGAGAGAGGGAGTGAGCGTGTCTAATTTGCGGGGTAGTGCAATTTGTCGGGGTTTATTGCGGCCCTAATGATTCTCAATTGCCTTGACGTTTGCTGATTTACGCCACATTTAGTGGAATTTCGCACGCCCATGCCAAGAAGAAGAATAAGTTCAGATATTTCGGTTCTACGTCGCGGGCTTTCAGATAAGCATGTAGAGTTTTCTAGATTCGGAGATACGCCCACTTGTGGTAGCCTTCTCTAAATTGGTCTTTGTTGTATAGTGCCATCAGCTGTGGTGATATCACACTTGCCGGTTTGCCCATGCTGACTGTGTTTCTATTCCAGTGCTAGTTTTCGCGCTTTCTCGTGGGCTCTAGCGGCGCTAAGTACGCCTTATCAATGGAATCAGACCGCCGTTACCGGTGACTAACCGCAAGGGAACAGAATGGAGCGAAAGGAATCCATACATTATGCCAGCCCAGCTTCATCTGCATCAAACGTTGATGGTACGTCAATACTTTGCTCGATTTGTCAGGTCCCTTAACAGCTCGAGGACGCATACAGGCTCGCGGAGTGGCACAGAGACAAAATTTCAACTAAAATCGACACGCTGATGAGGCGCTTTCGGAAATTGACCCTGCTTAGTGGACCTAAGCTCTTCAATGCATGAGATTTATTCACCTCATATCATTTACTTGTAAGACGTCTTGAATGACTTCTCCATGCCATTTCTTGTTCGTGGAGCGAATTTTTTTGTTTTCTCCTGAAATATATCCTGATCAACTGGCTGTATTGAGTTTAATCATCAAAACGCGTACGCTTTCGGATGTTGTTGAAGTCACTCTTTCTTACTAAGAATAGAAACAGTGCAGTGTATAAAGTGCAGGGCATCACTGAAAGGAATCATTAAGTGCCAGCCAAAATGACGCTTGGATGACTCTATAACGGCTACTATTACGACGATAACCTCAATAAGAGCTTCCTCGAAGCTTCTTTCCCTCAGCACCTCATTTTTTTTTCGCTTTAACGTAAACATGACAAACATAGCCGTGATAGTTTTTTTTTTTTTTGTAATATGGTATCAACGGACATCAGAAGCCGAAGGAGTAGAAAAAGTACTCGGAATGGCTTAGAAAACAAAAGATGGACACGTTGCAAAGAAAGGCTCGTCGCGTATAGGAACCACTCGAAAGTGACTCTTCTAGCTGGAAAGTCAAGTAATAATCATAAAACGCTGATGAAAGAGCAAAACAAGTGCAACGCCAAAGAAAAAGCAGCCGTGCGATGTCACACTGACACTGTGCGCCAGGAGAGAATGCGTCGTGTGCTCGCTTTCTGTATGCGGGTCAGTGTATCCGCATGCCGCAGTGCGCGCAGGGGTCCTTCCGTGTGTATACGCGAATGGCTCGCCCGCCCTTCTTCCTAGAAACTACTCGCCTCATCTTCTCTTGAAGAGCAACGTTCACCTCTAAGCACGCGCGCGGACACCTGCTCCACGAACAGCAAGAAAAGCAACACAACGCCGCATAGACGCAACAACTCCGCATCTCTTTTGACGCCGACGAGCAGGGACGACGACGCCCCTTGCCACTCTCATCATCGTCGTAGGACTCCGCCCCCCACATGACCGGGTGCCATCGTCCAAGTAACGACTCCCCGGGACCGGGTTATTCTGCCCCATGCCCCGCACTCAAAGGCTTTGTACAACCGCGCCGGGAAGGCGAGGGAGCGCGTTAGCTGCATACTGTCCTCGCCGCTTTCCTTTCTCCCCGCCTTGGCAGTTTCGTATCGCACGACGCAATGATACGCTCGCCCCACTCCGTGGACGCGTTTGTGGGTTGCACGAAAGTACGAAGCGGGGGTCATTCCACCGGGATTTCTGTTTTTTCGCCCGTCTCTTCGCTGTTCCTTTAAACTGTGCCGTTCCGGTCGGCTCTTGCGCTGGACACGTGAGCGCAGAAGAAGGATGCAGGCACAGGCCGGACGTCCGAGAGAGGAAAGAAAATCGTCTGAGTGAGCTGTTAGCCCTGATGATGTTACTTTCGATGTTGCGGTTTTACTTGTTCGTTTGTTTCGTCTTGTCTTTCGTTCACGCGAACAACTAAGATGCTACGGATACGCTCATTATCTCTCCGTTCATGTTGGCTATTCTTGTGGGGGTTATGCGCAGGTCATTGACTTTCTTTCTTCTTTCTGGGGGCGGGGCAGGAGATGAGAGGAAAAGGGGAAGGTGCGCTCACACCGTGACCCTGCCGCTGACCTCTCCAAACGCTTCTCTCGTAACTCTGAACTCACTGCTGTACATGCCACTACTATGCGTTACACCAACTGATGCGGCGCCGAAGATGCCATGCAGTGTGGCTATGCCCTCCTGCCGTGAACCGTGTATTGCGTGATGTGGACACAAAGACGGCAGTGTCTGCGACTTCCTTTCCTTCTTCTCGAAGTAGTTTACAAAGTCCGAATGCACGACGCGCGTGTAGACAAGTAAACGATGAAGAATATTTCCACCGCAAACTGATGATCTTTCATGCGGACACCATTGTTTCCGCCACGATGTCTTACTACCACGGTCCAGAGTTGGACTCCTCGAAAGGGTGCAGCGGAACGCACTCTTCATCCGGCCGCCTCGATCTCTGCCGTATGCGGCTCTCTCCAGTCGCTGCTCTCGGTCCCATCAGCTCCCGTGTGCATGCACGAAGGCCGGCAGATTAGGATTCAGGAAGCGAATTACAGGGAACGAAACCCACGGCTCTTCTTTGCATGTCTTCATCGCTCCCACGTTTTCTGCCCGCCGTTTTGCAGTGTACGCATTGTGCAACGAAGAGTAATGACGAGCGCACTCATGAGCCACTTCGCCACGGAGTCAGTTCGTATTCTTAGCGTATACATATATTACTTTAAAAAAAATCTACATGCTTTCACCTGGCCAGAAAGCTCGCGCCGTCTGTCTGTGTGTGTGCGCGTGTGTGTACATAGCGTGCGAGCACTGGGCTATACACACACCGTATAAGCTGAATGGGGCTCCCAAATGTTCCAGCATGCGAGGAGGCGCACGTGAGCGTGCCAGCGAGCCGCAGCGAGCGCAAGTGTGTGAGCATGCCTGCGGCGTTGGCTGCGGATGTGATGAAGAAAATATGGCCGACTGTCACGCACTGCGTGTCAACAGCAGAGCGAGTCAAAAAAGAATATGAAGAAGTCGCGAGCGGAGGTTCCCGCGCGCTCGCCCTTAATGGTCCCACGGAAAAAAAAAGGTTAGACGGTCGCTCGCTTCCCGTTTTTACTTCTGGCTCTTTTTTTTTTTTCCTTTCGCGCCTCGCACCATTTGCGGTGGCGGTGCTCGACCTCACTCGGCCTTGGACGTCACGAAATGTTTACGCACGGCTCACGATACGTGTCTCTTGTCTCACAACGAGACCGCGGAAAAAAAAAGAGAAGTGTCGTGAAGGGGAAGTGTCGTGAAGTGGTGCCAAGCGCGAGCCTCCCTGCTACGGGGTCGCCTCACGCGTCTCCCCAGGTCTACACCTGCGGCTTCACTTTCTCTCTGTTTTGGATCCTTTACTTTGTTTTTCTACGCACCGTGTCACCTTCTTCAAGTCGTTGTTTCTTTAGCGTGTGTGCGCGAAAGTCACAAAGCTGGAACCGACGACCGCAAGGTTGTCGCTCTGCCTCCGTAAAGTAAACGCCTACAACTTACTCGCCTTGCGTGCGCCCTCGAACGTCAGGGCCCATTTGGGAACGGCAGGAAGTCATTCGCTGTGCCAGCGTCATTGATCGTGCGAATAGAGTTTAGGTAACGCGGTGTCTCGGGCAACGCCGATACTTCAAGTCGAGCTGCTCGGCCATTCGGTAACGTGGCAGTAGTGCGCGGCGGAGTTTCGCGCTGTCAGCTGCGCGCTCCAGTCGATCCCTATGCCGTGAAGCCTAAAGCGGCAACCGCAAGGAACGTATTCTACGCATGTTTTTGTCCGTAGATCTGGGCCTAACGTCCGCGCTTCCATTTCAAGCAATGAGACAACACCGCTTTCGTCATGGCTATAGAATGCGTAACATGTTGCATCCATAGGGCATGACGTAACAAGCAACACGATTTTTCGCCAGTGATCGTAGTGTTTTGAGTGCGCAAGTTTAAAGTTATGGCCACACAAAATATAACGGCAGAATATACGTTTCGTGCGGTTGCCGCTTAGCGTAGCAGACGCACCACTGTCAACCTCGTTTGCTGAAATTCTCAACGCATTGCTTCTCTGTTAAGAAATAAAGATAACACGCCCTGCAACGGCCCTATGAAGTGACCGCACACAATAATATGGAATCATACTATTTCGTATCTCGCGTCAAGAGAGATAGAGAGAGAAATAGAAGAGAGGAAAGGCAGGGAGGTTAACCAGACGCGCTTCTAGTTTGCTACCCTGCACTGATGGAATGCTATGAATATATATCGGACATGGGAGTTGTACAGGACATGTGGGTTTTGTCAACGGCGTTCCACAGCTGCAATTCGTAACTGTATATAATCGCTGGCAATGTGCGATGATGCGCAGGAGATGCGTATTGCAGCGGCCGGGTAACGCTCGGAACGTTGGCAACTGGGGTCGGGCGACTCACCTGATAGGACTGTGGATAAACAAAAGGCAGATAGTAGAGCCACGCTGACCAGCAGCGTGGGCCCAGCTATGAGGTGCCGTAGCCCCATGGCCTGGCCTGGGGGGTCGCTTCGTCACCTGCGCACAAGAGAGAACAAATGTGTGAGACAAGGTTTGCCTTCGGTTCAAGATGAGGCCTATACTACGAGGGCACACAACGCACTGCCTCAACACGAAATCGCTCCACCGAGGTAATCACGGTGGGGCGATTTGTAGGTTTAAGCTATACTTGAGGAACTGGAAAGTTGCACAAAACTATTTTTTTTATGTTACTTCACTCGCCCAATTACTAGCGTGAAGCTGCACGTCGCTCGACATTAAACTGCAAATGCATTGCACGCAAGTTTGCTGTTTGCAAACGTTGCACCAGAGGCGAGAAAGCACCCGGATGACAGCGTCGTTAATGTGGACACTTCAATACCAATCAATTCTTTAATCGTTCGTTCTCTTCGGCTTCGGAAGGGGTCATTATGATAACATTTACACAATTTCCCCTATGTGTGCGTAGTTATTCCTCGGTGAATCCTGTTTCTGGGAGCAACAGCTTTAACAATGTCGTTTCCATCGTGTTAAACGATTATCTGCTGTAGCAGCGGATGACCCAGACTGTGCTTAACTTAAACTTCGAGATCTCCGTTGTGATTGCCACTCTGATTAGTGACTATATGTTACGTAGAATCCGTGCTCTGACTGTTTCCTTGCGCTGTCGGGTCGCTATCTATTGATTGGTTCTAACTATTACGTCCATAGGTCTTGCAGCAGTGCCAGGAGAGATACTCGTTCAATTATAACGTTCAGTGATGAAAAAAGAAAGGTCGCATTGAAGTCGCACTAAACCCCCTAAAATAAGCTCGACGAACGTGCCGCACAAGCCGATAGACAGAGATATTGCAGCTTTAATCGGCAGAACCGCAACGCGGCCGCGCGGTGATAACGCGCGTGCAATGTGCTTCCTTGGAGGCTGTCAAGAGCCATTTTTCTTTCCGAGCCTGGTCCGTCCTTTCGTGGTGGGAAAACGGAGGGGGGGGGGGGGGGATTCGAAGAGAGAGAGAGAGAGAGAAAGGCAAAGGAAAGACAGGGAGGTTAACCAGAGATTATCTCCGGTTGGCTACCCTGTACTGGGGGAGGGGAAAGGGGATGCGATAGGTGAGAGGGAGAAGGATTAAGGAGAGGGGGAAGGGGGGATTCGAAACCGGTACAAGGCCACAATGAGGCTCGATGCAGCCTAACGTCCTCCCAAGCACTCAGCCACCTTCTCGCCCGTCGCGCGCACTGACACCTTGCATCAGTCGCGAATGTCGCGGCGTTCCGCACGCGAGCCAAGCTTCCTCCCACCATAAATAACAGGGAACCCCTTAGTCGTGCGCTTCGCACGAAAATGCACGGCGATACGAAATGCTCGCTGTCCGGGTTAGCGGCGGCGGCGGCGTGAATTATACATCGAGGATGTTTCTGCCGCTCTGCGACGACGCGCTGCGTCGAAGTGTGCGTGCGTGGGTGTGTGTCATATACGCCGGGGTGCACGCGCTCGGCGCGACGTTCACCTTCGAGAGCGTCGCCTGCTGCTTTCACTCGTCCGAGGCGGGCGCCTGAGCGTACCGCAACTTCGTTCCCCCGCTCACTATTTTGTTTAAGCCGTCTTCACAGCCCGTTTGCACGTCGTGAGCTTTCCTCGCGAACGTAGCTCTATAGGAGCAAAGTTCGCTAAATCAAAACGGGACATCGCAGCACTTTTGCGCTCGGAATTGTCAACAGCATCTATCAACTCGAAAAAATCCATTTTCATTTTCCGGCCAACCTTACATTAGAAAGAACAGAAGGTAAAAAGTTTCCGAGTCAAGGCATAGCGAGCTTCGTGCATAGCCAGCTTCGTTCTTTTTTCATTGTAAGGACTTTTTTTTCTTCTTTTCAAATGGACATTACGAAAGTTTCCGAAGCTTAATTCCTAGAGATTCCAGGTTTTTAGGTGCAATTGGTTATCTAGCGCCAATATTTTCCTCTTTCTCAACCAGCTGAGCAATATCTTTAAGATTATTTTGTTTGGAAAGCAAGGTCTGTGTTATTGTTGACTGCTCTACCACTTTGTATTGTCGTTCGTGTATCCCTTTCTTAGCTTCTCAGACGTGATTGCTTACGCAGATTTGGTTTTTCTGCTGTATTTTCATCGAAACCTCGGCGATATAGTTCTGTTCTCTTCTCGTGGATAGTTTCTGCACTAAGCATCCCACTATATGAAAGAGTGCCACTGGTTTCCTGTTTCCTCGCAACAAAGGCAGCACTGTCGGGCGTGCGAAAGTTAACACAATACCGTTTTGCGTATACGCACTCGCGCTGTACGAATCGCGTCTCAAGAAGAAGAAGAAAAAAAAACACGTATTACCATCGTGTACTCGCGCGTTCGCTGAAGTATCAGTCGCGGCAACCACATGGGACGTATTTCAAGCGGTGTGCGGCGTCTACCAGCGTCGGCGCACACCTTGGTCACCGCGCGATGCAGTTGCCGCGGCCAAAACGCATACGGGAGGTTACCCGCCTTACTCGACAACAGTATGGAACGCGCGCCGGCCGGCCTGGATATCAGGGCGAGATCATCGTGCGGAGTGCAGGGTCGATTCACCAGCACCCATTTTACGTCGCTAGCCCTAAAAATAATATAGCTGTAACTGAGAAACATTCGATGCCTTCAGATCCCGGTGTTCTTCGCGCTTCCGATGCTTATACGATAGTTGCCGCTCGCGAAGGGTCAGTGTGCCCTGCGTCTCCGCAGTCTCTGTCCTGGCGGCACACACGCACATATGCGGGCGCCTCCTCGCACTGTAACTCTCCCGGACACCGGAGGAGAGGGTTTGGCCGGCTATAAAGCATCGGTCGCTGAACCAGACCAGCTGGCATTGGAAGAAAGGCGCGCCTTGCCGACGTTGGTGGTGGCGGCGGCGGCAGCGGCTTTTCGTGTAGTCCGGTGCTCTGTTATAAGTCTTGCACTCCGTGCAAGACACTGCGAGTTAGGCATGGACGGCTGCCGCTTCTGCACTCTTTTTTTCTGTATAACAACGCCGCCGACGCCTCGAAGCCCCGCCCCGTCCGGAGCGACGAGCCGAATATGCTCCAGTGCGGAGACTCTCGGCGGGTCCTTTGCTCCTCTCTCTCTCTTTTTCTCTCTCTATGCAAGCAAAACACGCTCGATTTATACAGTCAGTCGCCGCCGCGCGGCGGGCAGCGTTCGGTTCATCGAGTAGTCTTGGAACTGGGCTCACATCTTGCCGGCTTTTTTGAGCACCCCCCATTTTGTGGTTTCCTCCACCCGCTCTCTCCCTGTCTCTTTTTCTCTCTCTCTACTTTCTCATCTGCCGGAATTAAACGCGAGTTATGCTAGACGATTAATTAAAAGGCGCCCGCAATCTTACCTGCACTTTCGCTCTCTCTATCACTATTGCCATTTTGTTCTTATCTCCCCGTACCCCTCTCTTCTTCTCTCTCGTCTGTAAGGCTTCCTAGCAATGGGGGTCGTTAATATCCCTGCCTTCCTTCTTTCTATCTCGGTGCCAGTTTCGGGGAGTTGATCAGGATCGTTAATATCCCCTTGGCCGTCGTCCTCTAGACGTACTTTCTCACCACGCCGACGGAAGAGCAATCCAAGTGTGAGCCTCTTGCGCGAGAGGCCTGGCCCGTTCGTGTGACTCCACTTCTTCGTGCACTCATTTCCGAAACCGGTATGCGGAACAGAGCGCCAGGCGCCGAGGTGAGATTCGCTCTAACGAAACGCAATCGGACGAACGGACGGAGTCATGCAGCCGCCGATGAATGCCCGGGCCGGGTCGGGCGCCTTTAACTGCTTCTTTTGGGGAAGGGTGGGGGTTGGGGGGGGGGGGGGGGTGAGGGGGCTCGTGAGAGCGACCACTTTCCGCCTCAATCTTCCGCTTCATCGGTCTGCCGCTGCTTCTTCGATATATAGCAGATTAGACGCAAGCACACAGGTGCACGCACGCACGCACGCACACAAACGCACGCTCGTTCCCGTATGCATACACGCTGCTCTCGCGTGTCCGGCGTTGCCGGCTCGACGGACACTCATTTCGCGGTCTGGTGTCTTTCGGAGCGAGCGAGAAAGAGAGGGGAGATAGTTTGAGTCGCTTTATATAAAGCACGAGCGAAAGTTCTCCGAGGCAGCTTCTCTCGTTCGTCTATACGCGCGCGCAGTCTCTCTGTTTCTCTCTCCCACGCCGTCGGGTGTGCAGCGGTAGTACGTTCCCGTTCGCGTGACTGGCTTTAAACACCGGGCGATTACACGGGCTATACATCACGCGAAAGGGGAACCGCGCGATAGGAAAATTGTTCGGGAACCGGCGTGCGGGGGTCCCTCGCTCGAGAGCGCACTGCATGCCATATATATATATATATATATATATATATATATATATATACAGACACACACACACGGCTTCAATGCGACGGCGACGCCTGATAAATGACGCCTAGGCGCTCCTCCATCCCATCTCGAGTGCCTCGGCGGCTGGTATAGTGGAAGTTGTACTGGCGGTGCTTCGCGGTGGATGCTGGCCGCGCGCGCTCTGTTTTACCGCATTGTTGACCGCTCTGTGCGCGTGCGACTGCATACGCTCCTGACCGACGCGAAAAACGAGAGTGCAGTGCACTGGGATTGTGGCCATCTGCCTCGTTTCCTCTTCTCGTGTTGTGTTTGTTCTCTCTTCCTTTCTTTCGCGCCGTTTCCTCTCCTGCTGGCTCACGTGCAACGATCTCGGAGTGGAACGATGATTAGGGTTAATTGAACACCGCCTAATCAAGCGGAGAGAGAGAGGGACGTCGTCGTGCGTACGACTGCCAATTTTGTTACACAAAACTATCGGACCGCGTGCGCTCCGCGGCACTGTCTGTGCTGGGCACGAATGCGTTCTTTAACCCGCGCACGGGTTTCTTGACCTCTCCATCTGTTGAACTGGCTCGTGCAGACTCGACTTTGGGGAGTGCCGGCCGCAACAGTAAGTGCCTGGAAGCCACTTATGCAAGCTCAGCGCGTGTGCGAGTGGGCGTGCCCGGATGCATCACTGCCCCGGCCGAGCGCGTAAATTTAGCTGGCCTCTCCTGCAGCTGTTATTGAATGCCGCATCGACGCGTACGAGAGCGCGTTAGCTACGCGACTAGCTTGTTCTGCGGGGCACGAGGTTAATAAATCTGTAACAGGGGTTCTGTGGAACAGAACTCTAGTTACAGCTTCTTTGGGCAGGTGGACCTGGTAACGAAATTGCTTGTTTAGCCGAGAAGGTGCCCCGGTTGAAGCTCGCAATGATTACCTCATCATTTAGGATGCCGCCTTGTCTTTTTTTTGTGTTTTGCTTGAGGCACGTTTTCTTTACGCTGACGTCAATGACCGCGTAAACGCAGGGAATAGAAATACCTACTAGGCTCAACCACCAATATGTAAATATAAAGATACACAAATAAAGAAGGGCAGTCGACTGCTGTCAACAATGGCCGACTGTTTCTTTCTTTCTTTCGTTCTTTTCTTTTCCTTTTGTTTATTTTCGATAGCTTGTATGGTGGATCACAACGAAGATGTACCGCGTATTGCTTAGTAGGAGTTACCGTTCATCAGGCGCTTGCAAGCATGGAAAAAAAGAAAGGAGCAAACTTAAACTTCGTTCGCGCGTTTCCAAATGTCTGGAGGACACGTGTCTTGACTCCACAATCTGAACAACGCATACGTGTAAAGTTCTCTCACAAGAGCCACGCAACAGTTAGAGCACGCAATGTCACGTACTTTCCAAGCTTTTAGAACCGCGGTATCGGCGCGCACACCGCGCACGAATCGTGAGCAATCGTTCGTAGCCATCCTATAGCCTATGACAGTAGTGGTACTGGTAACGAACAGTATGTATGTACGCATGTACAAACGAAGGGCCGCCACCCAGCGCGCTGGCACTGCGGGATTTCTTCAAGGCCAGCGTCTCCCGCAGAGCAAGGGGGCGCACTGCCGCCTTCTCTTTCATCACGCGAGACATCCCTCGAAGCGCTAAGGTAGTCGCGCCGACAGCGATGGCGGGGTATTGGAGAGACTCGCAGTTTGCACAAAGTTCGAAGCACTGACAACGATGGCTGGCGCTGTTCTGGAAACCAGCCTCGCGGAACGGGGCCCTCCTTTCTCGTGGTTTTGTTTCGTGGCTTCGTCCTTCTCATCCACTTGACACATAAAGAGCGACAGCGCTTGTTTGGCTAACGCACACGTCATTGGCGCTTCTTGGTACGCACATACCAACAAGTTTTCCTAATCGCGACTGGCGCACTCGTACTGTCGGGCCCGTTCGCATCCGCCGGTACTGCGCTGCCACCCGAAAGTGGTGTGCTCGTGGTCCCCCCTGGGGCGCGCGTCGAGAAGTGTGCTCTTTCGACTCCTACCAGTTAACGACTCCTAGCAGTTACTGTGCGCAGATGTCGTAAACCCCTACGTGTTCCAATTAAAAAAGGACGCGGGCAGCACACAACTCCGAAGCACACACGCCTATGTTCACGGAGCAGCTAGCCATTGAGGACGCGTGATGCGCCGCGTATACAAGCTGCGCGTATACCGACACGCGCTGAAGGCGCTATGGCATGCGCCCTGACCACAGCTCCGGACGCGTCCGAGTTAGCCAAGCGTCCGTAACAACTATAACTTGCAAGTTCGAAAGAATCGAGCGCGAATGAGTGGCACGGCCGCAACCGAACGGCGGTGGACGGTGTGGCAGCGCTTCTTTTCGCGCTGCGAGGAGGGGTCAGCGATCCCTTCCCGTCGTACACCTCCTCGTCCTCCTGTGGGCCACAGCAGGCGTCGTTGTTCGCTGGTTCATTCGTACGCGCGCACGCAGACACTCATCCTCCCCCCCCCCCCCTTTCTCCGGGAGCCAACGCATCCTTTGTCTTGAAACAGCAGCACTTGGTCGAATGTCTTTGCGCTCCCATGCGAATCGGGGGGCGCCGGTCAGTGCACGTATGACGCTTCTTCGCGTATAGCAGCCGGACGCACGCGTTCTGTGAGGCGGATCTCTCCTCCTCCCGTATGCGACAACATATATACACACACGCGCGGAGTGCGCTTCGCTAAGCTTCACTCCGTGCCTTGTTTGATGACGAGTAATTTTTTTTTAGGGGGGAGGGGGAGGAGGGGGGGGAGGTTTTTAGGAGTTGCGAGTTTCGAACGTGTAGCCGGGAGGAGCTTTCTGTGGGAATAGTTTCATCGAGTCGTCCGTGTTTGTGTTTCATTTCGCACGCTATGTGCAGTCAGCAAGGCAGCTTCTTTATTTGCACCTGTACGGACAAATGAACGAAGCCGTACCAGCAGAATGATTGCAAGCGCGGGGCGATATTGCTGATTGTGAAACCCGCGAAGAAATATCTGCTCCTTCCTTTATGTCGGGGAGATTCATCGCGAGACATACAAGCTAAACAAACAAAATAAAGTTGAAAAAAAGAAAGATAACAGAGGAGCTAAATATAATAACGCATCCACTTAAGTAAAACAGTTAGTGCAATTATGATTCGTTATTCACGAAGATTCCCAGTAGAAGCAGCGACGTAGCTCGCAGCAAGCTATTTACACATCACTGTTAACTATAGTTCCAGTTGTACAACTCGAATGTAATTAAAGCCGCCCATCTGTCCTAGGTAATTTTCTCTTCTTCGTTATTTTCTTTCATCGTTTTTTTTTCGTAGCTTTTCCACTGTCTTGTGAATGGTGCCAACAGACAACATCGCAAACGGTCGAAATCGCATTCTCCGCGGCAACGTCAAAAATGTCATTCACACTTAGTTTCGCGCACCCGGTCTCAGGCCGGCGAGGCACACGACAATGAATCGTGCGTCGAGAAGTCACCGCAAGGGTACTACGCACTGCAGCAGCCTAAAACAACGACGCTACCGTAGCAAGAGCAACAACAGCGAAGAGCGCTCTGGTGACTCTTCCTCCTCCGTGATGCTCGCAGGACCGTCCCGTAGGCAAGAAGGCGACGAAAACAGAGCAAAGACGCAGTCGCTCGAAAGAGGCACGGTGGGGGACTTTTTCCCCTGGCCGCGAAGAGATCGTCCGCTCTGCAGTAACGCGGCACTCTCACTTTTTCTCGGGCGCGTCCTACCGGGGCCTCTTCTTTTTTTTTTTCTCTCTCTGCTTGAGGGATTTCCGAAATTGTTTCCTGACGAGCGGCTCGCATGCACCACTGATGGCCGTTTGTGCTGCACTCTCTCCTCGGAGGAGGAGAGGCGCCGGAGACAGCGAGAGACCGACCGTCCGGCGCGCACAGTGCAGCGTGAAAAGAGCGTCCAGGAGGCGTGCAGAAACTGGACGCATGCGTCGGGAAGCAACGGTGTGGATGACCTCTCGAAGCAATGGAAAAACGAAACAAAGCAGGACGAAAAAAAAAGGCATTGAGGGGAGAGAGTGCTCGCAGACCTGGTAGAACCACTCTCTTATCGAAACCCCAGGTTTCGCGCTGTACTTGTTACCTTTGTAAGATTCCTTTTGTTTCAACTCGTCTTTCATCCTCGGACCCAAATGCGATTTCTCTTCTTAGACACTTTGGGCCGTTTTAGCGAGTCACCTGCTTTGAAAGCTAGAGTGCCAGTGCAGTGGAGGGACACGATTCCTTGAGTCTGTACGTGCATATATTTTCTAGTTAACGAGAATGGGTGAACAGTGGTAAAACAAGGAATGTCGTTGGAGCGGAGGTCTCGACACGTATCCTTTCCGAAGCTTCGGCTCCAGAGACGTTCCTCGTTCTACTACTGTTCATAACTTCAAACCTCCATCTTCCCCCGAAAATCTCTATCGTTTGAATAGTTAACGCAAATATAGAGCTCTTTAAACACATCGTTTAACGGATGCGGGCATAGCCGAGCTCTTCGTTAATAATTGGCTTAGTTAATCAGCATGCTAACAATTATAAGATCAAACTTAGCATACCGCCGTCTGTTGCGTAAAGTACAACGTTGATCCTAAACGCACGCTGTCATCGCATGTTCAAATTCAGAGCCCGTGTTTAACGAACCAGTTGATACGCTATTGTGTCACTCTGAAGGAACAGGCGCCAACGAATGGCGAGAGCGAACCTTAAGACATTAGCGGAGGGCCGTCTGGCCTATGGCAACATGTTTCTTGCGAAAGAATGCGTTTGGAAATTCTTAGGGAGGACTTATTCGCCGCGACAATGTGACCAAGGATGCATTACTTACTAAGCAATGCGCGTCACAGTGCTGCATCCACCTTTAAAATTGGTTTCGGTATACTCGAGAATCGCGAGCTTCGAGTTCTGTTACCAACGTGCCCAGCTCTCCGCGCAACGCTATGTGGTGCGCCGAGCGAAAATTCACGAGGAATGAGGAAGAGCTATCGCATAAAAGCGACGCTCGTTCTCACCGGCGGCCATGGCGAGGACAAGCAACAAGTGAAAAAAAGAAAAGAAAAGGAACTAATAAAAGCAGGAAGAGAAATAAAAAAAGAAAGAAACAAAATGCGGCATCGGAAATCGCCGAGTCTTGCGAAATGAATAAACGCGAAAGTCCGACGGACGACCGTATCTCTATACAACATTTCACGCATACGCGCACGCAGCTTGTCAGCTGGCAACCGCACTTTCCTCGCGGGCTTCGACTCGCGTCCCCCCCCCTCCCCCCCTCGCCCCTGTCAGCTGACGAAACCCAAGCGACGTGCTGCCGCCGAAAGGGCGCCCATTTTTTGAGTACGTATCTTTGCTCTCATCGGCCCGGAATAAGGTGAGACGACGATTATTGCTGGGTTCTGATGAAGTTTGGTGCGTGGCCGAAGCGAGAAAGAGGAGGGGGATGAGGAGGAAAGTATAGAGCGAAAGAGCAAAAAAAAATGAAAATAACATAAGAATGGTGCGCATAACAAATAAAGCAACCGAAACTCGGCAGGCGGTTTCTCCGACAATTACGTAATTGCTACGACGACGACGACGACTACGAAGACATGCGCTGAGCAGACGCGTTCCAACCTTCCTCCCCTCCCGCCGCCTATCGTCGCCGCATTAAGTGTCCCCTTCCTTTGGCCGTCCTCCAGTGTCATGTTAAGTGCGGCGTATAAACAACCCGCCTCGCGCAAGCGCAAACAGGTTTAGCGCGCTTCATCGCTGTGGCCGAGCGAATGCGCTTACACGCGCGCTCGGCGCCCAGATAGAATCTAGCGATTCCTTGCGCGAAGCCGACGATGCACTCTGTGCCTGCATATCTGCACCGTCGATCGGGTTCTGGTGGAAACAATTTGTTAACTAGTATCGAAAGGGTTACAAGCTCCGTCACGTCGGAGGCGACCCGATTGAGCCGTTATGTGGGGAGGCCGCTCAATGCAGGGGCAATGCTGCAGACTCGTTCGAGAGACCCATTAGTGGGTCAACGTTAGCATGTATAGCATCCTTTTGTGGCGCTTTGAGCGACGTTGCTTCGTAAAAGAGCAGACCTTCATCTAAAATAAAGCACACTATGGTAATTACGGTTTCGTGTCCGCAGAATGTCCGAATGACTCAATATTTCTGCGGCAACAGGAAGGGGAAGGTATAATTAAGTTTGTCATTTTAAGGTTCAGCTTTATTGCTAACATACCCCCTTTTAAGCAACATGAAACAGCATATACAAATGGCTGTAGTGGCTAGACGCAGGATTCCAGCATGAAAGAGTTCAATTTGATTAAAAGTTCAATGGTAAATCTTCTTCGTACATATTAACATGTTAGGTTGAAATCCACAGATCATGAGTAATCGTTGCTTCAAAACGAATTTGGTGTTCCTTCTCATATTGCTAACTTTTAAGAAAGACATCTGAACAAAAAAAAATATTCTCACGTGGGGCAATGGGAAGTAGTATGGTTAAATTTTCGGTTATCGAATAAAATCGAACTGGGCTTGCACAGCATGCTCGAGGATTGCCTGTCAACACGTATGGCTGGCAGGTAGCCCTTTCTTTATATACTATTCATAGCTGTACCATACTGCTAAACAAGCTGGAAGGCTCTGCAGGCGCACGCTGCTAGAGCACCGCGCAAGTCCCGATGCATTACAACTCTCACACGAGCCCAATGGCCGCTCCATGAGTCATCTGGCTAACAAAGGCGCTGGAGTTATAGAAAGAAGTCCTGCGTACGCATTCGCTCGTATGCCTCCTCTCCCACACCCCGCACAATGAATGCCCGTTTCAGTGGAGCACATACGCCTACGACACCGCGTCGTTGCTTCACTTTACCGTACGCGACCGCGCGCTCGAAGAAAAAGAAAAAAGAAACGACGCGTTTGCCAGCGCGCCTCTTGTGTATCTGGATGCAGGAAGGAGAATGGCGGCAGCCGACGCGTCGCCGGAGGCATAATTGCATCGCCTCGCCGCGTCCTTGGAGGTCGCGAGCACGCGTCGCCTTCACCCCAGCCCTTTGTTTTGCCGGCGGGTTAAAGACAAGAAGGGGGGTGGAGGGGGGGGGGAGCGCTCGGCGATGGTGTCATCAGTACCAGCGACTCGCGTTCCCTTTGCCTCTGTTTAAAACGAACAAGAGAAATGTGGGAAAGCCCTACGTGGAGACGCCTGCTCCACGTTAGAGGATGCGTTCCTTTATGTCGTCTCTTTCGTTTTGTCGCTTGAAGCTCTCGCCGGTCGCCTTTCGGATTTCGATATACGCGTGACCATCATTCTGTCCATTCGCCGTGCGAAAAAAAAAAAAAACCTGCAATCGCCGTATCGTGAGGTCTTACTTTTCCATTCGCTTCGCTCTTCTTTCTCGATCTACTCGTGGTACTCGTGCTCTACCTGTAGTTAATATAAATCCAAGCTCGTTTCGTTAACGCATTTCTCTTTCTCAATGAAGATTAATAAAGTACTAAGAACTGAAAAAAAAAGGAACGCTAATCTAGGTCAGGGAGGAGGGGAACGCATGACTATAGCTACGGTGGATGTCAACGCGTGCGTGGGAAGCTTTAATTAGCTCAATGACTACTTGAACATCCCACTCCAGTTTATAGTCAATGCCTTCAATGCGCGTGGTGTATGGGTTAATCGTTGGGAAGCCGGCTGAAGTTCGTGAATGTCCATCTACAACGACGCCTCGGACCCAACACCGCTTGGAACATATCGACCAAACAACCGGTCATCGTGCAACTAAATACGTTAATCGAAAAGCGGGAACAAAGCGCTTAAATACAGCATTACTTCGAACGAAAGCCTGTTTCAGGATGTGCGGTTTGTGCAGCACGCAGTGCTTAGAAACTTGAGTATCGCGCTGCGGTAATTGATGGCTAATGCCTGGCTTACATTAATGATCACCCTACATAATGACGACGTTGGTGGCAGTAAGCTATAGATTTGAAAGATACCTAGTGCGATCACACGAGGCGTTACGGTGTCGCGATAGGTTGCTTCTGCTGATCATAGTTGCAATAACGTGTAGCAAACCTGCTGATGCATTTTAACTAAAAAAAAGAAACTAAAACCAAACAAAAACGAAAGTTTAAAACAAAAAGGAAACTTTTTTAAAAATTGGTACTTAAACATTAAGAAACCAGCGCAACATTAGAGCTAGGACTAGGATTCTTAAAATGCGAACGAGAAAAAACAGACGTGACTAGCGGGCTTGCGAGTGGCGACCAAACACACGTACGAGCACGCAGGAATTCCCGACATATTTTCTCTTCGATATCGCCTGGCTCGAGTCCTTCAGTTAGTAGCCCCACGGAACAGATTGAAGCCGAGCCTAAAGCTTAGTGGTCGCGCGCCAAAAAAAAAAAAAAAAACCAGAAACGCGCGCCAACTGCGGACGATATCACGCCGGAGATACGTCCGAAATGCGCGTCCTATGCAGGGACAAATTGATTTGGGCAAGTAGGTTCACCTTGAAGGTCCATTAGAGCAGCGCGATGGGGCGAGGACAAAACACACACACACACACACACACACACACACACACACACACACACACACACGTACACCGCTTGTCCCATGTACGTATGTTCTTGTCTCGTCGCGCTGCTTCAATTGCGACCGTCTCCCAGTTAGTCCTTCGTCCTCTTCCCATTCCTGCGCATGCTTTCGTAAAGATGGCCTCTCGACATCATTTGACACTGTCAAAACGTTCTGCCGCAGTACCAGAAATATCTGCGCTGAATTTGTTGCCCACTGATTGCTGGGCCGCGCCTTAGGCACGGAATGTTTGGTCATATAGCTATCGAACGACAGTAAGCCAGAGCGAAGCTTTCTTGGGAAACCTAGCCGGACTTTCCTGACCGTCGCTGCTGGGTGCTGCTGCAATCTTGCGGAATAGCTCGTACTTCTAAAAAATGGAGTTGAATTACAGGCCCGATGGTGGGGTCGAATCTAGGTCGTCAGCGCAGCAGCCCGATGCTCCACCAATCATTAAGCCGTAATAATATATAGTATAGTTGATGACTTGAATAAACTGATTCTGAATCACACGTATACTGCAATCGCGCCAACGCCAACCAGCTCTTTGAGGTGGTCACCGCGCGTGTCGCTTTGCGTAAGCGCGGGTGCTCGAGAGTATACAATACATGCGCGGCGCTCCAGTTACTTTTGGGCCAATAACCGCAGGAACGAAATGGGCAAATTTATAGCATTCGATCAACCGCATCCCGAAGGCTTCACTTCACACAGACTCCAAGAAGTGCGTTGAGTACGCATAGTTTTTTTTTTAATCGTTGTCTTTTGTCTTTCAGTGACAAGTTTCTCCGGCGACAGTGACGCTGCCAATCTGCGTCCGCGAATTTACGCCTCGCTGCGCGAGCATGTGAACCGCCCCGATGGGGCGTTCCGGGCGGAACTGTCGGGTGCGCGCGATTGCGGCGGCGGCGGCGGATCGGAAGCATGGGCACGAGCGTGCGCGCGCAGGATAGTCACTCCAAGGACGCGTCCTTGGCGCGGCCGGCGCGTTTTCCATTTCTTCGGCCTTCCAGCGACGGACGCCGCTCGTGGCCACCCAATGACCGCCGGTCAGACGGGCTGCGTCACTCGTGACGTATGCGATGTGCGGCGCGCGTGCCGGACGTGCAAGGCTCGCGTGAAAGACAGGCCCGTGGCTCACGACGCCCCCGTCGTGACGCATCGTGCATGCCTGCGGCCACGGGCAGTGTCTACCGTGTACACACAGGAATCTTTTTTTTTTCTTTTTGTGCTTCCCAGCATCGCCGATTGCGCATCCGTGTGCAAAGACTGGAAGCTTGCTGCGGATAAGAAACGCGACGATCTCGCGCGCGGCAGTTATTTTGTTTCCGAAGAGTGTTTCGTCATTTCCTCAAGGAACCCAGGGCGTTGCGAGTTTGTTTTCTCGTTCTTGTTCTGCTTTTTACAACATGGAATTTCAGTGCGTTTGCCACCGTTAATAAATGATCCTAGCAAAGAAACCCCGCAAGCACTCTTCTCCACGCAACTCCGTCGCCACAACTGGGCGACCGTACTTTCCCTCACTACAGGTGCGAGACGGAAAAATCGGCCCGTATCCACAAAACATATGTTCTTACGCTAGAGGTGTTAACAGCTGCCAGGCTATTGCGTTGTTTGGCATCTTATTAGCTAAGGCAATAGACCAATGGCAATGAGCCCACATGTAGGTAACGCTTTGGTGAAATTGGCGTATTACTCGCCCGTTATTACTTAGCCTGTAGGTCATACCTTCTAACGCAAGATCCGGCGTCTGAGTTGCGGGGAAAAGCCTGCTTGCAGGGTTTTAGCCATCGACAATTTTCTTTCTGGGATTATTGCAACTGATTTCGAATAATTGCCTTCAATCCTTGGCTTCTATTTGTATGATCAACATCGCTTGCTTTAGAATGAGCTTCTCCACTTCGCCTATTCCATATGCGGCGAATCGACCTCTGCTCATACATATTAAGGCGCATGGTTTCAGAAGTCATTTTACATACTATTACTCATTGACGTGTGGAACGGAGTGCAATGTCTCGAACGAGGCCAACGCACGTAAATTTGATTTCATAGTGATAAAAAATAATAAAGCCTTACTGGAACCCAAGATCACAGCTTATTGCGCGAATCACGAATTTGCACAGATTCTTGGGCCGTGTCGCATTAACGCGTTTGCCGCATATACCAAACTTGTACAAAACCTTTAAGCTTCTGTTTTCATCTGACTCGTCAGTAAAGACCAACAACCTGGAACTAGACGTGAAAGCAGTTAGAAATGGAAAACGTATCCTATTTATTACTAGGAAAAGGAGCGGGAATCAGTTTGCTGTCGTATAGTTATGTGTCCTTGAATGGCTTTTATTTCTGTCTCAAGCTTAATGAAAATATGCTAGAGAGAATCACACAAGATAGCAGGTAAAAAGAATCAGATGAGAACGAAGCACGAACAAAGAATATGCCACGCTCCCCTCTCACTATGGCACAGATACTTACTGGAAAATGAAACCTACGAACGGTTGCCTGCTTTCGTGCTACCACTAAACGGTACATCGCGATCGTCCGTTCCTTCGAACCTTCGGGGTGTAAGTGCAGGCTCACCGAAGTCTCAAGGAAACGCGCAGGAAAAAAAAAAAGGCGCGATGAAAAAATTCCGGGAAAGTCCTCTACGTGGAGTCTCAAGAAGACAAGCAGTAACGAAGAGAGCTTGCGCGCGGGACAGATGCGGCCATTTCACCACCTCGCTTGTCTTTGCCGCTGAATCACCGTCCTTGCCTTTGGCGGACGGAACCTATGCTGCGCCGCAGACAGCCCGAAGAGTTTCTTCTCTCTTTCTTTTTTTTGTCTGTAATTAGACATTCCGCCTTGGCCACATGGACACGGGGCGCCGCGCAGACGCACACTTTCGTTTTTCGACGCGGTTGGTTCCGAGAACGCTCATTGCCGCCTCAGGGAATGAATGTGGGATGGGAACTCTTTTTCCTCCGTCTCGTTTTGTGTGTATGGCCTCTGGTGCTATTCTTATTTTCTTTCCGTCTTTTTCTTTTCTTTCAATCTTTTCTTATGCTTTTTCTTCTCCTGACTCCTAATGGTATACGCAAGTCCGCTTATAGTCTGATTCGGCT
This sequence comes from Dermacentor albipictus, assembly GCF_038994185.2. NCBI lineage: Eukaryota > Metazoa > Arthropoda > Arachnida > Ixodida > Ixodidae > Dermacentor > Dermacentor albipictus. The sequence continues at coordinate 141,780,083 of NC_091822.1, read as the reverse complement.
GGGAAACAAGCAAAAAGGCTCACACACAAAAGCAGCGTCTTGGCACGCCGGGTTGAATGCGTCATACCCGTGGCTTGCTCGTGAATGGTACGGCTTCGCGCATCCTTTATTCCGCGTTAATTGGCTCGCGTCTACGAGCTACACCGCCGGTTTTGCATGGCGGGGCACGTGGGTTCGGCGCGCTAGGATGTTAAGCGGAGTGACGGCGACGCCTCGATAAGAGTCTCATAGGTAATAAAGCGCTCCTGCATATTATGCCAGTGGGGTGAGTTACTTTCGTCAGCCGGGAAAGTGCGAGGTTTCACAACCACCGATGCAACTTCCTATATATACCTCCGTGAAAGAAAAGTCCCCAACGTGACTTTCAGTTGCAGAACGTGATGCTTTTTTTATTTTGTTATTTTTTTTCGTGCTCGTCACTCTGTGATACTCGCATGCGTAATAGACGCTCGCCCCCTCAACCACTCACAAAGGCAGAGTTGAGTTTCGCAACGCATAATTGATCTTGCCTATCGGACTTGCCTTACGTGCTGGGCGTGTATTGCCCCCCAAGAAGCCTGACGGAATTTCAAGAACGATAATCGGAGTAACGTAAGGATACGCAGGAGCACGCAATTGCGTGTCTCACCTAATCGTGCCCATTGAACAGGGCCTCTCCTTCGCATTCCCAACGCCATAAACGTTTGCCGCAAGAGGATGTAGCCGCTTCGCTCCGGAATCCCGACTTTAACAACTGTCACCGTTCCGGCCACTTAGCGGCTGCGCTAATTAACGAGACCGGTGCCAATCACAGGCACTCTACAGGCACACGTTGATGTAAACAGCACCGCCCTGGATTTACCTGACTTGCAGCTTGAAGGAGACAGCCAGTGCAGAAAGGAGATACAGGAAAGTGAAGTAGCGTCACGTCAAGTTTGCTACGCTGCATTGCAAGAGGAAATAAAGACGTAGAAATAGCTAAAGAACGAGGAAAGGGGAAGAGGACTGAGTGTGTGCACTTGTCGAAGTACACATCCCGTCAGCGAACCTTCGCAGAGATGTGCCAAGTAAAGGAACTGCGAAAAATTCTCACTGCACTGCGGGCCAGTGACGCACACGAATATGGTTCAAGAATCTTTGTTGTCACTGTAAGACGTCGTGAGTCGAGCGGGTTTAATGCCGTCCGGAAGGGAGGCATTGAACATCATCAGCTTACACAGAGAGAGCGAAATAAGAAAGGAAATGTGAGATGTTTGACAAGAATATATGTCTAGTTGGCTGCCCTGTAATGGACTCCTGGGGAAAGTAAAGGTGAGAAATAAAGAGATGTTCGATAGTCTGTACACTCAGACGCAAAATTCGCCAATATGTGTGTCACCAATTCTAATAACGAACAAGCTCGCAAATGTGACCCCAGAGGCTTGGACATATGTTCTTCGCCTCCTAGCACGTTAGAGTGAGTGAGTGAGTGAGTGAGTGAGTGAGTGAGTGAGTGAGTGAGTGAGTGCTCACTCACTCACTCACTCACTCACTCACTCACTCACTCACTCACTCACTCACTCACTCACTCACTCACTCACTCACTCACTCACTCACTCACTCACTCACTCACTCACTCACTCACTCACTCACTCACTCACTCACTCACTCACTCACAAGTAAGAGCTCACTCTTACTTTGAACAGATTGCCTGCCATATCTCGCATTCAGCTCAGTTTAGAAACGTGTCATTTCACTTTTGTCTTTTCTGCAGCCTTAAAATTCGACCATCAACCGCCGACGTCCCTCAAAGACGCTTAGGTTCGCGACGTGCAAGCATAAGAAACGACACGCGAGAAATCATTACTGCTAACACGGCTTTAAAAAAATCAGTGTGCGCGTCTTCTCATTGGTATGAGTCGGCTCGTTCATCCCTCTCCTCCCCCCTCTCCTCTCCTCCTCCTCCTCCCCCCCCCCCCCCACCACACACACACGCTGCAAACCTTTTCAAGCGCTCGCGTGTGTGTATTCGAGATCGTACGCGCACCCCGTATACGCCCGTCGCAGCGGGGGCGCACATCGCGTGGTGCTGTGTGCGCGGCGTTGTCTATCGGCGCGTGCGTACATCACCACCCGCTGCGACTCGAATCCGTTGGGCACGATCGACGTTACGCGGCGAATACCGCCGCGCAGAAGAGAATGATGACGTCTCGCGTATGCGCGCCGATGCGCCGTGAGGTGGGAACAACTCTGGGAGAGTGCCGTCGAAGAATGCCGCGAAAAACGGCGTTTCCATTCGCTGCGACAACAGGCTTGCGCTTGTTGGCCGGTGTAGTTAGAACCCGCTAGCGACAACAGGTAGAAGAAGAAAAGTTATCAAAGCTAGGCGTAGACTTTCTGGGCACGTGTTTGTGTGGGCAACGAAACCGTAAGAAGGACGGGAAGAAAAGTAAATACAGTCACTTACATTATATAATTTTTCAGTAGCCTAATCAGAACGCAAAACTCCTTTCTTTTTATTTACTTTAATACTCGGATGAAAAGCGAATTAACGTTGAGAGGTCGCTAGAAAGATTAAGTGGGCCGTTGAAAATCGGACCGACATACGAATGTAACCGAACGTTATCTTTACCTGCAATGTCAAAGGTGCCGTAACTATCCAACGGGACATTAGGCTAAGGTCTTTTAGTGAAACGAGTGCGAATCGGCGCAAACCTCTCCGCCGGTTCCCCGAGTGGTATTTTACGTGTACAGTCGCCGTCATACCTAAAAGGAACCCGCCTCAAACGCCATCTTGCTTCTCCTGCGAAAGAGTGCTGGAGATATCTGGTAAGGGTACCTTACGAATGTCACATCATGACGCGCCGTCCTTCGAAAGAACTCGACGTTTGTTCCTTGCAACCCGTGTTTGTTTTAAGTCAAGCCGCTATGCGGATGCTTTCATTGTTCGGATCAAGCCTGGCGACGACCGTACTCCCACACACCACACGTCCACTACGAAAGAGTTCCAGCATGGTGTGAACACGACCTAAAATGGTTCGCTTCGGCAGCAAACCAACGTGCCGCTGACGTAACGGCGTTGGCGTCGAAACGTTGGTGAAGCTCTTGACGAACGCACCCACCGCCACTCGTTTGTCAACACCGCGAGCGCCTTTCACGCTTTCGTATGCACTCGTTCACGGGGCACGCGTCGCGCGGTCGGCGTATACGAATGCTTACTCATACATAGCGCCACATCTTTTTTTCTTCTCTCTATCTCAGACGCGCTGTGCAAGCACGCCGTCCCGTATGCTTCCTGTTCGTGTCGCGTCGTCGCAGCGCTCTCTGGCTAAGCTCGGTCGAGAGAGAGGAGGAAATAAAGATCCGCAAAACGCGTCGGCTCATCCCTTGGCCCCGTCCCAGAATGTCCAGGGACACGCGCGGTCTCACACATAAGCAACATGGGCGCGCTCGCACACGCGAAGAAACGAGCCGTATGCTAGTCTCGAGATTGTGCGTATAACGCGCATATACTCTCTCGGGGAGAGCCACGCTGGCTGGCTACACACGTGGATCGCTCTTTGTGCCACGCAGGGGCAGACAACGCTGCTGCTGCAGTTTTCCGGGAACGTTGTAAACGCGGCGCCGGCTTTGGTTCAGTAGCATTAGCAGGACCTCTCTGAAAGTAATCGATGCCCCACATCACTGCCGGGGCTCTGACGTCACGGCGGGGAGTGTACTCCACCGAGTCGAGTTCTTGGAATGTTTCTCGCAAAATTCGCGTATTAGCTAGCTTGGATGTATGCGCGTTTCTTCGTGTGCCAATCTTTCTTGTTGCCCTACTACGACTATCTGTATTGCGAACGAAGCTTACTAAAGGAACGCAGCGTTCCTTTTTCGCGCCTGTCGTTTACACCATGCGCAATCGACCATGTTGTTCTGAATGCACTTGTGCTCGTCACATGACCGATCCTAAGTAGCATTTGGCTTGGTCAATCGTTCGGAGGTAGACCACTTGACAACTCGGACTTCTCATGGCTTCCATTGTGCCCCGCCAATGTGCGTATAATTGAGGTGACCCTCTACAAGCGAGACATTTGCGGTGACCGCCTGCATACGGCATCCTGCTCCAGCCAATAACAGGCAGCATGTTTCTTCGCTCTTCCGGCAGCAAGTCACACGCGGGCAGTAGAGCGACAGCCTATAGGCAGAGAGTCGCCAGCCGACAACGTTTTCGGACGTCACACCCTTCGTAAAACATTTACGGCTGCTGCACCTTTGGCAAAATCCGCATCTATAATACACAGCTCGCTCTGTTCGTGTTTGGCACGGACAGCATCGGAGAAGCAAGTTTCGCAACAGGAAACGAAGGGGTTAATAAAAGTCCGCGAGATGCAAATGAATCATGATTAGTGCATAAAACAAGGAGGGGCGCGAGAAAGAAGTAATGGCGGCGGTCGGTGCATCCAGGGCCCGCACTTGCCGCGAAATAAAACTACCTTAGATTCTTGTGGCGAGCGCTGCCGGTGAGGGGATGAGCCCGTGCCAAGGAAGCGCTTAAAATGAATGGGGCGCCAATTTGTGTTGCGCTGTTTCGGCGGCCGACGCCGTGTGGTGGCTAGCCGCGAGGGGAGTAATCCGTCACCGCAAAGCCGACCGAAGGCTTTCCTTAAGTAACTGAAAATAAACGTTCCTCCTTCTTCTTTTTTCTCCAGCTCACATGTGCGCGGCTATCGCGAAACTTTTTATGTCCTTGAGTGGAAACTCTCTTCTTTTCCTTCGTCCGGTGTGGTCGCCCTCCTGAGCGGGCTATTGTCTCCGCCTGCGGTTTTGGAGGAGGGGGATACCTTCTTCTTTCTTATATAATATTACGTCATCTGTTTTCTTACGAAGAAATCGTGCGCACACACGTTTTACATAACCGGCCCGTATCGCATACGCTGCGCGTCTTCGTTTTACACAGTTCATGCGTGCCTTCGATTGCCGATTGCATAAGCTGTACCCCTTGCTACGGCTACAACTGCGATCTAGCCTTTCCCGCGGCGAAACAACCTTGCTGTGCCGCTTGTGGCTAGGAGTGACGTTCACGAACGCTTACTCCTACCGCATGGGAAGGAAGGAAGGAAAAAGTGGAGAAGGAAAGGCAGGGAGGTTAACCAGTTTGCTGGTTAACCGGTTTGCTACCGTACACATGGGAGCAGGATGGGGGGGGGGGGGGTTGAAAGATGGGGAAGGGAGAGAGAGCACATAGCACAGCTATCGCATGGGAATGGCCGATGGCCGATAGCCCAGCGTGCTGCTCCTGCCAGGTGTGAGGAAACCATCGAGCACTTATTCTTTATCTGTCCTCGCTACGATGTGCAACACCTCTCTCTCAAGAAAACTTCAACCGGCTGGACTCGAAACCATTCTTTGAGAAAAAGATACCAGGGCTGTGGTCACACCCATCACTGGCACAAGAAAACCATTCGTGCACCATTGCACAACCAGAAGAGCACCGGTTTAAGAGACCGCTTATAATGTCCGTGTGCATCCTCCCACGTGCACTCACTGCTCACTGTCTCCATCTTTTCCTCATTCTATTCCCCTTTCCCTCACCCCCAGTATAGGGTAGCAAACCGGACGCTCGCCTGGTTGGCCTCCATCCCTCCATACCCCCCTCTCTCTTTCTCTCTCTCGTTCGTGACGATGTAAAACGATAGGTTGTAATGCTTGTACTTCTCTCGTTGCGTTCGTTCATTCATTCATTCATTCATTCATTCATTCATTCATTCATTCATTCATTCATTCATTCATTCATTCATATTTTTCTTGCCTACCCTTCTCTTTACAATTTCGTTTTAAACCTTTCTCTTTATCTTCCTGCCATCCACTGCCCAGCAGTGGAACAGTTCAGGTGACCACGTAAACGCAATGCAGTTACAGTGGCCGCGTCCACTTTTTCATAGTCCCGTAGCACCATTCTGGTATTACTGCAATCAGAGAATGTGAAGCTAAGCTTGCAAAAATTTATATTATTCAGTGGCTCATGCATTAGGCAGATGTAAATGAGTTACGAAATTAAAATCTTCACGCTCGGGGCAGTCGGTAAGTGTATTACTGGGTATCACGTACGAAATAAAAGATGGAGTGCAGGCCTTGATTTAGGCGTTCGCTCACCGCTGCTCAAAAAACAGCAAAAAAAAAAGGATGTTTCACTGGCGATGGGACGTGTGAAAATGTGCGCAAGTTATTAATGCACACACGTTTCTGCGGTTTATACATCTATGGGCCTGTCGAACAGTTAAGGAATGCCGCAATGTAGCAATGCTAAAATATGGTAATACAGAAGCCTCCAATTCTCTCTTCAGTGAGCGTTTCACAGCCTGCACTCGTGTGCTTGCAAGCTGCTGCAGGCACTAAACCAAGTAAGGGGTCCAATGTCGAACCAGCATCATCCAACGTAGGGTCGATATCACCCAATGTCGGGCAAACATTGGCGTTCCTAGCTTTTCTTTTTTTACATTTAATGAACCTCGCGGCTTTCTTCCAAAGCCTCCGCTAGTGCCGTTCACCACTACATCGCCACATTTGTTCATTGACTCCCTCCCTTTTGCGATAGATGTACCTCGCGGCACCATGACTGTAGGAAGGCTGCCGTTCTTCTCACCTTTCGGGACTCAGAATCGTGCACCATTCACTCGGCGCTCGGACAAGCGGTGACCCCGTGATACCGAAAGTGCGGGTGCAATGCCCTCCGCGGGAGGTGAGCGGCAAGGAGGAGGAGGAGGAAACTCATCGGAGCACGGAGGGAAACCCGCTGAGTGCGATATACTCGCGAACTTCCCAGTGCAAACACAAGAAGCAGGGCGGGCAGTGCAGACTGGCTAATGGAGAAAGAAAAGGAACTGGTACACTAAACATACAGAGAGAAAGAGAGAGGGAGAGAGAGAGCTGAGAACGGAAGACACAGTTCCTTTTCACAGGTGGAAAAAGCCTCGCCGGCACGGAGGGATTGGCCGCGGCGCTCCTCTCTTTATAGAGCCCGTGTCAGGTCACGGTATCGACGACGATGATGAGTGCTTCCGGAGGGCAACCGCCGAAAAAGTGCGACTTGGCCTCCGGTGCGCTGTTTGCACGACAGACCACGCCTCTGTCTCCACGCGCTGGTTACGTAAAGAGATGGGCGAGGAACGGTTACGGTCGTCGCCGAGACGTAGACCCTTCTCGCTACTCCGAGCCGTGGCTGTAAGCTCCGCGTTGTTTGTCCTTTGGCTTTGACGGGAAAGGGTTGTGTATACATAGCCGTTGGCCCCGCCCTAGTATGACCAGTAGAGTGTACGCCGACCTCTTCTCCACTGGGCTCGAATGAACCTTCGGCGATGTGGCGAAGAGTTGCACGGCGACAGTGTGGCCTCGCCTTGGTATTACTCTCGGTGAAACTCAAAAACACATTTGCCTCAGAAAAAGACGCTGCTTCGCGGCTTACAGTGTCTTTCCCGCACGTCGCCCACGAAGGGACGGGAACGATATTGAAAGGAGTTCTGCACCCGATCTATTGCCTCCTTTCGAAACATAAGTTCAGAAACGTTTGTTGAAACAACCGGGGTTACGGCGTAAGAGATGTTCATGCGCAGCAGTTGCCGGCCATGCACACCAGGCTATACCCCCGCCTGATGTTACACCGCCACCACCCTGAGAAGGATTCCTCTTTAAAGGCGGCCTTAAGTGTAGCCGAATAGTGTCATTACAAGACAGCAAAATGCTTTCATTGGGTGTGTAAAAGCTGGGCACAGAAAGCCCCATTTGGCCTCCTCGAACGCCTCCTCTAAAAAGCGCTGCAGCACGTCTGTTTCGCCACTAATAACAAAGTAACACACGAAGAAAGTCGGCAGTAGCTTACGTCTTGACGAGACCAGAAACGCACGGCCGTCGCGCTGAAAAATTAACTTCATCGTTCGTACATCCTTTAGTTAAGCTATTCCCTCATGTGATCATGCATGCGTAAGCCGGTAGCCGCTCCGCGCAACCCTGCACGCGTGCGTTGTAGCGAACATAAATATAATGAAACCTGGGTTTCCGCGCCCATGTCAGTATTTCGCAAAAGGAACAAGAATGAACGTCCGTCCGAGTGCCAGGTCTTGACGCATGTTCTAGGAAAACTTGCCTCCTCGTGTCATTGCATCAGGACTCGTCCACTTCGCTGTCCACTGTAGCCTTTTTTTTCTACCTTCATTTCTCGGCGTTATCCTTTCTTTCTTTCTTTTTCGGGCAATAGAGCTGCTGGGAGAACCACACGCGTGCTATACGCGGCGTTTGCAATGCATTGCATAAACACAGTGCTGTACACACACGGCGACCGCCCACGCGCCCGTCTATACGCACCAGTCCCTCGCCATGCATATAGGAAGCTCCAAGCACGAGCGAGTCCCGGCCGCTGTGATTGCAGCCTCGGGCCGAGATTGCAGGTCTGCGCGCGCTCGTGTCCCCCCCCCTCAATCGAGGGACCGGAGTGGCGGGTGGGCACGGCTCCCCCGTTGGCGGCCCACCCACCGCCAAACGACGCTATTACGGAGTAAAACGTGCGGCCCGGGAACGAAAGGGCCAACGCCGGCAAACACCGTTCGGGCTCCTCCGGCAGGAAGGAGAGAGACTCGTTGCAGCCGGTAAAGTCTCAATGCAGTCGCGGCCCCCGTGTGGGACGGCGAAAATCGTGAATCCGGGTACAGCTATATGGGACCGCTTCCTGGTAGAGTTCTTCAAGGCCCGCGCGCGGTGCATTACGGTGCGACGAAAGACAAAAGACGTAAAAGAATGCAAGAACAAGAGCTATTGGAGACAGTAGAGAAACCTACTCGAGCCGTTCGCCATAAACCACCACGGTCACCAGTATACACCTTCTCTGCATAAATGCCGTGCATAAGCGGGTTTTCTGAGCATTGTCGTTGCTTTCGGAACGGCAAATAAGAACAGGCAAGGACGCCAGCGGTAGTATTAAACCTTGCAGCAAGCAACTTGTCCAACGTTGCTGGGATTAAAGAAAACTGAAGCTGACGTAATTGCCTCGGAACGTGCCGCCAAGAACGCGCACTTCATGATTAGCGGAAATTGCTACCTCTGCCTCAAGTGTGCACTGCACCAGCGAAGCTGCACAAGAGAGAAAAAAAAATTCTACGAAGCAAACAAATTATTCTTAATTGCGTGCCGTTCCATTCACGCGCTCTGGATTGCAAGGTTGCCCTGTCATTTCTCCCAGTTCACTGCTTAATCAGGGTAATCACACACGTAGCTCTTTGTACTCCGTACATACTTGGCGTTCAAGCGCACTTTCTCTCCCTCTCTCTTCAGATAAACGACCTTGACGAGAAAGGTACTGTCATTCTTCTCAGAATGCAGAACTCTTGCACTCACAGGAGTATTCCTCAGAGCCCGTTGTCTATGACAGTGTTCGGGAGGTCTTCAATAGCATTTTCTATAACCACGTCACTGTATCGCGTGTAGCGGTAGACTTAGCTTTGGTAAAGAATTAAGCTAGAAACGAATATGCGCGGAAACCACGAGGTCCACCATGCGACTAGTCGTATCAACATAACATTAGACAGATTTCCAACAAGCGTCCAAGAAAACGTTCTTACGCTAAAAGCGTTCGTGCCAGTCAATAGTGATGATGTAGGACATGTTATTAGCTAAGGCGATCAGCCAATGAAAAACAGCACTTACGAACGAAAAGCTTTCTGAATTCGGCCCCAAGTTTCTGAAAAGCCGAGTAGCTGTCTTTCCAAAGCGTTATCCAACGTCAGATGGTTTTGACAAACATATGTGGATTAGTTTAAGCCGCACACATTTAATTCGATGATGACCGTACATTACCTGACCTAACCTAACCTAACCTAACCTAACCGAAATTAACCTGGCCTAACCTGACCTAATGAAACATTGTTGGAACCTATTGTATTGTTTTGGAAACTAGTTGAGTGAGTTTTTTTTTTGTGTGTGTGTATGAGTATACATGTACGCTGGACCGCGGGAGGAATCAAATCAAGTGCGTTTATGGTTCAAGCAGACGACACATGGTATGATTTCGCTTGAAATCCGACGTACGACCTGTCGTATACCAACAAGACATTCGGGAAAAAAAAAATTACCGACGATTACGTTACTTCCTAATGCGAAATTTGAGCGCAGCAAATAAGCTGTTTCACCTTTTCGATAGATTGAGGCAAAGAAATCGAGCAACACATGTATGCGCTATCACAGAATTTTTTTTTTATTTGTCACACGTATTCCTTTAACAAAGACTCCACTAACAGTTCTTGACAGTCATGAAGGAAGCTTTGTGGTCGGAGAAATAGACTGATATATGTTCGACTTGGTACACCAATGCTTGATTCTCAAAGACGAGATCTATACAAGTGCCTCGCGAGGTTGTCACAGCCGTGGGACGCGTTACGAGCGAGAGGAACGGGATGTTCTCCCGCATAAGTGTTAGGAAATTGCTGTTTGTCTTTATGTCAACATTAAAGTCCCCCACTACTAACATCGGTGTGGATCGATGGACGGTTAATGCGAGTTGCAGGAAGTGCACGACGTCTTTCGTGAGTGCGGTAGGGGCGAAGTAGGCAGCTACTACCAGCAAGCCGTTGGGCAACTTTGCGGCGCACAGTTCGCCAACTTCAAAGTTCGAGCCGGCGCTTTGACAACCGGAGACTCGCAGGAAGGGGTGGGAGGGGGGCGGCGTGTACACCCAGCGGCAAACGATGGGGGCAGAAGCGCGTGCAGCAAGCGGACAACACGATAAAGGGAGGAGGGAAGAGATAGCAGCGACTGACTGATGCCGCTGACGCCGATAGTGAGTCAACCCCAGCTGCGGAGTTGGTTTCAGGGACAACGCCGCCGATGCCGACACAAACAATATGATACCCTCGCTTCCGCAGCGCTAAGAACCAGGGGGGGGGGGGGGGGGACCCTTTCCTCCTCTTTCTGCATGGCGGCGGCGGTGTTCTATGCAGTCACGTTATCTTGACTCTCTAGCGGCGTCAGCGGCATCCAGCGGTATCAGTCGGTCGCTGCTAGCGCTGGGGGGATGAAAGGGGGGCGGAGCTGGTTACGAGGCCGACGACAACGCCGACGCGAAACCCAGGAACGGACGCCAAAGAGCTGCGCTCTAAAAAGTTCGAACAGGTAACACCATGTCCCAACACGTTGCAACTGATACGATCAGGTATCTTTCAGATCCACCGCACTTAGTAATGCGACGCCGCATCGTGCTTTATACAAACTTCCGGTCCTGCGGTCTTGCGTACATGCGGGCCTATAGCTTTGCAAAGGCTGCTGGCAATGGCAGCGTGAGAGTCCGGCGGCCGTCACTACACGTACAGGGAAGAGCAACAGGTGAAGACGGACTTGAACCGCGGCGCACCATCCACTAGGCGCCATCCGTCCCAGCTCATCCTGCATGCTAGCACACCCGCACGACTCACCATTCACGCTCCAGCTCTAGCGTGGCGGTGAAAGACGAGACTGAATTAGCGCGTCCCCGTCACGTATGCAGTGTCATGCTCTTGGTGACATTAAATATTATTTGTTGGAATGTCCTGAATCGGTACCTGAGACTATTGCTAGATGATACCAAGCATATATACACAAGCGGGAAGGGGAGTTTTTCCCCGCGAACATATCACGCACTTAGGATTTATATGTTTCAGCGCCTCCTCAATTTCCTTCGCGATATGCCGGGGCTGTCTCTAAAGGTTTGAGCCGCCGCGTTGGCGTAGTGGCTATAGTGTTGCGCTGGTAAGTACGAGGTGGCGGGATCAAGTCCTGGCCGCGGCTGTTCCATTTCGATGGGGACGAAATGCAAGCAAACATGCCCCTGTCCCGTGCAATGGGAGCACGTTAACGATGCCCAGGTGGTCGAAATTAATCCGGAACCCCCCATTACAGCATGACTCACAAGCAGATCGTGGTTTCGGAACGTAAAACTGTGGAATTCAATTCAATTCTAAAGGTTTGTATAAGTTTTCGCCATTTTTTTTTTCTGTAAACACTAATAATATCGTTAAGCATTCTAGCCCCGCAACAGTGGGGTTTCGCCTGCCTTAAGGTAAACGGAACGCGCATAGAATGTCGCCTACAACTTCTGTACGGAGAACTACCTGCAATAAGGCTGTGGCGACGGCGAACGAACCAACGCGTTACATAGCCCCAAAATGATGGAGGGTCCATGCGCTTACGAGAAGATTAAAAAGGGGGAAAACCGTCAGGTTTGATTTCCTGTTTCGGCGCTTCCGTGCCGCGTGCCTCTTGGAACTGTACGCGTTACGACGCGCCCGGTTGCCTTCTTGGCAAGGATGAGTGGACTTCTTTTTTTTATTATCATTCTTTTCCACGCCGAGGTCCCGTATATGCGAAGAGTCGCGCATCGCACGTGCGGAGCTTATATCGGCGTCTGACGGCAGCTTTTGCCTGCTTGTCTCGGCAAATCTCTCTCTCTGACTAGAAGCGTCAAGCGCGGTGACACTTGCTACGTGTCAGCGCCTCCCGAGGTTTGTTTGACTTTTCATTTTTCGCGCCTACAGGTCCTACGAGGACACTCGCGGCCTCGGCGCGCTCGGCGAAAACTCATGATCGGTGGCTGACGTCGCCGACTGAGCAAAGCGGTGGCAGGAGGCTTCCTTCCTTCCTGGCTCGCTGGCTGGCTGGCTGGCTGTCGCCGACTTGCCAAGTGAGGCTTATTTCTTCTTCTAACACATCGCTTCGCAGATACGCCAAGAACACGACTGGAAAGCAGATACAAATGAAGAAGAAGAAGAGACCGTGATGGGAGAAACAGTCACGAGCCTTGTTTTCTGACTCCTTTCCTTACTCGTTTCTCGGACACTGGAGCCATACAGACGTATAGGAGACGAAATGAAAAACGAGAAATGGACACGGGACGGGGCGCGTTCATAGTAAGTGAACGTTATCCGGCAGCCATTTGTGCAGGCAAGGGACGTTTGTTTGCCCCAATGGGCGTGTAAGCCTGTAAGCGAGAACTTTATTTTTTTTTCGGAAAGCATGACAGGAGACGCGTGCATCCATCGATTACTTCAACGCTGGCTTTAAGTGTCCGCCTAGCACGCTGTCGTGGTCGAGCGGCGTGCTCGCTGGCGGCGCACGTGTCACTTGCGCGACTGTGTATCGCGGATTTCGCGCGGCTTGCTGCGCCGGCGTGTTCTCTCTGGAAAGGGGCGTACGTGGCGCGGCTTGCGGGCATTCCAGGAAAGCACGATACAACATTCCGCGAACTTTCATCGCGTACACGGGTGCCGACGCGGACCCTATGAAAGCTCGTTGCAGGTTTATTTCGATCGCGTGATTTGCGCGAACAGTTCTCTTTTTTATGTACATCGGCGCATGGTGATGTATTCGTTCAATGCGTTCGCATAGGAGTGTCAAAGAGAAGAAAAAAAGCGCGTGTGTGGATGGGGGAGCTTAGAAGAGCGTTTGTATGTGTGTACGTGTATGTATCAGATGAAAGGGAACGGTGGGCCGGAGTTTTATTGGTCGTACAAGAAGCCAGCAAACAAGAACACCAAGCCCGGAGCCACAATTCCCGCGTTTCCTTGAAATGAGACATTACGCGTTCAGGTTGGTGCAGCATTTTATAAGTGCGACGCGAATACGTGGAACTGGTAGGAAAGATGTGCGAACCCCAGCGGAATGACAGCACGACATGGATTGGATAAGGTAGATAACGCAGCCGCCATTTCGGCCTCGCGCGTTGATGTCAACGTATTTTGACGAAGCTCACCATGCACTTTCACATTGTGCAGCTTCCTTCTCGACGAATCTTACTTCATTTGCCTACACAACGACTTGCTCTTTTGAGGCCTTTATAATTACCTGTTGTGGAGCTCCACGTCACGACGAAAGCATGATGCGAGAAACTAACGTTTCACTGAGCGATGCCTGGAACGTAATATTCTCGAAGCGCGAGGCAGCCGATGCCGACGTGATCACTGAGAAGTACCGCAAATAGGCTGTTTATAAAAGCGAACAGCTCGTATAAGGTGCATCCAAAATCCCCGTGTCAAGAAAGATGCATGCGCGAAAAGTATTCGGTCAGTGAATTTTCGTGTGGCTTCTCAACTGATTGCTTAACAAAAGGTGAATAATCTGGTCAAAAAAGTTTAACATAGGAGCGTACTTAGCCGTGGGGGCGTACCTCTTAGCCAACAGCGTGGGACAAGACCCCTCAGCGAATGAAAGCCACAGATTGTGCAACATCTACCGGCAGAAAAAGTAAAAAAGAAAGAATCAACAGAAAGCAGAGCACGCCACCAGTGCGTCAGTCAGTTCCGCTTAATTCGTCTCCTCGCGTTAAGCTCTCGGTGCTCTGCTGTCCGCGTACAGAGAAGGTCGCGCGGCGCCCCCATCGATCAGTTTCGGCGAGAAAGACAGAGGAGCGACAGACAGGGCGAGCGAAAGAAGAGGCTATACGGTGCTTCGCGCAACGCGCGCGGTTGTTTACACGCGCGAGAGAACGATTGTCGCCGCCCCGGCAACATGAGGCGAAAACGCCTCCCACTCAAATCAAGGAGGCAAGGAGGCAGTGCTGGAAACCCGTTGTCTTTCTTCCTTTTCTTTTTCGCCTCTCCGTCCTAATAGGCTCGCCGAGTGTATATACACGCAGGCCGCGCGGTGCCGGGAATTAACGTCGTTACCGGGAGGCAGCGGCGGTTGAATGCGAATGTTTGCCCGCTTGACAAACGACCTGCTACGTCGGCCCCCGAGCGCGCTTCTTGCTTCGAAACACGCGCCTAATGGGAAAATGGCTTGACCGGCCGCCGGTGATAGCGGCGGCGCTGGGGCCTCGCGGCGATCGACGTTTCGTTAGCGGCGTGCGTGAGTGCGCGCGAACAGTGGGAACGCAATCACCACCCTTTCATCGCCCCGGAGACCTGGCGCCGAAAACTTCTCGCGACTGCGTGCGCTTGTGCGTCGGCCGCGCTCGCGTGTATAGTGGGTGCATTTCCCTTTGTGATTTCAGTTGCGGGCCCGACTAGTTACTGCAACGCGGTGCGGTACTCCGAATGAGCGGGAGCAGCGGTAAGGCGGTGGAGATTATAGAGGCGTGCATTGGGGATCTGTGCAAATGAAACTGTTGCTCGGGTGAAGAAGGGGGTGCGAGAGGGGTGCCCGGGATGTGGCAGTTTAATTCAGCTGCCTCTCCTCCTCCTCCTCTTGCTGCTGGCCGTTTGCTGCCGCTCTATAGCTGCTGCAACGGCAACTCCTTCGGGTGCTTGACCCACGTCCGTTCGTTACGCCGTGCCTCTTTCGGTTGCCCTCCTGCTCGCGAAGATGAATTAAAGTTCCGGCAGCACGGAGGAGAGTGGGAGGTGCGACACTGACAGCGCGATGGTGATGGAAAGGTGGTGCTCAGTCAAAGCGGAATGGAGCGAACGTGTGGAATAGATTAAGGGGGCCAGTAAGCTCTGTCTTCGTGGTAAGGCACCGAGTGACTCGGTGGGTTAAACCCCTTTTGTGCGCTTATAGCGGTCGACGCTGTGGAACAGTGCAGAAGGGTTCACTATTTGAAGGCCTTAAAGTGCGGATGCATTAACGCGTTCCCCATTCAGTGATGCTTGTTTAATCAAACTGCGGGATTGAACGTGCTCAAACTACTCTGTGCGATTTGAGAGATGCCGTAGAGGGGAGCTTCGAGATAATATTTCGTCACCCGGCGTTCTTGAAAGTGCATACGAAGAACCGTACACAGATATTTTGGCAATCCGTTCTCGCGGGAATGCGACCGCCTAGACCGGTAATCGAAGGCCCGAACTCGTGCTTGGCGTCAGAACCCCAGAGCCGTGCACTGACCACTGCAACGGGAAGTTTTCTTTTTTCGACACATTCCACCAATGCCTTTTCTTAGTCGTCTACTGTATATGCATTTTGTACCACTGTTTGCGGTACGTTTACATATCTTCAGGAATTGTTTAATAAAATGCAATATGTAAGTTGAGCGCCGTAGGTACGAGGGCGGATCAGCTGGCGGGTGAAGTTTCCCTGCAGGAGCCTGAGGTTTTCTCTGCGTTTTTCTTGTGTA
The DNA here is from genome assembly GCF_038994185.2 of Dermacentor albipictus. NCBI lineage: Eukaryota > Metazoa > Arthropoda > Arachnida > Ixodida > Ixodidae > Dermacentor > Dermacentor albipictus. The sequence continues at coordinate 141,764,077 of NC_091822.1, read as the reverse complement.
CGTAATCTTAGTTTTGCTCTCTAGATATTTTATAAACCAGGTCGTCGTTGATATGTTTTCATGCAGCAATTTCACCTCTCGGTGTGGGGCTCAGCTCCTGAGCATCAGGGTGCGGGTTCGACTTCCGGCCGCGGCAACCGCATTCCGATGGGGGTTGAATGCGAAAACGATCGCGCCTACTGTGCTTTGTGTGCCCGTTAAGGGTATCCTAAAACAGCGTCTTTCATAGCACTACTGTTTCTTTGCGATGTTAAATACTTGTTCTGGTTGACCTACTTGCATCTTCCTTGTTTCTCTCTCTGTCTCCAATTTCCGTAACTTAATATTTGATATCGTGATTGAATGGAGGAAGACCGCATGCTTCTCTGCTATTATTATTTTATGCGTGGCTGAACTACGTCAGTCCTACTGTACACCTCCTACTGTGTTTTTAACAGGGTAGTCAGGTGGAATATTGCGCATAGCATCCCCAACTTGAGCCTCTCATCTCTGGTTTATAGAAGCGAGAGACTTATAACAGTCTTGCGGCAGATTCACAAACACTATAAAAGTAGAGAGGACAATTATACTTTCTCACATTACCAGCTCCTAGCCGGCTTCCGCTTTCCTTGCTGGAGAAATACCGATGACCCATAACAGTCAAGCAAGCATAGAACGAAGACAAACTGTCCGACATCGAGCCTTATAAATATTTCGAGGTCGACCGATTTCTGGGCCCCTTGTCACGTCTTTCTTATCTGCAGACGCACGACCGAAAGAAGGGCTTTGCCCACTTTTCCGTCGAGGCAAGAGGTGCCGCGGCGCGGTAGAACCGCTTAACCCTCGAAGGTTAATGGTTAAGAAGGGCGCGGCGCGCCGCTCGGTCAGGAACGACATTGCATAATTGACGAGGCCCTAATGCGTTTCCTTCCAGGGCACCGCTGTAGTGGTCGCTGCGGCTATATGCGGGTCACCGGCGTGCCTTCGAGTGTGGCGCGGGGTTGGTGAACACGTTCGCGGCCTGTTATAGCCGCCGCGTTTAGGCATAACTGAAAGGGGTAGCGGGCGCATTCACACAATGCGGAAGGTTCCCGGAAACTGCCAGCGCGGCCGTTCCCTTCGCGACTCGTAACCTCGCCATTTGCCAGCAATCACGTGGGACAGGATGCGATAGCGTTGTCATTCAACATACACCGCGCATCGTTTCACTATGGATGACGCAACGAAATTAAAGCGTGCCCCGTTGAAATTTGACCGACTGTTGTCTAACGAGCGACATCAACAATCAGCACCATCAACGAAGCTCTGTACTGCTAAGCAAGTTCAAGCAGCTTGTTCTTCCTCGAACAGCTGTCAGTCACTGTCTTTTTTAATTTCCCAGAGCTCGAGCGCCAACTTCTATTCCAGTGCCACAGAGCTGTAATACAATTCTTGCCAACTTTGCGTTTGATACACAGCTTCTCGACACCATTACGGCTTTTGTCTTTGCTTCCGTGCTTATAGGTCAAAACCAGTGGCATTGACCACGCTACTGAACAAATGACTAAACGTAAACGTAGCACTAGAGCAGCAATGTGGGCTTTTTTTGGTATTGCACGACAGATATCTAGTTGTAGCGCTAAAAGGCAAAGGGACCGAAGAACGAGGGAGACACGATCGCAACGCAGCGCTGCTTGTGTGTCTTCCTTGTTCCATCTGTCTGCCTTCCAGTGCTACAACTACTAGTAACACCAGAGCTTGCGTACCCCTGTTAGCATTTGTCTGTGCTTGCCCTTGCATGTGTGCGCGCGCATCGGTGTGCCCACGTGCGCGTGTGTTCATATAGCACATGCATGCGCATGCGTGTGGGTGAACTTGTCGCGCTTTCAGATGTAGTGATAACTCCTCGTGCTGCCACGACGATAAAACCGCACGCGATAACCTCGCCCGATAATGGATACGAAAGCTACCCCACCGGCTCGCATGCTGTCGCTCCAGCCGAACCAGTGGGCGGGTTGTGCTCATGATGCCGGGCGGACGTTCTCGCTAGAAGTGAAGCACGTACACCCGTTCCGCTCGCCGTAATTAGTGGAACCAATTAGGCAGCCTCCAAGCAGAAAGAACTCTTGCCGCAAAACCTCTTGCTCTCGTCGGCTTGGCACAAAGGGTCGCTCCAAGATCGCCCGGGTCACTCTCGGCTATATTCTTTCTTTACTCTTTTTTTCTTTCCTTAAGTCGTCGTTGGCCTTTCGTACGCGCTCACTTTAGGATCGCCGCACCCTTCACTGGGCCATTCCCCTTGCGCAGCTGCCCCAGGCCTCCTCTGTGATGGAGCATCGTCTGACTGCGCTAATTGGAATCCTAATTTCGTTTCCAGCTCTCGCCCATATACGTACGCGAAGCGATCCCACCCTGTCCCGGATGAGCCAACGTACGTAGCCCCGATCAGGGCGATCACCGGGTCTAATTACTCCACAAGGAGGAGGAGAGTGGAAAGGGTGGGCAGTCGAGAAAGCGTTCCAGCGCACAACACTTACGAACTGCATGGGTGCGCTAATGTGGAGTGGGTGTCCACGGCGTCGGGTTCACGATCGGAGATCAAATTCTTGGAAAGAGTAGAGAAGCTATACGCAAGGTGTTTATGCAAATTTATGGACTCGTTTCTCAGCGAACTTTATTTATTTCGCTACGGTGAGTCGCGGAATATGGTGAGGGCAGCAAGCAAAGTAGGGGGAGGGGCAGAGTGTAACTATATTAACTGCCCGTGAGACAAGGAGTGGCTTGCCGCCTATTTGTGCGTCAACATCTTCTTCTATCATGTCAGTAGACAAAACAAAAGCAAGAAATTGGGTGCAGGGGGTGTTTGGAAGCGTCTTATAGCGCAAAAGGCTCGTAACAATGTCCACAGTGAATGAAGTAGGGCGCAACTTCAAGAAATAGTAATCGGTGTTGGGGATCGTGAAAATTTTTCAGTGCGCTGAAAAAAAAAAGAAGAATGCGCTTCGCCTTTTTGTTGGGCGCCATCAGAGTCCTTTTTTTGTTTGTTTGTCGCTTCGTTCATTTGCGGGCTTCGTCCGTTCCTGCCTTCGAAAAACAAACAAAAATACATTTGCAGTTTAGCGAGAGTTGGGTCCCCTGCGAGCCGGTCTGAATTAAATAACAACGATTGAAACCAATACAACGCCCCCCTCCACCCTGTAAAAAAAAAGAAAGAAAGAAAGAAAGAGAGAGAAGCTAAAATTGCTTAAGGTACGTTGACTCTAATCCCAAAATTCCAGAGCCACCACAACCAAGTGGGACTTAGCGCCTTACTAGTAACTAGTATGCATTTCCAGTTGCGTGCTTTTCTTGGAAAAGCGCCAGGTCGGTGATGTAGAGCGTTTTACAGTCTCGCCATGCAAGGAATACGGAGCGCATATATCTGCATATAATGCGACTGAACCTGCAGGCTCGATTTTGCACTGCCGACAGTCTGGTCGCGTTCTTGCCATCTCAGATTATTTGTATATATATATTTTTGTACTTTAACTCGCGAATTGATCATTCGCGTTAAAATTCTGCACGCATAACGACCTAAGCCAAGTAGGCAATTATTTTAAATAGCACGCCCGGCCTCCAGGAACCGCTCGTGTTCGGTTTCACATTTCTCGTGCCTCTTGCCAGTGATGGAAGTGCGCAGTTTTCGTCCGATGCAAGGAATGGAACTGCTTGCATTGCATTGCCCTGCTTATCTTCTGTCCTTGCTCTCTTATTTGGAGCACAATGTGCAAATCTAATTCTGACCTCAATGGTCGCGTCCTGAGCTTTTCCTGGGCACTACGAGAAATGTTTCCCGATTATTATTATTATTATTATTATTATTATTATTATTATTATTATTATTATTATTATTATTATTATTATTATTATTATTATTATTATTATTATTATACGTTTGGACTTCCAGGTGAGGGCTTCTTTCCGTGCACATTGTTGTCGGCGTCCAGTTTATTTTCCTTAAGGTATGAACCATTAGACTGACGCCAACAATGTACAACTTCTTTAACGAGCTAAATTAAATCTCGAACGCAGTGCTTATTCGGCACGGTCATGGTCATCTGGCGAAATACTGCGTCCGCCAAACTATTGCGTAATTCCGGCATAAAACTAAATTCCGTAAGAAAGAAGAACTCTCTAAAGAACGAGGTACCGTTTATAGCATATATGAAATGTGAGAGGCAGTCGAGTATGCGAAGCCAGTCAGGCTGCATTTTAGGAGAAAGTGAAGCGCACTCACACTTCGCCCACTCTTTGCTTCGAGCTGAGGCAATCAATATCCGGTCTACACCTATTACCAGCGACATTCCACGCCTAGGGGGGAAAACAAAATGTCGACAGGCGTTGGGTCAAGATCAAACGCTAATTGCATCACGGACGGGGATGTCCGGGGCCCCACCGGTGTAGGCTATACCACGTTATAGTGGTCCGATATTTCATCCCGTGATCTATATAGGGGCGTCCTAATTTCGTCCCTTCTCCATTTTGTCTCTCGTCTTCGAGGCGTTGATTGGACAGCCCGCAGCCGCCACCCTCTTTCATCATCTCCGCTTGGTAAGACAGAGTTTCCCACGTACAGATCGCATGGCTATAGGGGACGGTCGTCTACCATTTGATGCGCACCCTGCAGAATCCATCACGCCGTTTGTTACTATGGGGTGAAAGCAGTAATTTGGTTTCTCCACAAGGAGGGCGGCTGGCTCTGGTCATGAGTCGACAGAAGGGAGAAAACGTGTATGCGTAGAGACGTAGGCATATAGGTAAGCGCCTGGATCAGCCATTTATCATTGGACAGTCGTGATGAGCTTTTGCTACAGTTGGCATGCCTCATAGTATATATCATATATATGTATATATCGTTGCGCAATAGTGGCGCTGGGCCGAGAATGCAGTTAACGTCTGCGCATGCGTAAATGACTAAATGTTCACGAAAAAAAAAAGCTGGTGGAACCGGTGACTCGATCGACGAAGACCGACGACATGTGTATTAATAGAAAAAAAAAAAGAAGCGATGAGGCGACACCGTGCAGAAACGAAATGAAGGAAATGGAATGCCTGAGACCGAGGCCCCACTCGATGTTTTGATATGAGGAGCTATACATCTTCGGCGTTTCGAATGCTTCACATTTTCTTTTTACCCTACGGTCTGTCTTTCCCTGCCGGTCTGTCGTGATACACAAACAGGGCAGCATCAAGAAAAACCAAAGTGCGCGTAAGGACATAGGCATGAGCTCTAATAACAAGAGCAGAAAACATTGCTTATTGCAGTCTATAATCTATGTTAGCTCGTCCCGTACGAATACGGTTTTTAGACTAGATTTGTCGATGTCCGTGGGTGGTCAGGCTAAGACATAATACCACCACAAGTACACTCATCAGGATCTGAGTGTCGGCGAAGCCATTATCTCTAAGGCACCTCCTTCAGATAACCGGAGGAGAGCGAATTCAGCTGCCCTGATGACAGGAGTCTTGGACATAGGCGCTTAGCACAATGTGGACCTTTAAAGAAGTCTCATCCACTTGAGCAAAAGGGGCAGAAGATGCTCATAGACTGTAGTCTGCATGCCGAAAGTTTTTGCTGTGAGAGACACCATGTCGGTATTTTCTCTTCTATTTTCATTTGTGATTGATCTTTCGAGCATTTCTTTCGTCACTCAACTTAAAGAAACTATCATCGCAGTTATACTATGTTTCTTTACACATTTTCTCTCTCTCTTTCTCTCTCTCCCTCTTTCTATGGAGAGATCGCTGCACGTCGTTTTTGCGCATGGCCAACTATTCTGAGCCCGATCAACAAGCTATTGAAGCAACTGGCAGCGCAAGCCTTCTTCGCGTTTTCTGCAAGGTCAAAAGCACGTGATTTGACACTGTAGCATAAACAGCAGCAATAAGCACACCGATCACGGGATTCTCAGCAGGAGGTATTACTATGCAGCTTTTATGCAACCGGAAGTCTCTCAAGCGCATATCGATAACAGGAAAGTTGACGAAACATCTTGCGATGCTCCTGCACGATTAAAATGAAGTAATGGCGTCCCCCAGAGGGATGCGAAACAAAAGGAAACATTTTTTCCCTCCCCAACAAGATTCATCCGCAAGCAGGTCAACGAAAAACAGCCGAATTAACGCCGGCGGATGGCACCGATACTCGCGGTCACACGCAGACGCACATAAAATGCCGAGGCGCCAGTACGGGTTCCAAACAAGAACACCACCATCATCTCTCCGTTTCAGCGAAAGAAGTCGCAGACGACAATTGAACCGAAAGAGTGAGCACGCGCCGCCGTCGCACTCACCTTCTGTGCGCGGCCGTACTCCACACGAGACGCTCACATCCAAGCCCGAACCGCTGGTGAGCACGAGGAATGCCAGACATCCGGGGTGAGCGGCGCGCCGGTACACGAATCGCCGATGAATACCCCGGACGCCCAACGAACGCCGCCCTCCGGCAGCGCTTTCGACTTCAGCGCGCCGTCGTCTGCTTCCCGCCGAGCAGAAGAACAGCCTGCAGGTTATACAAACTAACACGTTCGCCGACGCCGCCGTCCTCCTCGTCAGTCTATCGGTCTCTCGCCGATCTATCGAGAACCGCTCGATACGCACACACACAAGACACCGGCGGCCTGCGCCCCCCTGTTGCTGCCTTCTATTCACCCGGAGGGGTTACGACGATGACGACTACGACGCGCCAAGCCGCCGCGATGACATATCGCCCTGCCCTCGGTCGCGTGCCTCGACTGTTCCTGAATGCTGTCCTGCTGGCGACGTCGTCTCCGAGGCTTCTCCGCTGCGGTGGTGTAGCTCGACGCCTCCCCTTCCCTCTCCCGCTCCGCGCGCAGCGGTGTAGACTGTAGTGCACAGCCCGCCTAGCAGGACGATCGCGCATACAGCAGCAACAACCAGTAGCTGACACGCTGGCGTTAGCGCGCGCGACCGGTGGCAGCTCTAGCAGGCAGCCCCTGACGGTGGCACGCGACGACGAATTGGGGAATGTGGTTTGACGATTCCGAAGCGGTTCTCTCTCTCTCCCTCCCTCCCTCGCTCCTTGCCAACTCTCGTACGTCTTTCTTTGCAGCTTCTCTTTCTGTGCACCGCTGGCTTCGCCCGAGCATCTCCCGACCAACTCTTTCACGCCCTCGCCGACTCTGTACTCCCGGTGCTCTCTTGCATGTTCGTCTCGCCTCCTCTTCGCTCGTGATCTTTATTTATATCTTGCGTTCCCCTCTTTGTGCTCTTTTCCTCTTTCCTCTCACGTTTTTTCACCCTATACGCCGAGGAGCGTCGACGAAGTCTTCGCCGTGGCGTATTCCTCCACTGTACTTCAGTTTAGCCGGTTGCCCAGAGCTACCGATGCCGTCGCCGCTTCTTACATGCCTTCACCTCACAGCGCCGGCTGGTATAGTGCAGTGCGCGTCGTCCGTGCTGCTATGCATAATTTCAGTGTGCCACTCTCCTCCCCCCCCCCCCCAACTTCGCCGTCCTCCTCTCTCAGTCCTTTTCGGTGTCCTCCCGTCGCGTGGCACGTAGGAACGTGAGGCACACTTCCGCCGTGCTTCTGCTGGCAGCGCCTTGTGATGCCTTGAAGGAGCACCGCGGGGAGGAGCGGGATCTTAGGAAAATGCGGTGGCTGCCTGCCCGACTCAACACGGCCACTGAACGCTTTTATTTATTCAGCGGGGAACGCGCCTTAATGGAAAACGTTGTAAGCCCTTCCTTCCCTCTCCCCCCGTCTTCCTCTCCTTCGAGTCTATGTCATTCCTCCATGCGCCTGGCTCGTGCCCCCCTCGGTGCTCAGTATGCGCGCGTCGCGTAAATATATATGCGGATGTCTGCTTTACCCTTTGCTTCGGTTAAGCGAGGTCCCGCTAACTGTGCGTCTGCCTGAGTGGCGGTGACCCGTAATTTTCCTGGGCGTCGGGACATCGCGGTGTCTAGCGGTTTTTTTTTTTTTCGTATTAACGACGAAGCGAAATAAGTCGCATGGATGTGGGGAGCGGGTTTCAGTCAGTGTCCCGAGGTAGGACGAACCATGTTGGCTGCGCGTGTGGGGCAAGGAGCTGGCGAGGTGTACGAAACATGACTGTACGGCTCCTACTTGTACACCGACGTAAAATGCAAGGGTGCATTCTCTGTATGCCCAACACGTAGTACAATGTTAGAGAGAGAGGGAAGGATAGAGAGAGAGAGAATGGGAAAAGCGATGATATTGTGTGACGGAAGCGACCGTGTCAGAGATTTCTGACTTAGTGCGACCAAAAGGTCCGAATCGAAGGTTCCAGAAACTGTCGCGCAGTCTTGAACTTACGATCTGACGAGTCATGTTGGTAAATCGAACAGCAATTGTTATTTGTAAGGAAACGCTCTGGGGGATATGAAACGTTAAGCGGTTCGAAGATGTCAATTTGTTTTTAATGACTCAAATGAGTAATACTTCCCCCCCCCCTCCAAAAAAAAAGAAACTAAAGCGCCGGTTAAAGCGGTCATGAAATTGATGCTGAAGTTCTATCGAAAATTCTTTGCCACGGCGGAGGAAAAGGTGGTACTACAACATGCGAAAATTGCATCGCTGACAAGTCTACCGAGAAGGATGCACAAAGAAAGATGTCACAAAGCGAGAGCGCCCGGCAACAAATGCCGATTTCGCCACTTGAAAGGATGCCTAAACCCTCATCATATTCACGAAGAACTTGGTACGCTAGAGCTGTAAGTAAGGCTAATGCGAAGGTGTTAATAGCGAAGATGGTCGGCCAGTGTCAAAGTGTTTTTTATTCTTTTTTTTTACGAATAATGAAAAGCTTTGTGTGTTCAGCGCCAGATGCGAGATGTCGGGTTTTGCTAGTATAAATGAAACCAACATCGCCCATCACGCCAACAAAACGTGGGGATATATTACCCCAAATAAACCTTAACGTGCATTGCAATTCTAGGAACTAAGCCTCGACCCATCACTGAAACTTAAGTTACCAGCAAACCTTTCACGACGTGACGCAACACTGCTGTGTCGGCTGTGGGTAGGAGTAGCATTCACCAACTCCTACAGCTATAGTATCGGAATGGCGCACTCACCAATGTGCGCTAAGTGCAAGTGTGAAGAGACCGTCAGTCATCTTATTTGCAACTGATCTCGCTTCGATAATCAACGTCAGACTCTCCAGTGTCCCTTGAATAGACTGGACGACAGGCCATTTACGGAAGCGAAGATCTTGGGAGCCTGGCCTCACAGTTCATTAGCCCAGAAAGCAGTTCGAGCGCTTTTTCACTACCTGAAGGCAACAGACTAGGGTGCCCGACTATAGACATCCTACACCTAACTTTCCTCTCTCTCTTTCACTCCCCATTCCCCTCCTTACGTGTAGGGTAGCAAACTGGACTCAGTCTGGTTAACCTCCCTGCCTTTCCTCCTTCCATTCTCTCTCTCTCTTTAGGAACTAAACGACGTTGATTCATGTCAGCCAGTGCAAAGACGCATAAATCGATCTCAACTACAACCAAGTAGAGATTACCAATCATGTTAAATATAGTCTAAAATCAATACGACTTCTGCCCACTGCTACCACCTTTAATTTCCAGGTTATGACATTCGAAACGTCTTAACGGCCCAGAGTTTCTTATGCTTATTACATTCGATGGGGCAAGCAGCCCCCGTTTATTTTTTGCTCTTTGTTTTCTCTAAGTTGACAAGTCTTATTTCTCTGGCGACGTGGCTATGCGTTGAGCAAACTTCCTGCAATATAATTTTACACAGCGCGTCCAGACATTATTGATATAAACTGTTTTTTTTTTGTCAGTGGCATGAATTCTTTACAGCACGATCTTTTCCTGACTGCTCTAGGATTTCGACGAGTTCTACCTCGTTCCGTGCTTTTCCAGCAGCCCTAGCCGACCTCGTGCACGTCGCCATATCCTCCGTCATTTCTTGTTATCTCTATTCGTTGCGACTCTTTTGCCTTTATATCCTTTAACCTTTAACCTTAACCTGCTTCGAAGGAAGAATATATATTCTTCCTTCGAAGCAGGTGTTCATTGTATCCTTTCCACAGGTAGGTTCCTGCTGTCTGTCTATTTCATGTTTTCACCATCCAAATAGAGAATAATCACCAACAGTTATGCAATGACGTAGAGGGCTTAACCGGCTTAACTACGCTTGGCGATGCTAATCTGGCATAATGGGTTCAATAGCAGACAGTGCCGATTGTGCTGACTTCAGTGCGTGTGAATTTTCATACGGTTTACTTTCTTGGGAATATACAAGTGACTTTATGCCTGATCTATTCTGTTGGTGGTGCTTTATAGACTTCTTCCCAATCATTGTTTTGTCGCGGTTTCTTTTCTTTTTTAACCTGTTGAATTGACTGTCGACGCACGTTTCCAAAAGCTGCTTTATTACCTAAGTGACGTCATATTACTTCACATTATCATCTTCTAATCATCCTAACTATTTAGTGCTTGCGGGCAAGCCGGCGACCATATAGTTTCCAGCACTACTTTTCACGACGTCCTGATAAATCAATAAACCAAGCAATCCAAAGGTTTTCGACCTGCGTAAAGCTGCAACACTCTACGCTTGCCGTGTCTGCAAAACGCTAAGTGATGAGGATTTTCAGCAGACGGGGCCATTCGCGTCAGCGCAAAGTTTCATAGTGGAAGCTTCGCTGGCTCCTGCATACCTCTAGTTCAAGTGTTTTATGAACATGAGACCCCCTCCCCTTCCCCCCCTAAAAAAAATAAATTTAAAAATTGGTATATGAGCGAAGAAAAAAAAAAAGGAGCGAACCATCGCCCGACCCCCGTATGACGGCTGGCGGCAATGAGACGCCGTGTCGCATTAGATTACTGCCTCTTTCACCCCATCTCTTCTCCATTTTTATTATTTTTTTTTTCTAACGCCGTCCTCAACCTCTAGACGCTCTTAATGTGACATATTCGCCGTCGTCGACCGTCTGTCTTGGTCCACCTTGCATTTGGGGATCCGCACCTTCAACATAGGCCAGAACGCAGACCAGAGAACGAGAAAAAAAAAAGGAGCACGCAAAGGTTATATGTAAGCGAGACGACTGGAATGGCACGCAAAATATCCTAGACGCGCAGACTGCATATATACAAGGGGGGCTCCCGGGCCCTGCGAGCCGGTTATTCCAATTCGTATGACATTGCGAATAAAACACCGTTAAACCGAGTTATTCAGCCTGCGCTGTAAAAAAAGCCTCGGCACACGCTCAAAACACGAACCGAGGCCGTTAAGCACTTCCGGTCGTTCCGCTTTCGTTTCTTGTAGGGCTCTTCTTTTTATTTTATTGTTACGTATTCTCGGTTTCCTCTCGAATATGGGATATAGGATGCGCACGCTATACATTGTAGCTCTCTTTCGGTTAAACGAGGCGTGTGCTTCATGTGTGTGGCGTTCGTGATGCACGTCACGTTTCGTGACTGACTCCGCGCACAACGCATGGCACAGTGTCTTTAATAAGCGAATATATGTACTTGTGAAACCATTTCAACTGGTTTCACAAGTTTCACATTTCAATTGGTTAACCAACTCAGTCTGGTTAAGCTCCCTGCCTTTCGTTCCCCCATTCTCTCTCTCTGTCTCTCTGGTAGCAGTTGCCAGCATGTAGCTATATTTCTCCTCTCTCTGATCGTTTTATGTATATGCAAACCTAATAATAAAGTCTAAGGATCCATAACGCTTGAACCCTCGATGAAGAAGTTTAACAGCCGGAAGCTTGAGACCATTATTCGCATTTTTTATTAGTTGAATACTGCCCACATCGTACCTGCACAATCATCGCACCTGCAAGATCTGAGTCTGTCTTCAGGCTCAGGCCGAGCCCACGCGGCGGCAGCTAAATTTTGCTGCTTGCTCCGGCACACTTTTCAACGGGCTTAGAATGATGACGATGGAAGCTTGAGCTGCACTTCTTGTAATGAAAAGCCCGACGCTTGCACTAGCTGTTCCTACAGCACCAACCTGGAAAGCTGCACAATTTACAAGTGCGCACGAACTTCCTGTCTTTACATTTGCTTCCCTCTTTCTATTCCCCTTTCCCCCACCCCCAGTGTAGGGTAGCAAACCGGGTGCTCGTCTGGTTGACCTCCCTGCCTTTCCTGTCCTTGCTCTCTCTCTCTCTCGCTCTTTCCCCCTTATTCTCTGTTATATTTCTGCTCCCGTTGGACTGTACCAGCAGCTGGATGCGCGAGCCGCCGCAAAGCGTTCGGTGAACGCGCTGCTTTAATGCACTGGCCGCACGGCAAAAGGCGGAGTGCCTCCGCAGAAGCGTTCATTGACCGCCAGTACGATCTGCAAGCCGGGACGATAGTTACACGGCTCAATAAATAAAACAATGGGGGGGGGGGGGACGTAGGAGAACGGCCATCAGCCGTTGTGAGGGCGTTTTTTCGTCGGCATACGCAGCAGTGCCGCGGCAGCGACCGCAGTGCCGACAGCAGGATATCTCTGCGCAACCGATCAATGACCACCACCCGTATACGATCTGCGGGCCCGGTCAAAGGTTGCACAAGCCGAAAGAAAGGACAAAATGCCTCGGCGTAGGCGTAAAACTGAGCGACCTGCAGCGGTGTCTTCCAAGCTATATCGCCGCTCACTTTCTGCACTTCCTGCGGCGCGGTTTCGAGCGAAGAGTGCAAGGGAACCTGTTTCCTCGGCGGCCGGGCGCACATAACTGATCGGCTCGCGCGACCGTTGCCTCTCCTCGGCGCGCCCAGCGAAGACCCGGCTGAACGGGGCGTCCCTTTAAACCCGTGCAGCACAGTAGAACATGTAAAGCGGGCTTCGCAAAGCCAGCGGCCGCATTCGTGAGGACCGCGGTCTCGCGATAAGAACGATTCGCGATCGAGGAACGCCTATAATAGTCCGCAGCTCTCGACGGGCGACGACACGACAGGCTATGAGCCGACCGTTAAGAACTTGGGATCTCAGATCTCGCCGGCCAGTTTCGCGCGGGCGTCCATTAGTCGGTTCGGTCCAGCTATGGACTCCGAGGCACTGCACAGGACATTGTGAGAGCAAGTTGAAGTCTTGCAGCGAGCGGACGCACTGCCGCCGCAAGCAGCGGCGATCAGGTAGGCAGGCAGGTATAGTAGGCAGGCGTGGCTCTCCTCGCGGCCACCGAGTGTTGTGGACCGAGAGCCTCGGCGGTGCGGTGCCCTGCGGCCAGACAAGCCGCCGCCCGGGCTGCTAGGCATGTTCTTCGATTTCTTGCCTTTTGTTCTTTTCTCCTTCTCTCTGTCGTCCATCGCCGACGCTGCCGCGCAAGTCGCGAACGGGGTGCGCTTGCCGACGTCGGCGGCGGCACCACCGGGCCGAGTCAACAAGTGGTGGCGGGCCGCAGGACGGTGTCAGTGTCTGCTGGAGTGTTTGCCCGCTGCCTTCGCACCGCTCTCCGCAGCCCGAAGGGTAGCGCAAAGAAGAAGAAAACAAGAAAGCGAAGGGGTACCCGCCGCCGGCTCTGCGCATTCCCCGCCTGTCTGCTTCCGGATCGGCGTGGCGTGGCATGGCTCTATAGCGAAGGGACCGCTGCTCACGCGGCGGGCCCCCGGAATGAACGAACGAACCAGCCAACGGATCTACCGCAGCGGCGTGGCACGGAGCACCGTTTTGTTTTCTTCTTTTTTTTTGTCATCATGCGTGCCTTTCTTCGTCCACGCGTCCTTCCCTCTGTCGCTCACTCGGCTTTTACGCCGCGTCTCGCTGCCTGATCGTCGCGAGACGAGACATCACCGGCTCTCAACTATATACCCCGGGACACCGTGGCACGCGGCTTCGGTTCCCGGCGAGGCTGTCATTTTCTCGTTTCCTTTGTGGCTCGCTTTTTTTTTTTTTTCACCAACAAATACACTCCCTCCGTTCCGTAGCGGCAGAGCTATACACCGTTGCTCATTTTCGCCTCCCGAATACGCTCTCGGTGGGCGGCTCGAAGCTTTTCTTCTTCGCCTATACCAGAACGGACGAGCGTGTACAGTGCCTATACAGCCTCGCTTCATCTCCACTGACTATTCAGTGCCGCCTCGGTTCCTCCCCATTGACGCCAAACACGCTGTTTACGTTGCCCTTCTCCGTCCTCGCGTTCCTGTTTGTTTGCGGAGGTGTAGAACGTGGGAGTTTCTTGCTCTGTCAAATTGATCGAAACGAGGCTACCTGCGCGCCTTCGGCAGGTGGACGGGGGAGGGGGCATTCCGTCCCCGTACAGAGTACGTATACGTGGCACGCAGTGCGTGTCAGGATACGTTTTCGGGCACTCCGAAATGGCCTTTCCCCCTCTCGTCTGTCGTCTTCCTCCTACTACGATTCCGCGGCCTCAAGCTTCGCGCACCTTCTCGTCTCAGTGGAGCGGCCTTTTGTTACTTTGCTTTCTGGCTTCGTTCGCCTCGTGCTGTTGGCCGTCCTCCACGCTCGAGCGAACCTCCGGTGCGAAAATGCCTCTCGCGCAGTGAAATGATAACGCGCGCAAACAACGCGCCAGTTCCGGGGTCCGGACGTTTTCGTTTCTCTCCCACGGTAATGCAAAGTTTTAAATAAAGAAAACATAGGTGTATTAGATCTTGTTTTCCGTCTTGCGTCGTTGCGTATCCGGTCAGTAGTGTAGGTATGCAGTCCTGAATCAAAAATTGTGCGTCACGACGACAAGAAGAGCCTTGCCTACACATGCGAGGGGGATATGGAAGGACAGACAAAGAAAAAAACTTGCTGTAAGCGTAGATCCAATGAGAAGGACAACTGTTCTGGTTGAGATGGCTAATGGAGGTCATCGCAGCCATAGGATCGTATCTGCAGCCGTAGAGATCGCGGAAATTTCAACCCCGAGAAGGCTTTATCATCGTCAACTTCGCCGTCACGATTAACCCAGTGTACAACAGAGACATACACCAGAGACCTCTCTATTCGCTGCTGCCCTGTGTCCGCACAACCTAACACAACGGTAAGAGCTTCAAGCGCCGCTCCGAACGGTGTTTCCCGTTTCCATCGGCGAACACAAAATAATTAATCGGTTCTCTTACTTACGCAATGGGTCATCTCACACTCTGAATCCGAATGCTATCTACTGCCGTTTTATCCGTAGCCAGCGCTGTTGTTTCGCTCTGCAGTCCCGGAGAACGTCGACAGCTAACCTCGCTTCATGGTTGTGTCTGTGGCCGACTTTCCACCGATTCTCTGCTATGTTGCCGATATCCCCAAGACCCAAAGCGTGTTTGATGCTGTGTCGCCCCCAATCTGACGGGAGAGACGTCCGCACCTTTTCCTCGTGCTGATGTCAGGTGCCTACTGACAAGATAACCATGATACTAACACGGCTTAGATGATGCGGAGGGTTAACCAGTGCTAGATGAAAACACCGCGGCGCTTTCAGCGCGCTCTACAAGACGCGCGCGAATCGCAGGCCTCCGAAACTCGAGGTCGGGGAGCGGAGAAACAATCGCCCGCGTAACGGCCATTAAAATGGGCATTGCGTGCACGTTCGTTGCGTGCGTGCAAATCGGTCGACCTGTCGTTTTTTTTTTTTTTTTTTGTAAGAGAACAAAAGGCGGAGATGCAGGAAGGTAGGTCGAGGGGGACGAGGTTTTCGTATAAAACGTCTCCTGGTGTAATTGCTGCACACTGCGGAAGTGGGGACACAAGACGCGAAGAAGGTACGTGCGGCGGGTGAGAGAGGGGGACGGGGGAGGGGGGGGGGGGCTTAGGACGGACGGACGCTCGCTCCCTCCCTTCCCCTCGGCGCCCGCAGCCTCTTCCGACAACAACGTCGCCCCCTCGTTCTCCTCTCGGACGCCAGTGCGGAAGCGGCGCGCAAGTGAAGCGGGACCAATTCCAGGCGCGTGCGACTGTCGCGCGCGGCCAGCGCCGAGGAAACGGAACACGAGAACGACGAAGACGATAAGGTGGAAAGAAGAGAATGAGCGTGAAGACGAAGGGCGTGGACGAAGAGGACACACAAAACAGGGGCGACGCGGTGAGGAAGGAAGGAAGGAAGGAAGGAAGCAAGAAGAAGGAGGCGAGGAATGCCGTCGTTAACGCGGCGGCGGCGGCAGTGGCGGGGAAAGGGTTGCGCGCTGGAAAACGGGCAGGCGAGGAGAGTGACCGACTTGGACCGCGCCGGCCTCAATGTCAAGTTCAGCGAGAGCGCCCCGGCACCGTGAAGGATGGAGTGCGCTCCCTTTCCCCGGCGCACCAGGCACGCCGGTTGAAAGTCGCTCGGAGGCTGCGGCGCGATGGGGGAGGAGGAGGGCGAGGCTTCCCCGAAGCCGTCTAGGAAGTGACCGCAGACGCGAACGGGCAAGGGGACACGGAACGGGAAGGCGCGGACCCCGAAGCTTGCTGCGCTGCAGCGCTCCGAGCACTTGCCAGTCGGCATGCTCGCGCAGCTTGGCCCCCGCGTTCAACGTACGTTCCATACACAGGCTCCCCGAGTCGGCCTAGCATAGTGTCGGGCCTAGTGTCTTTGTTGTGCTCCGCGCTGGCTTTGCGACCGGGAACAGAAGCGTGGAGCTGCTCATACAGGAAGAACACGAGGTTTAATACCGGTCTCACGCGTGGTACTTTCGATCGCAATCGAGCCGGCTCGGGATCAGTTTTTTTCAGCCGCGGTTGGCTCCCTTCCGATGCTTGCGCAGAGCATCCAATCACGATCGACATATTCGATCCCTATCAGGTTCGATCGCGATAGAAAGTCCACCGTGCCATACCCGAATAAGAATAAACGCTTCTAACAGACATACAGCAATTTGAATTAGTGATATCGACGCCAGCAGATGTTTTCCTTGAGATTAATAAGGAAATAAAAGAGCCTGTGCAGGTCGCGGAATGTGCGGAACAGATAACCAGGTACCTATCAGAATTCGAGCCAAACGTAGAAAAGCAGCGTGGCGGCAGCGTATTAAACGTGCTGATTAGGTGAAGAAATTTTCGTCTACACTGTGGCTTCAATTCACAGATGATTGCGATGATTGTATATCTCTGCGAGAAGCTTGGTGCCTCGTGTTGAACTTATTCGGACTGGTGGATCACGTCACAAGCACTACAGTCCATTGAGGCCGCTGTAGCTCAATGGTAGAGCATCCCACCCACAACGCTGAGTGTGCGGGATCGGTTCGCACTATTGGCAAGTTATCTTTTGGACCACTTTCGTTTGTATTTCTCTATCTCATTCATGCGTTTAAGTTAAAAAGAATAGTTATTTTCCTCCGTGTTCTTTGGTTTTCTTGTCCGTTCACATCGTCTGGTAGTGATTGCAAACGTTCCAACTATAGGCCACTCCGGAAAAAAAAAAAAAATCTCACCTAGTCCAAAATTTGGAGGACGCTTAAGTTTCGCCTTTAAGAGTGGAACGCGACAGCATTCAAAGACCCCTGACTTCTTTCCATGCTTCCCGGCAATTGAAGCTTATGTAACCGTAAGTTTACCGGGAAGCGGTGGCTGCAAGCGCTGTGTACGAAGGCGAGCTTTCTGGTAGAAACGCGCCCTGTTGTGTGGGTCGATCTCCTGTTATTGTTTCGCACTTTTAATATTTCTTTCTTTCTTTATTCATTTATTCAAGACATTCCTTACAGAAATGCCTTGGAGGACGTGACAAAAGGCACTGAACGTGCCTGACTGGGCCTCGCCTCCCTTGGCAGCTGCGTTCACGCAAGCACATAAATTAATAACAAAAAGTATTCACTCTGAGAAGAGCTAACGTAAAAGATATGCACTGTCGATATTTTTTCTCTTTGTTTCTTTCCATTACATTTGTTTGTGGGCTGCCGTTATCGAAATACCGGGGAATAACTTTGTCACGAATGAAGTACAAAGGTATGAGCAATTTTGGTGGTAGAAGAGTGGTTGGTCATGCTTGGTTCGGAATTAGGTTCGAAAATTCTTTTTGCCGAAGCGATATCCGACGCCGGATTTTCTGCGACATGGGGCGGGGTTCTCGCTACCTCCTAAACCCGCAACGGAATGCGCGCATACCTTCACACGCGGCATCACAATTAAAATTCCATATCAAACTCAGGTTGATATCGCGTCTCTCGTTAACAACCAGCACTCGTTTGAAGCATTCGTCTATATATACGCATACATTCATTTTCCGGTGCTTTGTTGCACCGTACCTCGGTCTGACTATCAAGTATTCTATACAGTGCCTCGGTACGAGCACACGGCTGGTAAACTATACATGCCAGGCATACGTAACGGTCATTTCTCGCTGCCTCTCCATTCTCCAGCACTGCGGTAGGTGTCGGATGGCGCGGGAACACGTTTCACGGGGGGGGGGAGGGGGCGGTGGGGCTCCTCTTCCGCCTTCGCGTGCTTTCTCCGTATGCAGTCCCCGCGGAATCGTCCAAGCTGCTCACGAAGCGCACGGCGTTAAGAAAATCGCTAAACAGCTCGTAATAAAGATTTCAAAAAAAGAAAAGGAAGGAGGCACGGAGTGAGAAGAAAGAACTAAGCAAGAAAAAGTAGGAGGAGGAGAAGTAGCAGAGGTATAGTGGCTGAATGCGGCGCGAGACACGAAGTACACAATGCGTGACGGCGACGGCTTCCGCGGAGTCGCTCATCCTGTTGCTGCTGCTGTTGTGTACGTGCGGGTCTCCGAGAGCGAGCGTTGCATACGCAGCGTTTTTTTGCGCGTGCTCTGGTCTGGCGAGGTTAGGTTAATGGAACCGCGCGGACAGCGTGGCTGGCGAAAAATCGAAAAACAACAACGACTATGCGAGAAACTGAAAAAAAATCAAAACGTCGTCGTCGTCGTCCCTCTCGCAGTCGGGCGAAAATGTTGTATACTGGTTTCTGCACAGCTCTGCCCACCCAAAGTGTCTACGAGCAGTTTCGTCTTTAATAAAGAGAGACAACGCAAGAAAGAAGAAGTGAGTAGAAGAAAGACGCTATGTGTTCCCCGAAGTACTTCATGGCAAAGCTGCTGACAGCGGTAGGAATGACGTAGTACTTTTTAGTTCCTTTCGTGAGCATAAATGCGGCGTTGCGATGGCTCGAGGTAGCCGGTGTGATCCTGTCCGTGGCGCTCCGCATTTAGATGAGAGCGAAATGCAAAAAAAAAAGAAAAAAGAAAACGGTCGCGCACGTAGAATTAACTGCACGTTGAAAATCCCCGGATGGTTAGAAAATTATTCTGGAGTCCCCCCCAACTGCGGCGTGCCTAATAATCAGGTTGTGGTTCTGGCACGTAAACTCCTAAAACTTAATTTAGAGTTGCAGAATATAAAACGTTATAGTGTCAGAATGTGTAGTGTGTACTCGAATGGATGGAGACAACTTTACTGAGAACCTGGCAGAGTTTAACGACCCGGGATCAGGTCCCCAATGGGGGGACTTCGAGGCCTTGCCTCGTCGCCACCTCTCGGGGTCGCCGGACTGCCCACTCTTGTGTCTTAAGGGTGGAGCTGCACCGAGCGGCGGCCCGCTTCGACGTAAGAGCCTTCGGAGCTACTGCCATTTTAGCTGATATAACAGGACACTCCCACAGCATGTGCGAGAGCGTTGCCCTTAGATGCCTGACATAACTGCGTACTCGAGCCACATTTGCAGATAAATTATCCCGCTGTTGATTTTTGGAGATGAGGCTCGGAACGTATAAACTGCCTGTACCGATGGGACGCGTCTTATATTTTTCCTTTCTATTTTGTCCAACCAAATCTCGTGCTGATGGCAAGATCTCCATTGAGATCAAAAGATTCAAGCGATTAAAGCCACTGTGTGTACACTGCTACAGCATAGGCAGTAAAAGGGGAAAACATAAGGTGACACACCGGGTGGCCCTAAAGCACTCTTCATTTTCCTATTCTGTATAATGTCAGCGCTACTGGGCGCCCATATTTAAAAAAAAGAAGAAAGAAAGAAAACAGCGCTTACGCTAGCTATGCTCGTAAGGTAGAATTCCAGCCAATCTCGATGCTGGACCGAAATTATTAAAGAAGGTGGCCGAAAAATCACAAAGTTCACTCACGAATGAATCGCTTTGGGAATTCGGCCGCTGGTTTGTATGCCGGTCGTGAAACAAGCTGCTCTGCCACCTTACAGCTGCGGTGACCGCATTCTTGAGGCCAGTATAAAGCATTGCGTATAAAAACGAGGAAGATAAAGGGAGCGCGAAGAATAAACGCTTCGGCGGCCGTAATATATATATATATATATATATATATATATGTATGTGTGTGTGTGTGTGTATGTATCTATATATATATAAAGAGATTAAGCCGTGTGAAACTTTCGGCGATACAGAATGTATCGTCTAAACATAGGGCATGTCGATTCCCAACTTTGAGACCACCGCCTCGCATTTTTTTTTCGCCTATAGCACTAACGTTTCCTCGACGCGGCACGTTAAAGGCGATGCTAAACTTCGAAACTTCGCCCGCACTCCGGGTTACGGTTGAAGCGAGAACGGTTTCGCACTTAACATCGCCGGCGTTCAAAAATGGCGTCGCCGTCGTCAAGCGCGGCGAACTCACGCGAGACCCGTCTATAGGAAGCGGTGAGCGGAGGTGTCACGACCCCCCCCTCCCCTGTCACGGACGCAACGGTCAGGCCTTTGGCTGGCGCGCAAGCGCGGACCGGGTCACAAGACAGACAGGCCGCCGCCATGCCGAGGGTAAGGAGTGGCGGCTGGATCACGTTTGCGTTGTCCTTTCTGTGCGCTTTCGAGAACACTATCCCCCCCCCCTCCCCCCACTCCTCTTCACGTACGCGCACAAAAAAGCAAAACGAAAACAAAAGCGGCCGCGTCACAACACACGTCTTCCCGCCGCTTCGCGAGCGACGCCGCGGGAGCCATGCGTGCAGCAACCGGCTACGTATCTTCCTTGGCTTCACTTTCGTCTTATCTTTCGACTTTACGTCTCGCTTTATTCGTCTCGTCTTTCTCTTGCAAGCTTCGCGAGTGCATTCTAAACTCTCTTCCTCGCCCCCCCCCCCTTTCCCGTCGCCCTGGACTACCGAGAAAGTAAAATTGAGAGGAAAGTGAGAGAGCGAGAGATACAGCGAGAGGTGATGCTTAAGCGGCACTTGACATTCGTGTCATGCTTTTGCGCGCCCGCTTCACTGTGTGCGGTATTTTTCATAACGCACGCACTGGCTCCCGCGGTTGCGCAGGGCGCCGTTCCTGCCGTTAGATTTGTTGTGCCGAGAGTCGTTTCAGCGTGTAAGGCGTCCATGGGAGGGCGCAAAGAACTTCCCGGAGAGTGCCTCCGCGTCTAATGCCGGCGGTGTATATCCCGCCACGCCACAAGAGTGGGCGAGTTAGATTTATGTTATAGGCGAGTCTATTCAACAGGAAAGCGAAAGAAACACGCGGTTTAAGGTAACATTACAGCTTACTTCAAGCCCTTGGGCGTTCTCAAGCCTGTGCACGTTGGGCTTCCGAGATGTAGACGAACTTTCGAAGGCATGTATGCCAGTTCTTACAGCGTAAAAGTATGGGTCACCATCTTACACACGTGCGACATATTGCCGCCTGTAGCTCACGCCTTCTTTGTCTCTTTCTGGATTCGTTCGACTTGGACCCTCTCTACGCTGTACAGAGGAGTGTATGCGATATGTTGCAGAAGGAAAGCGGAAAACTATGTTAAGTTACGAAGCAGCGTCTTCACTGTCTCCAGTCAACTTTATTTGTATTCCCTTTCTTTCGTTTCCATCCTCCTACTGATCACTGATCCTTCTTTTATCTATCCCTCGTCCGATAAGCAGCAAACTACGAAGAGTGAGACACGGTCCCAGCATTCGCCTTCGTCGTTTACGAGCGAGTTGGCGTTGCGAAATTGCCCGCCTAAATTTCTTTCGCGTGCTGTCATCGAGGAAGAGGACAACGGCGAGGACACTCGCAAGAACGACTACGTGAAAATCTTATGCGGCGGACGTAGTCGCTCGAATAGAAGACCCGACGGAGTGTGAGCAGGCAATACACGTGCAGACAACGATGCATTAAAGTACAGCGGTGATTCAGACAAATCATCCTTCTCGTTTGCACCTCACTATATAGCATCACTCCCTTCCACACACACACATACACAGTCAATTAACGTTTGTCAAACGTACGCCGGAACGCGCTGTCCACACTAAGGAAATGAAACATCCTGGAGATTCCCGGCGAAAGAAACGAGAGAAGCGACTAATTCCTACTCCGCTCTGTACGCTTGGAATCGCTCTCGGTTTACTCCTCCCGTGACCCTGCCGGCTCATTAGGGTTAAACATCTTCGACGTTTCTATACACAGTCCCACCGGACACGCGCGGAGCGCAGGGATAATTGTATTTCCATCGTGGGCAGCAGCGGTCCACGTCACTGCAAAGGTACGAGTGGGCGCGCCAACCTCGACCCGTCTTCAGGGGACACGACGGAAAGCAGGTGTGCATCTAACGTACAAATGCACGCACGCTCGCGCGAGCGGGCCAAAACTATTCACGGTTGCGCGCACGTTTACACAGCGGGCATTAACGAGACGAGACGAAGAGGTCTCGCCGTACTCTCTCTCTCTCTCTCTCTCTCCGCAGCCTTCGTCCCAGGGAGAGGGATGGAACCGCAGCGCGTGCACTTGCGTTTTCTTGCATTGTTTCCCACCGAGGCCAACGGAGTGCTGCGTCCACCCGTCGAGATTCAATATGTCGCCGCGACAATGACGACGGGCGCGCGCGCAGGCCCTGCAAAGAGCCACAGGCAGAGGGAGATCCAAGAGACTGCGCGGACGGGATGGTGAGGAGGAACGTGGCCGTGCAGAGTTGCGCAAGCGGCCAATTAATTTTAGCGCTTCTCGCCGCAATTAGCAGGCGTACGCACGCACGAAGACAGGCCGGCTGTACAGCAGGTACGGGCGCCCCAGACGCCAGACCGCAAAGAAACCGTGGTTTTTATGTACGCGTCCTGAGGGAGGAAGTCTGCGAGGACCCTCTTCTCTGCGACCACAGACAACCTCGGCGCGCGCGCGGCCACCTCAAAGGGTCGACCTCTTCGGTAGAGAAAAGAAGCTTAGCGCGGGAAGCCCGCGCGAAGCGGTATTACGGGTTCGGCGGCGGCGAGGGCAGAATCAGCAAGAGAAGGAGCAGAGGAAGAAGAAGGGAGAGGCTCTTAATACTGGTGCAACCAGCAGAGAGGGAGGGAGAGAGGGCGTTAGGGGGCAGGCAGGCTGAGTGCCGCAGTCTCGACACCCAAGACAATCGAGGAAGGAGAAGCTTCTATGTGTGCCCTGGCCTTGCGCGCCGCGTTGCCTTTGTTCTACTGCAAGCGATGCGAGATTCGCTTCTTCTCCACCTTTTTTTTCTTTGTTTCTTGTTCAGCTGCGCGCATGAACTGTGAAGGCAGCGCCGGATACCCGAATAGAGCGAGCGCCCCGTAGTGTTTACAATGTATACTTCGTCTCGAAATGATGGGCTACTGACTGCTGTTCAAGCAGTGTACAAGAGATCATCATCATCATCATCATCATCATCATTATCATCATTTCATGTGCCTTGCAGGACGAAGGCCTCTCCCTACGACCTCCAATTATTCCTGTCTTGCGCTAGCTAATTCCAACTTGCGCATGCAAATTTCCTAATCTATCACTCCACCTATAGTTTTCTGCCGTCCTCAATTGCGCTTCCCTTCCCTTGGCACCCTATTTATAACACTAATAGTGTACCGGTTATCTGCCCTACGCATTACATGAGCTGCCCAGTTCCATTTTTTTCCATCTTAATGCCAACTAGAATATCGGCTATCCACGTTTGCTCTCTCAACCACACAGCTATCTTCCTGTATCTTAATCACGCCTAACACGCCTAAAAATCACGCCTAACATTCTTCGTTCCATCGCTCTTTGCGCGGTCCTTAACTTGTGCTCCAGCTTCTTCGTGAACTTCCAAGTTTCCGCCACATATGTTTGCACTAGTGGAATGCAGTGATTGTATAGTCTTCAACGAGAGTGGTAAGCTTCCAGTCAGGATTTGGTAATGCCTGTCGTATGCTATCCAACCCATTTTTATTTTTATGTAAATTTGTTTCTCATGATCACGGTCTCCTGTTATCAATTCACCTAGACAAACGTACTCCTACGCATAATCCAGAGGCTGACTGCCCATCCTGAATTCTTGTTCCCTAGCCAGGCTATCGAACATTATCTTTGTTTTTTTTGCATATCAATCTTCAACCCCCCTCTTAGACTTTCTCAGTTAAGTTCCTCAATCATTTGTTGTAACTCGTCCCCAGTGTTGTTGAACAGGACAATGTGATAGCCTCTGGCAATCGGGACTGTGCTTGAGGAGCGCGAACACCCACGTTTTCTTGAGCTCGGTTGAGTTCTCTGACGCCAGCTGTAGGCTCCAACTTCGGTGCCGAATTATTGTGAGACTAGTGTTTGGACAGCAGCCACCCGAACGCCGCCACGTTACTGTACTACCGAGTATATTACTGGCTATGGACGGACTTACCGGAAATACGAAGCATCCCGGAGTCCCTCAACCGTCGTTCGCGAAGCTGGCGTTCTGCTGGTTAACGTCCTCTTTTGGGCTTGTTCGAACCTTCCTTAGGAGTATTCGGAAACCCGCGCACGTTTTGGACGGATACAGTCGGCGAACATGTAGCTTGTCATATAGGTGGCGTGTCACAATACGCCATAGGCGGCATGCTGCAACTCTGCGACATGTGCTCGTGTCGGGCTCCTTCCTATGCTTGCTTTTGGGTCCTACAATACAGCACTCAGACATTGCAGAAGCAGCGTTTAAGAAATCAAATTGTACAGGCGTGTATCCGGCAAGCGTGCAAAAAAATTACCGAACGATGCATCCATGCAGATGAATGTTTCCCAAGATTAGGTCGGCTGCCTTTAACAATGAAGGGAAGCGTAGGCTAAACATGTCATGCGGTGGCTGCTTGTTCAAGCCAGAAATTAATTGGGTGAGTTTTATTACTTTCCTGCATACGCGCACCGCGAACTTTTCTCCTATATTGTACAGCGGCCTGTCGTAAGTACACTACGTCGATAAACTGCCTGAAATGAAGAGCATTGCAAGACGACGGGAAGAAACTTTAGTGTCCCGGCCGTTGCAAAACAAGGTGGTATATTCATACGAAGTTCTGTCATGACTTACGTGCAAGTTTCATTACGACAGGCAGTGCAGTTGCGATGGCACCGTCGTGAAGTTACACGAACTATATCCACGTTGCTCGAGAAAAAGATCTTCGCATTCTTTCCCTTTCGAGTGCAGTGAAAGCTGTAAACAGTCTATCAAGCCTATGTGCATCCTCAGTAGCTCACGATACTCTTGTTACCATGACACAAAACAAACAGGCGGCGAACTGAAAGACAGCCGCGCTTTCCGAAGCATAGTGGGAGCGCGCAAGTGTACACGTGATCATCTCGCGGAATCAGGGTCAGCGCGGTAGTGGGGCTGACAGGTGTAGGATAGACGTGTGGCAGCAATAAAGTTTCAGACGCGTCTGAGAAGCGCAGCAAAAAAGAAGTGAAAAAAAAAACTCATCCCGACGATCCTGCCCCATCTCCTTCTCCTGCAACGGTATAAGTACGGACGCCTTGCCGGGATGCGATATCATCGCCGAGTTGCAGGCACTTTCGCCGGCTGCTTCTTCCCGGCGGGGGCTAGCTGTCACTGTTGAGGAGAGGGCGTGTTTGAGTGGCCCATTCGGCCGTTGCGGTCTGTATTTGCTGTCGCCTTGTCTGCTTTCTCAAAACTTCGAGACGCGGGGGCCTGAACTGTGTGATCGCGTTGAGAAAAATGGGGAATTCCCATTTGTCCGTGGCTGCAGTCATGTCATTCGCTTCCTGTTGCCTTCTGTCGGTGCTTCCCGCAGTGAAGCTCGCGCTCTTGAGGAATAATGATTACGTCATACAAGGAAGTGCCACTGCATTTTGCGAGAATTCGAGAGGTGCTGGCCGGCGGCCGGTCCGCTGCTGGACAACCGCTGATTGTTGCTGTCGGGACGGAGCAAGAAGTGTTCCCTTTTCTTAGTGACGAGGACGGCCTTTTCCACCTGACTTCGCTGTCCTGGTTTTTCTTGCGCATTGGGACCAGAGTAGGCTGGTCATTACATCACCCTTGCATTCGGCGACCTCTCCCTGTGATCTCGCCTGCCTCGTTTATGCTGGTTTACGTGTTCTCGTTACGATCGCGTTACTGATTTGCCATCTCCGTTAGACGAGGGAGTGGCACAGCACTAACGCATGATGGCAAGAGCTGAAGCGATATCTAGTGCAGGGAAACGCTAACTACATGCTCTCTTTTCAATCACGCGTTGTTTTTGCTTTTTTGTCGCTCGCTTCGGCAGCAGTCATCCGAGATTTTGACCACCAGGCAGACGTTTTACTTTCTTACCCGATGTCGTAGTATTTCGTGCTCGATATCGTGCTACGTGAAATCTTGCGAGTATACATTGACGTCAAAGTGAGGCCAGGCACATAATAAGGCCTATAAATGGTTATTATTTGACAAATGAGTCTCTATACAGCATAGCCTTGCAGACGTTGGATGACCCTTATCTTGCAGCGTACACGTGCATTATTAAACGCCTGCATTATCTTTAATCTCTGAACTAATTGAGTTGAGTTATGTGGTTTTTACATGCCGAAACCGCGATTTGTGCACGAGGCACGTGGAAGCGGGGTGACTCCAGATTAGTTTTGACCACGAGGGGATCGTTAACGTGCCCCGTACCCCCATTGCACTGGGCACGGGCGTTCTTGCACTTCGCTCCCATCGAAATGAGGCCACTGCGGCCGGGATTTGATCCTGCGAGCTAGTGCTCATCAGTGCAAAGCCATAGCCTCTAAGTCACCGCGGCGGGTTAACCCATGAACTACTACTGCATGAGGTTAATGTCCACTCGGATGCATTTGCACGTTGGCGTATAGCACATTTCTCTTACATTAACCCTTATTGCTTTTTTGTCGTGCAGCAATAAAAATAGAATGCGGGTGTTGGTACTTGTTGCAGTCAGCCGGCTGTGCGCATATCACTCCTCAATCGTGACACCCCGATGTTGTAAGCTCAAGGCAACGTTGATCAGTCCTTGTCCACCTTAAGCCTTTACATTATTTCTTTGCGGCTCATTAGCACTTACATATGAGCGCAACGAGAATGTAGGAATGAAAGCATTGCTTCACACCGCTCACTTTCTGTCTCTTAACGTCTTACCTAACATTATTCATTTCATCGCTCTTTGTCCGGTCCTCAACTTGTTCTCGAGCTTCCTTGTCAAACTCCAAATCTCTGCCCCATATGTTAGCGCCAGTAGAATGCATTGTTTGTACATTCTTTTCAATTACAGTGATAAGCTTCCAGTCAGGATCTGGCAATGACCGCCGTATGCACTCCAACCCATTTTTATTCTTCTGCAAATTTCCTTCTCATGATCGGGTCCCCTGTGAGTAATTGACCTAGCTAAACGTACTCCTTCACAGACTCTAGAGGCTGACCGGCGATCTTGAACTCCTGTTTCCTTGCCAGGCTAGAGAGTACTATCTTTGTTATTCTCCATATTAATCTTTAACCCCAGTCTTACACTTTCTCTGTTAAGTTCCTCAATCATTTGTTGCAATTCGTATCCAGTGTTGCTGAACAGGACTATGCCATCTGCAAAGCGAAGGTTACTGATATTCGCCGTTGATCCTGATTCCTATATATAAGCCTACCCAGTTTAATAGCTTGAATACTTCGCCCAACAATGCAGTGAATAGCATTGGAGAGATTGTGCCTCCTTGCCTCACCCTTTCTTTAAATGTATATTTCTTCTTTTCTTGTGGAGAACCAAGGTAGCTGTGGAATCTTTGTAGATATTTTCCAAAATATTCACTTATGCCTCCTGTACTCCTTGATTACGTAATGCCTCTACGACTGCTGGTATCTCTACTGAATCAAATATCTTTTCGTATAGCCCACGCAAAGCGGAATTGCGTACATCAAGCGACACCGTCACTAGACGGCACTGTTCGACCACGTCAGCATATACACACCTTGCGTTGCCCGAGGTCAGACACGAACGTCATATTGACCTTCATCGAGTATAACCAACGAAAACACAAGCCGTCAGTCGGTGTAATGACCCAACCCAGGTCTCACACCTACACCGATAACCGGGAACCGCCTTCTTTGTGAACGAGTTCGCGGAACTCGCCGCTGACTCGGGAAGACGGCGCTGGCGGCGCGTACCATCGCTGAACTTATTTGTTTAGAACAAAGCAAGAAAGAAGCAGGAAAAAAAAACATTAGACAAACACAAGTTCAGCTCTCATTCAGTCTTTGTGTCCACACACACACACACGCACACACACACACGAAGGGAGGGAGGAGTGTATTGCCCTATACCGGGCCACTTCAGGTGGCAACACTGTACGTACTCGGCGAACAGGTTTGAGCTGGGCTAGCTTCCGGCGAGCGTGGGTGCAAACACGCAGTCCTGTACCCGGACTCAATCGCAAACGAAAGATGAGAGGGAAACGAAGAAAGAAAGAGAGAGAGAAAGAAAGAAAGAAAGAAAGAAAGAAAGAAAGAAAGAAAGAAAGAAAGAAAGAAAGAAAGAAAGAAAGAAAGGAAAAAAAAATCTGCTTGGAAGAGAGACAGACAGAAGGAGGAAGGGTGCGGAACGTAGAGGAGTTCCAGACCGTTCCAGAGGTGTCGGCGGCACGCACAGGCGTCGCTATTGCGAGCCATCCCGCCGGTTTTCTCCGCGATGGCAGCTGAACTCTCAGGAGAGACAAGAGTAAAAGAGAGAAAAGTCGAAGAGAACACAGAGACGAAAATCCGGGACCGATAGGGCAGCCTTCTCTGAGCTGCCCAAGGCTCGAGAAACCGCTACGAAACGGCATCCATAGGTGGCAGGACGTAGAGGCGCTGCGAAACCTGCGACCGCTGCCGTGGCTGGCTTCGGGCGCGTTTGTTATCTTTTCCCGCCCCGGCGAGAAAGAAGAGTAGCAAGATCGGAGGCGCGAAAGAACGCATCGCGTTCCTCTCGTTTATCGAAGCCCTCCGTGACGACGACGATGCTGACTGACGAGTCTTCTGCCGAGGTGGACCCGCTATGTGAGGGGCGCAAGAGAAGGGGGGGACGAGATGATGGTGGTGATCAAAGTAGTCGTAGACGCACCACCACCACCAGCAAAATAATAACGATAAAGCGCGCTTCTTTGCCGTTTTCTTTTTTTTTTGGTGGGGAGAGGGGGGGTTACGCGAGAGAGTGGAGCATGGATAATACAGCTGGACGAGGGGACGTGGGGAAGCGATAGGCAGAAAGCAAGGAAGGTGACGACGATGGGAAGGAGGAGATCTCGGCGCTCTAACGAACAGGCCGAACCACCGCCGCCGCCGCCGTCGCCCGAAGCAGCTAGCAGCGGCGGGACGAGTGGGAATTCAGCATTCCGGCGCGCAAGCGAGCAAGCAAGCCTCTTCCTCCGCTATCGCCCTGCTGCTCGCCCCGGCGAAGTGGCGGGGAGCGCGCGCGCGCGTTAATCCAGGCGAAGGACCCATCGTCTCCTTTCTCGCCAGCTCGTCCCGTTCGGCGTGCGCGCCGTTTGGAGCGGCGGCGGCGTTCCTAGACGGCTGCGCGCCGAAGATCGGCAGGAGGGGGACTCAGACGGTGAATCTGAGCGAATCCATTCGTCACACGCGAGCCCGCTGTGACGCGCCCCGCCACAGCTGGGCTTAAAGGACTGGCAACAGCGAGCGCGGCCACCTCTCCGGCTGGCAGGAGAGAACGACCTTTGACGACGGGCCGTGCGCCAGTCAGCGTGCCGCGCTACTGCAGGCCCCGCCGCCCTGCTTGGGTCTATGCCTGTCTGAAGCCCACATCGGCGCAAAACTTCGCCGGAGGATGCTGAATTAACGGTCGGCCGCTGCCACCGCCGCTCGGCGACGCTGCGCGCGTCTATCGTGGAGCTTGAACGAGCCCCGCAGAGAAGGCGTAGTTTCTTTATGTGAAAGGCATTCGCAGACTGCACACCGTGCCAGACGCCGGCTGCTACTCGGCCGACTTCTGCAGGTACGCGTCTTGTTCGCTTTGATACAC
Organism: Dermacentor albipictus; assembly: GCF_038994185.2. Classification (NCBI taxonomy): domain Eukaryota; kingdom Metazoa; phylum Arthropoda; class Arachnida; order Ixodida; family Ixodidae; genus Dermacentor; species Dermacentor albipictus. The sequence continues at coordinate 141,734,088 of NC_091822.1, read as the reverse complement.
GGCTCTCCTATGGACGTGACGTGAGTTCGCTGCCGGCGTGAGTCATCATCCATCGGCTCGCGCGCGCCGGCTTGAGAAGGGTGATCGAAGGATGCCACATAGCGAGTGCCAGTGGGATTTCGAATGGTTGCTTTGAATGAGTGCGTTCGTTGGGGATAGCTGCTGATCTGGAGCAGCAGAGGGAAGAACAGAAAAATATTTGCATTTTTATTTCCTTTTGGCCGGGTAAGGGTTTCACCATGATGCCTCGGAGAGTTGGTATCACTGTTCGCTTGGACTTGAACCGTTATAAACAGCAAAACGAAATATGGCGAAATTCGATGCAGGAGTGTTAGTCGCGAGGTATGGCGTCCTCGTACATCTTCTACACTGGTTACCTGTTTGTTTACAGCGCTTTACCTGGATTGTGCACTCTGATGATAAAAATGAAAGCTACCCTTCCCACATTACCGCATGCAAATGTGTGGCTCAAGTCGCAGCCAGTAAAATATGTCAAAATGAATCACACTTTTTTCATGACTGTAGCAGGTCAGCATGTAGCTCGACCTTATTACAGTCGGCGACAAAACCCGGTGGGGCGCGGGCCGGTACCGGGAAAGGAACAAGGAGACAAATTTAGTCGCAGTCAAAGAAACGAAGATGGAAAAAATACAGAGAGGATTCACCAACTTCCCTCGATGTCACGATGTACCTGGCAGTTCTTGCAAACGCGGCCAATAGGCGGCGTGGGAAATAATTTCAGCGTTTTCGCGACACAATGGCATACAAATTTTCCTTAGGAACTGTGCATGGACAGACCCTACGGGCCAATGACCAGACTAACGCTGTTTCGGGTACATACACATAATCGTCGATATGCATATATACATGTATATGTGACTACCATTCCTAGTCTATGGCTAATCCAACGAAGGCAACGTTTCACCGTGATCCGATGCGCTGACAGGCGCTGCAGTCCATGCCGCCAGTGCATTATTATTATTATTATTTTTTCTTCGCTCACTATCTCCCATGTTTTATTGCTCTGTCACGAACAAAGAGAGGCCTGTGTGTGGACCGGAGTGGTCCACACTTGACTTACAGGTTATTCGAGCAGCGTCAGTCCGGCATGGATTACGGTACGCTTCAGTAATCCTCGTGGCTCTCCTATATATGGTTTAGTACACGCTCCAGCTCCAGGTTCAAACGCAACCTTGCGTGTCTTCGTGGCACATACAACGGCAACAAGAAAGGTTAACTGCCACAGAGGAATACCGAGAAAAGTAAGACAAAGAAAAATTATCAACAAAAATCTCCAAAAGAATCGAACCGTGCCAAAGACCACCGCGAATGGAGACATTGCTCCTCAGCCAGAGGAAGAGGAGGGTGCGTTGGCATTGTGCAATCGCGTTATCTCCGTGCAGTTCACCGGGTTGAAAAAAAAAACATGGCGAGGGACCTTTGAGCCTATAGTAATCCCGAGTTATGCGGCGCCCTCCTGTTTTCTTTCTGTCTTTTTAATGGTAATTCGCCCTTGTTTTGGGGCCTCCTTCCTTTATTTTGTGTGTGTGTGTGTGTGTGTTAAGCCCGCACCACGCAAGACGTGTGCGAACGCCTCTGCATAGCTTTACTGACTCGGTAAATGCTTCGGCGGATTGGGAGTTTTGCCGGCCACGGGGCTAATCACAAGGAGGGGTTCCGAGTGACTGGATGGTGCCCTTCTGAGCTCGTTCTTGCCTCGATACTCGATGCGATGCACGCGACCGGGCAAGCGACGCTGTGTATGGAACCAGCGTCTGTAGACTGTGTCGCGTAGAACGACGCCTCTGCAGCGTGCTTCGACCACCGGGTGAGAATATCGGAAGGTCGCTCCAAATGGCGCGTGAACGCGTTACGCAACCCGACTCCGCATCTTCTTTGCCGACGCTATAGCCTTGCGGCCGGAGCCACACGAGCACTACATATGGGTCGGATACAGAGTACTCAGTGTCAAAACAGTTGCATCACAAGCAGACGCGGACGTATCTAAAAAAAAAAACAACGAAACAAGAGTGAAGAACGTTGTGCCTGACAAAACTGAAGGAGTCACAGCGTTCGAGTTCTTCTGTAGTCCGGCCACACGTGCACAGACGAAGGCAACTCCGGCGCGTAATCGCTTTTGAAGTCGGCCCGTGCTATTGACTGTTATGTTGCGAAAGTGAAGAACCCGTTTCTTTGTTGACGTGCCATTGTGAGAAGTCAGAAGCAGCACGCTGCAGGCGTCTACGTTTTGTCAAATAAACATTTTTTTTTTTCAGTCTTGAATAAAGCTCATATGCTCGTCAACTTGGTATTCGTGTTGTGCACTTGTGTAATTCACGCTAAACATGTTGAAAAGCCTTTTGAGCTTCTGAATAGGCTGGGTGATTGTGGTTAGTTATGCACGAAGTAACAGACAAACATTGAGTTGGTCCCTTTGCCGCAAAATGTAATCTATACCTCCAGTCACACATATACTTGGAACAAAACCGATATGCATTTCATTTCGCGCTTGCGAAGAAGTCTGGAGGAGAGTGATGCTATTTAGCTTCTTAGCTCGGAAGGTGAAGTAGAAACGCACAGAACTGCCTATACGAAGAAGGGGGGGGGGGGGGGGAGGGACAGATTAATAAAGGACAGTGAGCTTGACTTAACAAAGAACAGTTCCCTCGCGTACATTTTCAAGGTCAACTCTGTAAAGAGTTCACGGATCAGGAGATTATGGCTGTAAATAACGATGCCTTCTTTGCTCCCTGAAGCACAAGAGAAAAAAGAGAAGTAGAAGAAGCGGCTGCTTTACACAAGCACGCACGTTCATAGACCTTCGATCCGACGCAAAACCAACCACGCCAGGGGAAAAAAATAGAAAGTGTCGAATTTCTGTATATTTTACGTTTTTCCCCTACGAAATTCCGGGAAGCAAGCCTCCAACTAGACGAGACGGCGTGCAACCTCCCCGTCTAGCGCATTTCTCATTTGTCAAAAAGCCAGCGCGCTGGCACAGCCTTAAGCTGTCGATTAGCATGTCCTCCCATAATTAGTAAATTGCTGTTCGCACCGTGTCGTCACACACAGGCGAACGCCGAGAGCGAGTTATTCTCACCTTCTGCATCCCACTCGTCTTTTCTCTCTCTCTCTTTCTACGCTCTCGTCGTACGTACAGGAACCTATAACACGCTCGGATGAGACGGGCCGCCCTTACAGGAGTCGATCGTATCGCCTTACCCCACCTGCCGCGCAATCTCTGGCTTCCATCGGGAGCCGCGTCCAAGAAACACGCAATTCATTAGCGGGTCACGCTACCTTAACTGGCACCGTCCCAATCGCGCCTGCAGTTCGCCCGTGTAACCAGCCGCACAGCCCAGAGAAAGTCGCGAACTCCTCCGCCCTTGATGACGCTCTTATATATGAACCGCACACGTAGTATGCACGCCTTGAAGCTGCCGGTCTTCACCGTTCAATTCTTTGTTCTTATTCTTCTAGTGTATGCGGCTGAAACGTGAGAGGTAGAGCGGGCCAAGTATTGACTGATACTTCGTGAGTTTCATCAGTGTTGGTCTGTTGTAACACACGCTTGTAGTTAAGGCGGGACCGTACAGACCAGAGCCACTACACAGTCGCGGTTAAATGATGTGGCGCGTAAGTTACGAAGCGAAGCGAGTCACGAAAAGCCCGAGGGCATTGATGGAACGTCTTGCTTATTAGAGCGTATTCCTCTATGCATGGAGTAGTTGCCTTGCCGTCTTACTTTGTCCATGCTTGGCCATCTGACAGCAAACATTTAACCTAACGTATCGTTATACCAGATCGAATTCAGAATAAAGTCGTGTGTTTGACCAATCCAGGAGGCGCCAGCGCAATCCAACGCGCCGGTACCTCCAAAGTCGCACGAGCTACAGGCAATCGGACTGAACTAATCTGAAACATTTAATTTACGCGAGCTGAGCGAAATCGAGAAAACGGATTCGTACGTGCTTCGCTTCCAACACCATGTGTTCTCATTCCTGTCATGGCTTTTTACGATGTTGACGTCTTTTGCTAACTTTTCGCGTCATCTTCTGAATTAGTCTCTTCATTACTTTTCGGGCAAGCCATACAATGGCATTCTAGAGCCAGTTTCTCTAATTTCGCTTTCCCGGCCCCGCTATAACGCTATATAAGCGATGTCGAGAGCCCCTTTCGTTTCCTTCAGCTCCGGCTTCACCGCACAGCTCCTGCCCTTGCGTGGACGGCACCGGTGTGCGCCAGGGAGGAGCTCGGCGCCGCGGTTTCAGTGTCACTGACTCCCGCACTGCGCGGCTTCATTTTGTTTCTGCGGCTGCCGTGTTTTTTGCTCCCACAGGGGGAGGAACCGCACCTTTGAAGAGGTGCACCGTGTTCTTGTTCTTTTGCCCCGGACGTGTTTTACGAGGCAGGTCTCCTTTATTTGCCTTACTAGGGGCGCGCGCGTGCGCCGTTTCCTCTCCCGACCAGTCGTATTTTCATTTTCTTTCTTTTCCCCTTCATTTTCGTCGAGTCTTCCGAGGCAGACAGAAACAACGGCTCCGAACCTTGCGTGCATGCGTGCGTGCGTACGTGTGTGCGTACGTACGTTGGTCGATTCTGGCCGAGTGGCGATGAAATACGGTGCAGGAAGTTCGCATGAGAGGGATCGCGAGGCAAAGAAAATGGTAGAGACCAATGGCGGAGACGGGAGGGGGATGGGAAAAGAAGAATCGCCGGAGAAGTGCAGTCACTCCTTCTTCTGTTCTTCTTTTTTTCCTTCTCATTTCGTTTCCTCCGCAATGCACCACGTAACTGCTATACGTTCGCCGTGGCTTCCTCGCAAGCCGGTATATACTCTCTCTCGCCTCGGCGTTCAGGCGTGCGTTAATGCGTCTGGTTTTTGCACGCAGAAAGAAAGCGTCGCGGGTCTATACGGGGTGGCCTCGTCTGCTAGGGAGCTCTGCTGTGCGATCTCTCTCGAACACTTGCCGTCTGTAGGATTAGGGCGCCCGTCATTGACGGAATCCGACGGGATCCGACGTCCATTGATTTTGCGACGCCCAAGCTGCTTACTATTGTGTAAGCTATTTCGCCCACCTCAATTTCTGGCTTCACATTCATGGCTTCCGTTGAAAATTGAGGGTTTGTGGGCTGACGACAACCAGACGGTGAACTGACCCGAGGCACTTGTCGACAGCTAGTTGCACTGCTTGAGGCAGTGCAATCACCGTGCAACTTCAGCCGCATGCACGCTACTGTAGCGGGCGCTAAGATGCGGATGAAAATGCTGATTTGCAACTCTCCACTTATAATATTTCCCCATGAACTTTGCCCCTGCGGCTTCAGAAGACACATCTGGCTCTCCGATACCCCCAGGTTAAGCCAGCAGGAGCTGTAAAGCACGTTCGTGGTAATGAAAAAAGAATTAACAGCGCTAAATGAGTCACGGTTTAACTATAGTGAGATAACGCATTGCACCGTGGATGTGAGGCGACGCATTTCATATTGAGCGTGCGCAATGCGATCACGCGATGGGCTTCAGTGTTCCGTGAACTCAAAAAGCGCGCGTCCTGCGTAGTAGTTCGCTGGGAGTTTCCTTAAACAACCCGTGCTGCTGCGACTGTATCGCGGAAAGAAACGGGCGACGGGAGTGTTTCGAAATTATGCGTGACGCATCAAGAGCGCTACGAAACTCACAACGTGCGCCTTACTGTTGACCTTAACGTATACGTAAAGTCCAACAACCGGATCAAGCGAGCCTCGGTTTCTTAATGCCGTCAAACGAGCAAGGTAACACTACGTGATAAATTTTTACCAGCCACCGCTTCCTCAAGCGGCTCCCAATGCCGCTCCGCATGACTGGCGACCCTTAGGCAATCCTTTAATTTCTTCGTGGAAACGTCGATTCACGGGCGGCCTTGATTAAATCGGTCCCGTGCGGACGGCGGAGTCAGCGCACCTCAACAGGGGTGACGGACCGACCTTCGTCGAAACGCGTGCATTGTTATTCCGCAGGAGACGCAGCTCGCATAGCACGGAGAGAAACGTGCTTCGATTTGCTAGACTTCTAACGCTCGGTTTTCCTCGAATCGTCCGCTCCGTTGTTTGGCGTCGCGATACCTTCTGTAGCTATAACGGTGCCAAGGTTTTTCTCGGGCTATACCTATAGGCGATGTCTGTTGAGTGGTAACCTCTTCGTGGACACTTTATACAAAGGCCAACAGCAAGAAGAAAGAAAAAAGGACAACTCCGTTACCGAATTTTTCATGCTTTCTGGTGTCGAATTGTTAGGGTACCGATATTGACGGGGTTCAAACAGATTAGTGTCGCGTAGGTAAATAGCGTGGACATTCATTGAAATATGCCTCTTGCGATGATCGCAAGCACGCACGCACGCGAAAAAAAAAATCACGAGTTCGAACAAATTTTTCATTCGTTTTATCCCCTGAGGGTCCCGTTTTTAGTATCACTACTTTGGGACCCTCGTCTGTATATTACGTTTATGTACCTATGTTTTGCATATGAATAACCTTCAACTTCAACTCTCAAAGCTCAAGTTTTGATTGTTGGAGAATCATGATTGGGAGACCCATGTCAATTTTATAAAAGTGACGCGTTCTGGTCACGTGAATATATAGTAAATAATTATGGGCGAAAAAAATATCTACAATTTAGGACTGTTTGTGAAAACCTGAATCTTTAGATTTTATTCCTATTTTGAGGTGCAGTTGAAATTGGCAATGGTTTTTCTTTGGGGATGCACTTCACATGGCTTATTGTTTTTCAGGCGTAGGGACAGAGTCAGCGTGATTTCTAAATCAATCCTTAAGTCAGTCACAGTGGAAATTTAATGCGAATAGCTTCATGTCTTCATCTGCGCAAACGTGCAGGTAATGCGTGAACATTAAAAAAAAATTATTTTTTCATGCAGTTGTCTTTCTTGCACTTACTGCATGTTCAAACACATCCAAATCAAACTCACAGCCAATATGAAATGTAGCGTAGTTCGGTAGCCTTGCAGTAGATGTCAAGAAATGACGCAGAGGTTCGAGGCAACCATCAACAAGCACATTCGGTGGGAAAAAGCACCGTACCGTAGGCAACGTGAGGCTATGATAAATACGGATGTCACCGAGGCAATGAGGTCAAGCCAGCTTACCTTGTCAACTCCACGTCCGTTTTGGAGACGTTGCAGTCTTCAGCTCCAAGGGCGACGGTTGTCCCGGGGCTGGCGGTCACAGCGCGGCGCGACGACCTTGCAGAGAAGCACACCTTCCCGTGACAAGTGACCGAGTCACAGGACGTTTCTGCTAATTATTATTTCTTTTCACCAAGTCACTCCACAAGTCCGCCGCCGCCTACGACGACGACGACGACAAACTCGAAGCGCGTCTCAGAGCACCAGGGCACAAACACTTGTCGCCGATTCCTCCCGCTGGCAGGTAGGGGTTGTGTGTGTGTTGCAGGACGATGCCGAGCTCTTGTCGGGCTGACCGCTGGGCTACGACTGACCGCTGGCTCGGGAGCGGCGGCCCAAGTGTCACATCCGCGTGAGGAACGTCCTTCGCGCCGGGGAGGAGAGATGCTGCCGCGAAGAGGGGGGGGGGGGATGGGTGAGGTGGGTCCACCAGGGAGGACACACGGATGGACGGCGGCACGGGGTTCGTGGACGACTGGCCGGGTCCGTGCGGAAGGCCAGTGCTGAGGATGTTTTGGGATCGGTCCGGGGGAGACTGCACGTTTAAATACCGCGGATTCCGCCAGGGGGCAATTAGGGGGGCTCCCGGCGCGCTTCCCATTGGACGCGCCGGAAGAAAGCGAGCGAGGGGGACGTGTCGAGAGTGAGAGAGCGAGCGCGCGCGCGCGCGCGCGCTGGAGTGCGGTTGTAGCGCAGGTACCCCGCCGAAGGTGGCCGGCGGTGGAGGGAACGACGGGACGCCCGACAGATGGCGTTCGCCGCGCGCTGGCGAGCCCGAAATAGCAGGCGCATCGTCTCGGCGCTTACTTTGGTCGGCGGGGATCAGAGGGAGGATGGTGATGGTGCTATCGGCTCGGGGCGGTTCGTGCGCTTGCGCGTGTGAACGTCCGCGCCGGAGAACGCCGGTTGCCGGCGCAGGATGCTCTCGACGCGTGGTTTGGGCGACGTTCTCGCGGTGGGCAACCGCCGGTCGGTTGAATCCTTGTTCGGATGAAAGGTGAAAGAGCGGGCCGGCAAAGAAATATTCGTTGAAAAATTCGGACGCTGATTCTTCCATTGGAGGCAATGCTACAGCTATGCTATCAGAACATGATGACACACGCACTGATTACTACCTGTCTATATTGTCAAATATGAGCGATACACACTTCTATGCGCTGTGCGAACTCTGAAGACTCCTAGGCTATCTGTGCTGTTTGACAATGCACGCTAAATAGTGCTGTCATGACAACCAGCCATGGGAGCCTTCGGCATGAATTTGCGCACTGAAGTAACAGCACCTGCTATAACCACGAATAAAATGTAATGGAGGGGAACAACAGCTTGATTCATTCTCCGTAACAGACACATCACACTCAGCGCGTGGGTTCATGACCAGAAGTTCCAGCTCGTTCTGCATGTGGACGTCATACTTAAGAAGAGCAAATTCCCTACTTCGTGACCGTCCTCCGCTGCAGTTTCTAATAACGCTGGGATATTTACGTGGCCCTAGCTGCTGTCTGATGTCCTACGCACCGAGTATTGTCCAGTGTTGCATTTTTGATAGAATACAGCATGTTCTCTGTTACACAAATGAGCCAACGCATTGAAGGACATGCAGAGGGAAAGAGAGAGAGGTAGGGAGGGGAGGTCATTATAGAATTATAAAGAGATGTGCCTGGCGGTGCTCCTAGTATTCTACTCCTCGTGGGCATGGTGAAAAATCAAATGATACGCACAGTCCACGTCACCGACACACAACATAGAAACTGAATAAAGAAGCTATGTTGAGATGATGATGCAGCGCTGGAGCGTGTACTCAATTATGAACCAACTCAGTCCTGCTCAGTTGTGAACCAATTCGCCCAAGAAAATGTTCCACTAAATTAATAAAGTACCTCGTTGAGACCAGTGTCTCTAAGAAAGCTTGAAGGGCCTTCTTTGAATGGGACGCGCAGGCATACATAGTCTAGTAGCCGGGCATGTACGTGTCGTAGCTCATAGCACGATATTTCTTTTGACGTATATTCTGTGCGGATGTGGTGTGCGTGTCATTACGCTGCTTCTGTCTAATGTGGACAAGCTGAGAGAGCAGATTAAGTGGGCTATGTTTTTTCGCAGGCTGTTCGCTATGCACAGCAGCGATCTTACACGCCTAACTTCAAATAAGAAGGCACACGCACATTCACTGCATGGAAGCTGCCGAGCCGGCATAATGACGCGAGATTTGTTACAATGGCTGCTGCCTGCCTTGGCGCTTGCCAGTCGCATTTTTTTTTGCCTTATTCCGCTCCACCTGCTCTCAAATTCACGAAAACGGCGTAAGTATGCGATAGTTGGATTAGGAACACTTTACGGTTTTTTTGTCCTTTTGCGTTACACGACGAAAACGCGGACCCCATAGTGATAAATTTTAACAGCAAATCATTTCTAGTGGCGACTGCAAAATTTAAACATGAGCCGTCTGGGTAAGGATAACAATGTCCTATTAGCGGTTAGATCTCGTGAACAACGTAATTCGCGCATTAAGTAACCTGTTTTCACACGTCCTTCTAAGGAAATAAGCAGAAACGATTGATCAATTCGGACTTTTGCTATGCGACCAACAACACAAATCAGCAGCCGTTTTACGTTCCCCAAATATACCCCTCATGGTTTTCTCTGTCCTTTCTTTGCGCTGAGGCGGTGTCGTACCCCATGAAGATTTCCTTACTTCTTTTTTTTTTTAGCGAAAAGATATATTTGCAGTTGAACGCTGTTCTACAGCGCCTTGCACAGTTTTCACATACTAGCACAAAATTTCTTTGTTATCCTAGAAATAGTTCAAAAAAAGAAAAAAACGGTGCTATAACAACATACCGTGACATCACACTTGGCACCGCTTTGCGCTGAGGGGTTACAAGACGTATTTTAAGAATAGCAGAGGGTGAGCCTTCCGGAAGTCAGGTGCGGTAATACCTGTGATACTTCTACGAGACACAGTCTCTTATATGTCCTATAATAAAATACAGCACCGACTGTGTCAGCTAAATCCAGACATACATCTAAGGTGTATGCAACACCTGTGGACACTATGAGCAATGTGCAAGGCGAAGTACGCTCGGTACGGCGCTCTGGCAGAGACAGAGGAATCGCTGACGTCTAATAAGTTCGCTCACTGATAAAGGCTCGAGAAGCGTGCCTTGCGAGCACGAGTTAAAAGGAAGCGTTACCTAGGAATATACTATCTATATAAAGTACAATGCAGAAATTAATTTTCACCACACCCAGTACAGTGAATTAGTAGCGAGTTTTTCTCTTCAAAAGCATAAGTTAATATTTATTGAGTGTTGCCAGCAGGTTTTTTATTCAGGTCACCAATTTCTTTTACAAAAATTTGTGAAAATTTGTGAAAATTGGTAAAAAGAGCCAAAGTAGTGAGTTTTCAACTTTCTTACTCAGTAGTTAGTATGCAACAATTCTGTAAAATACCATATATTAGGGCCTCTAAATTCGACAAAATCGATGTGTTATACACCGCTCTCAGTTATACCACTAAATTGCGAGCAGGACTTTTGCAAAGCACTCGTAAGCATGGTAACAATTTCAGGTAAGCTGGAAACTCATATAACGAATTTACCTGCTTGGCATGCTCTTGTATGCAGGTGCAGTTTACAGTACTACGACACTTGTCAGATGCAGAGTTACCTCCCTGCCTTTCCTGTCCTTTCTTTCTCTCTCTACATATTTGTAAACTTCGTTAGTCAGTTGTTTTCTCCTTCTTTGCTTTCTTGAAGCTTTCTCTAGTCAAAACTTTATTTGCTAGTGCTACACGAAGTTAACGTTCTCTCTCAAATGCGAAAACTTTAATTCATACATGTCAAACAGTTGTTCCACGATATCTTTTTTGCGTTTTACATGCATTTCAATAGGGAAATTGGAGCTGGCCCCGAACTGAGGCGTTTTCTCAAGTTTGACGGCAGTTCTTCCGCGGGCTTAGTTGGACAGATGAAGGGGTAACTTGTAGTTGGCGGAGCTGTTTCGCCACAATGTTGCTTCCGGTTCTTACCGACTACGCTTCTGCTGTGTGTGCACGTGGTCCTACACGCCTGATAGAAGCTGGTCATCCGTGAAATTTGAGCGCTGAGTGAATTTAACTGCGTGTGTAATGTTCATTCGAATATCACGTCAGGTTAAGGTTCGTTCAGAGCGGTAATCTCTTGTCTAAAATTGCATTCAATACGATCGACGTTTACAGAGACAGCTTGCGCTGCATGGTGCAGAAGAAGACAGATGAAGACAGAAGGTGTAAGGAGAGTGCTTAACTCTATCGTAAGATGGAGGTTGGTAGGTCAAGTGAAGGGGTGCATGGCATTGGGGCTGCTTAGCGTAGTCATGGGGTCGAGGTTTCGGAGGTTACTCATATCTGACCTACTTCGCAATTCGAGCTTTTGTGCGTAAATGTTTTGAATATCAATGAAAGCAGTTCGCCTTCGGCCACTCATTAATGACATAGGGTCGCCATTGTTTAAGGAAATGGAGGCGCCGTAACTGCGTGCCCTGATTTGCATACATGTCACTCAATCTTCATCGGCTTCCATGGTCCATGCGTAATTCTCACCTTGGGTAACTATGCGTGTGACGCGTGACCCTAACCCTGCTGACATGGAACAGAAAGCTATAGAGTCCTTGAAGTTCACTTTTTTTATCAGCTTGCCCTGCTGCATATGCGTATTTAAATAAAAGCGGGGAGCTCCGTCTTATATAACATTCGCATTGGTTGCTTAGCGAAATCGCCATCCATGAGCTAGCGCCTTTAAGTGTCTGTTTGATACATCGATAGCTTGGCACCTTTTCTCCTGAGTAGCCCTCGTTCCTGAGCAAAGGAACGTTCCTGTTGATTCAACGTCTACACACACACACACACACACACACACACACACACACACACACACACACACACACACACACACACACACACACACACACACACACACACACACACACACACACACACACACACACACACACACACACACACACACACACACACACACACACACACACACACACACACACACACACACACACACACACACACACACACACACACACACACACACACACGCACGCACACGCACACGCACGCACGCACGCACGCACGCACGCACGCACACACACACACACACGCGCGCACGCGCGCACGCGCACGCGCACAACATCCCATTAATACGTCACACCACAGTTAACAAACAACAAACAATTTGGACAGCTCATAGCAGTCCAGATGGTGGGCCTGAGTTAGAGAAAGTGTTGTCTCCAGAAATACTTTTCCCATCTGAGATAGACTACACGGAAAGGACCAGACACGCGGAGGTTTTAAGGAACGCCTGTCTTGACAGAGAAATAAAAGGGATAGCGCGGGGGCCCAAAGGGAAGGTGTCGGATGACATTTTCGGTGCGGAGACATAGTGTGTATTTCTTTCCGCTAATTCGTTGTGTTGGTTCTGACTATATGTCCTTGCACCTAGTGTACGTTGACAATAAATATGGAAGGCCCGTAAAGATTGTGTATGTATTAGTAAATTCTTGGTTCGTGGTTCCTGCCATTCCTCTCTTCCCTTCTTATCCTTCTTTCTCCCTATTAAAGCAGCACCATGTGCCCCGCATGCCCTACAACCCACAAATACCATACTACCATATAGGCCCTCTATAAAATCCTATGCAAACGTCCACATGGTTATTGGGATTTTAGTACGAGGCATATGATGGACCTTTAAACGGTGCCACCCATCGACTCTCAAAGATATGCTCGGCGTGGTAGTCTGGGCGCTTAGACGACAGGCCGTTCTCGGAAGCAAATACGCTGGGGACTTGCCCGAGTAACGATGCTATAGCATGTATGCGCGAAGTCATCAACGGGCTTATGCGCTTCTTGAAGGTAACTGGACTAAGCAAGTGCTTGTGACTACGTGAGAACATTTGTCTGCGGGTACGTGCACACCTATAGTCCTTCTTCTTTCTTATCTTTCTTTACTGGCCATTGTCCACATGAAGGGTAGATAAACGAGCACGACCACAGCTAGCCTCTTTGCCTCTTCTTCTTTATATCTTTCTTTCTCTCTCGCTCTTAAATGGAGAACTGTTGTGACACAGTGTGTTTTCGTCGGTTCCATGTAGTGCAAAGTGAGGTTTTTGTATATTGTTTAAGTAACTAACTACTCCAAACCACAGCGTTGCTTTATCTTCGTGCATGGTGGATGAAAATTTGATCCGTATACTATTAAGCTTCTCTAATATTGATGACGTACTTATAGATTGATTTGTGAACTGATGCAGATTTACAAGTTAGCTTCACGACGCCTGATTAAATATATTAATTTCGCAGTGCTTTCACGTGAGAATAATCCGGGTAGTGATGTCGTCAGATCGTGCGTAAAGAATATCTCACAAACAAGGACTAACTCCCACTAGAACACTGTTAAAGGCAGCCAGCTTAAAAAAAAAGCGCAGTTTTGCAGTTGGAGACTTCAGCCGCCAACTAAACGTTCACCAACGTAGGTATACCGGAGCTTCTACAGACCATCTCGTGATGCTCGCCCATACGAACGGTCAGTGAGATTTGAAAGGGAAACGTTGCCACATGCTCACGGGGCCCTATCTTTGCATGCTGTCGAACCTTCTATAACCGATGTCTGTTAGCGTCTGCGGCTGGCTATAACTCGAGGCCGAAATGAAGAGTTTGTGAAAGCTATGTGCCGTTCGAAGAAACAGTCAGCTCTCCCGTTCCTCTTTCCGTCGTTACACAGTGCGCGGAGGTTAAACGCTGCCATCCGTATGGAGCGATTTGGTGCGTGCGACGCCGCAGCCATCGACCACCCCGCGTCTCATCGTTCTCCGTGAATGCCGACGATGAATCATAGCCCTTAAATGACCGCCAGAGTGTCTGAAGTTAAACGTTACTTTCGTGACAAACGGTCGGCGCGTTCTGAAAACAACGATGTCGGAAAAAAAGAAAACCAAGCCGCGGTATCGTCCTTACAGAGCTCACTTCTGGAAACAAGACAAACAAGTGGAAACGAACGGTGAAGGAGAGCGAAGACTTCCGTCTTGTACACACCGCGTGGAAGGCATGTTAGGGTTGCAGATTAGCGACGTTTTGACGTGGACTAATCTCTTGGGAAACGCGCGTTTCGCAAGGTCCACGCGTTTTTCTTCTTTCCTTTTTAATCCGGTCCGCGCGCGGCACGTATATATGTCTTTAGAGAGAAAGAAAGTGAGCGAAGAAGCACGTGCGGGCAGAAATAGCTTTTTTTTTCGTCGTATATCCTCTGCGATGACGGAGGCGACCGAAGCTCTTGCGATACGGACGCGAAAATCCGTCTCTCTCGTTCTAGTATACGTAGAGATGGTCGTGATAAACTAGACGCCAGAGTGTGGCGCTCTCGAAGTGTCTTTTCTTGCTTTCGTCTGAGCGTTTTCTCTTTGAGGTGTGCGGTGAGCACAGCAACCTCTATAGCATCCGCGAGTGACTAATGTGCCGTGCTAAAGTCGAAGTATTTTCGAGGCGATTGCGCTGATTCTTTTAAAAGTACTGCATTACTGACGGCAACAACGGATTACGAGGAGACCACTGAGATTGTAATGCGCAGGCTGTGCGATGCGTTTAAGCTCTCGGGGAACGCGTTCTTGCTCAATTGCGCGTGCATGGCATAACCATGCGCTCAGCTAAACAATGTTAGAACAACCGGGTGGGACGTCCGCCTTCATATAGATCACCCTTGAATAGGACCCGTGGGAGCAGCCGATTTCACGAAGTGACCGCTAGAGAATTGCTGTTCTCAGCTGCGGCGGTGCGAAAGAGCGTTGACACTTTCGACACGGAATCAAAGTAGGAGTCGAAACATTCATACGATAGCACGTTTTTGTGATTTATTGTGCACACTTACCTGCCTCGGACATACCATATGGTAACTCATATCGTTATTTTTATAGTCGACGTACGTCAACTATAGGTCGGATGTTCTCGGATACTTATCGAATCCCCTTGCCCCTTCCCCAGTACAGGGTAGCCAACCGGAGATAACCTCTGGTTAACCTTCCTGTCTTCCCCCCATCTATCTATCTATCTATCTATCTATCTATCTATCTATCTATCTATCTATCTATCTATCTATCTATCTATCTATCTATCTATCTATCTATCTATCTATCTATCTCTCTCTCTCTCTCTCTCTCTCTCTCTCTCTCTCTCTCTCTAATTTGCTGACTCTGAATGTAATTAGCAGATGTCTTATATTAAGTTTCGTCATCTGCTTTCGTTACACTTTGCGGTACAGCGCCAATGCTTTCGCAGCCCGACAGTGAGACATCTTTTGACGAATGCAACAGCAGGCAAGTCTTCTAACAATGCACAGGTTCGCAGGAAGGTGGATATTTCTGATAACAGTGGGACTTGGGAACAAGGGAAGTCTCTAGAGTCAACGTCGCGACAAGGGGACTTGTGTCTCTCTCAGGGCTGAAGACGTGTCCCTTTGCCGAAATGTTGGCTTCGGTCTGAGGCATCTTTCGTTCAACCGCTGTTAATCACTTCGGAGGCAAGTGCCGGCACCTAGGGTCTCCGGGAACACTGCAGAGTTATCGACCTCTTCTTCTCACAACTACAACACCGCCGATACTTCGAGCTTTTTAGCTTCCACAAAAGAATTCGACGCGGGCCACATCCGCAGGACAAACACGCTAACAAGCACCGCTTCGAACCCGGGATAGACAGCGCTGCGACGGAAAGCGGGAACGTTATACATCCGCACCGCAGAGCCGCGCCTGCGGAAGCCAAGAAAGAAACAAAAAAGAAAAAAAGAACTGCAGCTCTAGGCGAAATGAAGGTGAAAGGCGAGAGGGAACGAGCTCTAACAAACGGTGAATCACGTGCGTCACTGGCCTCCTAAAAAACATTGCCGACACGAGAGCGAGTACTTAAAGTAAGTGCCGTGACGGCCCGCTGGAAGCCGTGCGCCCTGCCGAGTCATGTGACCCGCTGGTCCCGAAACCAACTTGCACAGTATTGAGTCAGATGCTCTCAGAACTGCGCGTGTATGTTTGCCTGTTGTTTCGGGATTCCCGAAGGGCCCAGTGGATGCTTTGAATTCGCGGGGTGTCCTTGCAGGGCCGCATTTCTGCTTGGCGATATTAGTTAGGCCTGTCAACGAACGCAGTTCCTTGAGTGATTTGGTGTCCCTGAATTTCGTGAAATTTATAGAATTGAATACTGGGGTTTTACGTGTCAAAACCATGATCTGATTAGTAGTGGGGTCTCCGGAAATTCGGATCACCTGGGGTTTTTTAATGCGCACCTAAGGCTAAGTACACAGGTGATTGATTACGCGTCCAGAGAAATGCGGCCGCCGCGGCCGGGATTTGATGTCGCGACATCGTGCTTATTAGCCCCGAGAACGAACTACAGGGGCGCTGCGAGCGCCGCTTGCGTGACGTCAGGGCAAGGACTCGCGCCTGTCGTCTGCTACAGTTCGGGCGGAGTCCGGGCGCTTTCGGCGGTGTTTTCGTTTGCGCGCCCTCGTTCTCTTTGCTTCTATACTTATGGCGGTCGTCTCAAATATATTTTTACGACGTCTTCAGTTGCGAAAATTTATTCAAAGAGCTTATTTCTTAGATGACAATGCAGCTCTCGAAGGGCAACGCTACAGTGCCAGCCGAAGGAGCGCAGACCAGCCCATTGCGGGTTTTTCAATCGACAACCGCAAAAATATAGAAAGTAAGAATCCAGTTATGATACCATACCTGCCGCGGTGCAATAAGTATATCACAGACGCTGGCTATATATGACTTCTACAACAGTTACAATCCGCTAAAACGGGTTTGCTCACGACGAGTAGTTCATGGTGTAATATCGAATTTTTGCGTTTCTTCACAGGAACGCTCGGCGGTAACACGAGGACTTAATACTGCAGTTAGATTTACAAGTACAACTTGCTTCTTTGACTGCTTCTTAAAATTAGGTGGTTCTTCACGGGTTTATTTTAAGCGGCGGCAATTTGAAGTAAAGCTAATGAAGGCTTACGTCTATTTACAGAATACAAAATGGAATGTCCCAATATATATTCCCTTTTCTGTGCTACACGTTTAACTCACTTGAGAAATTTACTGGCGCTTGTTGCTTGAGGAATATACATGACGAATTTCTTTGGCGAACTGACACAGGCTACTCGGCCAAAATTTTTTAGTGAAATATGCCTGTTGGACCGCATGCTGCAGCCAGAAAGAAGTCAAAGCATCAATCATTAGTAGTAGTATGGGACATATTGAAGATATAATTCCCCTGTGGAGGGTCAAAAATCAAGTGAATATATATGCAAGTCTTGTGGTGTTTTCTTTATGAATGTTTGCGATTGGATTGGAGCAAACCTTATTTTGCCTGCAGTTGGGCGAGGTTCTCTTTTATGTACCGACGAAGCGAATAGCTCTCCGTTTGCACAATTAAACAACGCTGGATCGAGACATGGTGGGACAGAAAGTGCTTGAATTTTGCTTCTCTGGGCAATCTAAGCTGCGCTGTAGTAGCTCGAGAATATTTTAGCCATTCCAATTGGAGCTGTAAAAAATGCTTTATGGTTTCAATTCGAAATTGTAGTGAACTGATGGGTTTCACGAACAAAGCGTGCCTCGCCATACCGACAGTCGGTTGCTACCGTTGCGTGACGGGTGTGCCATATTGTCGGTAAAGGCTACTGAGGGCCACTAAGAAACATTTCATCGCTTGCAATTGATTGGCTCTCGATCTTAACAACGAAACTTTTCTCTCAGGTGATTGCTACTATGGTATTTGTGAATTAACTATGTAAATACTCTACATGACGCGCCGTCGTGTTGGCAGCCATGAGCGATTCGTTTTTTGGAGGCCTGTTTAAGAGAGGGGTGAAACTAGCAGCAAACTTTTTCATAAAAAATGGGCGTCTAACTCTTTCTTTTACGTATCAATAAATGGCCATATTTGGCTAGAACAACTCACCAGAGTAATAAGAATCATGATGATAGCTTCGCTGGGCAATGTCTTTCTAACACCGATAACATGCTGATGCCAATTACCAAGATTTTTCTTTCATGTAAAATGCAATGTCTCTCATAGCTAAATTCTAAGGGAATGTTAAGTGTTTAGCCAAGCATCGTACACAACTTCGCGTATTGAATTTGCAGACATTATTTTTACGCAAAATTTATGGACAGACACGGCGCATATATGCATTGTAAAACCAGTAGCCCCGTTCAACGCTACATAGCTTGCGATATCCAAGCCCCAAATTTTACTGACTCACGTGCTTTAGGAGAAGAAACTGTGGTTTAGGCATGGCAGCAGAAAGAAGCCGACGTATCATTTAATAAGTGCGGCTCGAGCCACCCATGCCCCAAGCATACACGAAGGGAACGAGCGCGCGCGGCCGCCGAGCGAGACGGTGCGAGCGGCGTCCTGGCCGTGACGTCACACGCGAGAGGGCGCCATTCCTAATTCTCGCCGCTAATAGCAGCGCAACACCAGCCGCTAAGCTACCGCTGCAGGGTGAAATTTATACTTTTGCTTTGTGCAAAAAGTTGCATCTATAGATAGATAGATAGATAGATAGATAGATAGATAGATAGATAGATAGATAGATAGATAGATAGATAGATAGATAGATAGATAGGTAGATAGATAGATAGATAGATAGATAGATAGATAGATAGATAGATAGATAGATAGATAGATAGATAGATAGATAGATAGATAGATAGATAGATAGATAGATAGATAGATAGATAGATAGATAGATAGATAGATAGATAGATAGATAGATAGATTAACGCTGCCGCTCCATGACTTGCATACGATACCGAAAAATTTAAACGCTTGCAATTACAATTACTTCACTCAAGAATGAAATTGACTGCAGTCACTAATTGATGCACCACGAAAGTAATTCAAGCAATTGCTCTAATTAATCGCTCACTTTTAGGTTACTTTCCTACCAGCTTTTACTAAGATTGCACAAATACAGTAAATAGGATGAGCTGACCTTCCTCTATCAGGGCGCCCTCTGCAGCCCTTCGCAAGTCGTCTATCTTCGCTAGCAATCGCTTTAAAACGTTTTTCGTTGATCATCTTCCTTCGTTATTTTTGGTTTTTTTGTGTGCGGGTGCGTGAAGAGATTAGCAGCGACCCTCGAAACTCGCTCGACGTGCGCGCTGAAGAGAACGGTGGTATCGCAACCTATGAACACCTTGCGCGCACTATTTCGGTTATCTAGTGGTCGCGATGCTCGCGTCTGGGTCCCCTACATGAAGCGGGGCGCTTAATTGTTTCTGCGGCTCGGAGAAGGCGTTCCCGATCAAGCCAATGAAAATCTGAGAAACTTGTCCGTATAGGTGATTTCCTCGCATCACCAACGTCCGAGGTGGCATCGCTGCTTAGTCGTTGCAGCACCAGTTCAATTCATCGGCCAGCATCTGCGCGGCCGGGAATGTGCCCGAAGTTCAGTGCCGATAGCTGTGTCACATGTTAAACCTTGTCTCGACAACAAAGTAGCTGGCTATACGTGTAATTGGTTACTGAATAAAGGCAATGAATTACAGTGAGCGTTACCAAGTAAAAAAGAAAAGAAAGAAAAGAAAGTTATCGACCAGCTTCGGGGCTAGTAAAGTGTGCAATCGACTACCGAGTAATTAATTGCACGTAACTCGTTACGCACAAATCGGTTCAGCTCAGTCCTTCGGTGTAATAAGCGACGTGAAATGGAGAGCTATACGGTGCAGCCAACCACCGAAGCGGTCTCAATCAGTACGTGTTAATGGAAGCAAGGAAACATCGCAAAATAAAAAAAAAAGTAATCAGTTGACGTGCTCACAAATCCATAATTACGCTGCAAAAATAGTTATCACAGTTTTTGAACGACTACTAATTGAGAATTAAAGCGACATCTTACACTAGAGTTTACACGCGCTTCAAGTTTGTTGCGTCGGTTTTACGTGAGTTCTGCAAAAGTTACGTTCTTTAGAACTGGTGAAGTCGATTACGCAATTACAGAGTTATTCATATAACGTTTCAAGTCTGTTTCAGTATAGGAAAATATTATTTAAGTGTGAATGATATTTTGTATGCTGAAATCAAAATTATTTCACCATCAGCCATATTGACGTTCTTTCTTTTTTCAGTCGCAAATTTCATTGGAATCGAGTAAAGGGTTGTTTTATGGGGCGATTCGAGTATACCGTTAGAATATATGATTCCAACACACACACACACACACACACACACACACACACACACACACACACACACACACACACACACACACACACACACACACACACACACACACACACACGCGCGCACACGCACACACGCGCGCACGCGCACACGCACGCACGCACGCACGCGCACACGCACACGCACACGCACACGCACACACACACACACACACACACACACACACGCACACGCGCACGCACGCGCACGCACGCGCACGCACGCACGCACGCACGCACACGCACGCACACGCACGCACACGCACGCACACGCACGCACGCACACGCACACACACTGTATGAACTTAAATACAGGTCTCAACAGATGTCTCATTCTTCTACGTAATTTTCACCACCGTGACGAATTATGTTTTCGAACTGAGAGTATGTATGGAAGCGCGTATGCCAACTCATGTGCGAGTGCATATGCGTACAGACGTTGTGATTAAAATAGACACGTGATCCCCGTACGATTATTCAGGCGTAATATATTTATGTACGAGCAGTTCTGTAGTCTGATATATCGTGTATCTTACCACGTGCTCATCATTAACATCTGTACAGCTTTCACTTCCTTTAACTAACGAATATGTCTGACTTTTCGGTGCCACTTGCTTCAGGTGCATTTCCGCCCTAGCGTATTAGGACCAGGTACAGGAGCACTGACAACGCAGGGCCGCAGCACCGCTGGAAACAAAGGCGGAACAGCGATCTGGCCCGCAGCCTGACACAATGTGATATCCACCGAGCGCGCGCTCTTAGCTGTACCTCTACAGAACAATTTAATAAGCAGAAAGCGGGAAATGACAGTGTCTGCATTACGCTACGAAAGTTTATATCGCAGGAATGAACTCCCACTTGACTACCAGACGTTCCATGGAAGGGAGCCAGTCAGACGGAAATGAACAGCCAGCTATGTTGTACCCCGACGGGGAAAATATTTGTCGACGACTCTGATAAAGGATTGAGGCGGCGACGAAGATTACATATGTTAATGAAAAGAATGTGGGGAAAGAGAAGGGGGGCCAAATTTCTATGACTCATAGCCATATGAAGCCAACAGACATGAAGCCAATGGATAATGAAACTAAGAATAGCATAGGGGAAATGATATGTTGTTTTAATTGAAAACTGTAAGTGATAAGGTAAAAGAAAGGGACAGTGGACGAAAACACAACTTCCCGCTGGTTGTAGGCAAACCTGCATCTCATATATATATATATATATATATATATATATATATATATATATATATATATATATATATATATATATATATATATATATATATATATCTGATGTAATTATAGACGCAAATACAACGCTTTGATCATGTTTGCAGTCATGAGCAGTCGGCACCATTTGCTTCCCACGCCAACATCTTGTGACGTATCAATCCCTTCATAAAAGGACAAAAAGAAATGAAGAAAGTAATACAAATAAAATAAAAAGAAGGGCACATGACCCTTTCGCTTGCACGTGACTTCAGCGTATACCCAGGGGGGGGGGGGGGGGGGGGGGCTTTTCCAAATTTTGACATATTAATAACAGCGTCGGACTTTCGACGACGTTCAGGGGAAAACAAGGCTCGCCTTTCATCGAGTGGCGTCTGTTCGCGCCACGCCACCTTCCCGGATCCTACAAACGCGCCGCAGATCTCGACCAACGTTTTTATCATCTCGAGCGCGTTGCAGATGCAAACGACAAGGCGCACACAAGCGCCCTCCTTCGATCGCGAGGGTAGTGTCGGGTGATTAATTGTGTCGCTTACATAACGCTACGTACTGCGCTCTAATCGCCCACTTACCTCGCAACCTATATTCCGGGATTCATTTTTTACCTACCGCGCGCAACACTGCGGCGTGTTTCAGGCACTCCCGAAATGCGTCTTCGGGCCAGACGGGCGCCGACGCCGCCGCCGGACCGTCTGCATCCCGGACACGCCATGTGAGAAGACCATTAACTTAAGAAAGGGAGAGTGAAATAAACAATAATAAAAAAGAACGGGCAGAAGATGGCTGCGTGCGGTGCACTGCCTCTCTCCAGTGCATCCGGCGGCGTTTGGCGCGCACTCACTGAGACCTTGCACTGCACCAAGGCTGCTTTGTCTCGCAAGTAGGTAGCGGGGACAAAGCACACTGCCTGAGAACCCAGCCTCCCCGTGGCCCGGCATCGACGAAGCGTGTTTGGTGCGCGAAGCTCTTGATGACGATGGGGACTGGCTCCGTTGCTTTCCTGAATATGAGAAAGAAAGGAAAATCTATACCTGCAGGCTTTCCAGAGACATAGACAGGTACGCGGAGAGACCTACGGAGGGAGGGGCTTTCCCCGCTTCTAATTTCGGCGGAAAGCCATAGAAAGCCGCTGGTTCTGAGGCTCTGCCTGAGGCTTGACCCGGCCGGACGGAGTCCAGCCCTCTGCCTCTAAAGCAACCTGTAACCTTCTCGCCCCGACAGTCGGCCCTTTTCTAGCCTTCCCCTCTCCTCCTTCTCATCGTCCTTTCAGGAGCGTGACCTCCTTCCCGAGTCGAGCACGTGCACAAATCTAGAAGCGCAAGAAGCAAAACGAAGCTTAAAGGTAGAATACGTTGTAAAATTTATTGCCGTCTTATAAAACCCCCAAAGGATTTCTCTGCACCCTAAGCGCAGGGCGCAATCAAGAAAGAAGCAAACCTAAGAAAGAAAGAAGATAAAAGACAGTCAAAGCGCGAAGGGGCGGACTTGGCAGCGAGGAAGCTTGGCTGCCGGCGCGTCGCGTCTAATGCGCGCCAATTATACGGGCAGCATTCCTGCTCCGCCGTCGCGAGCTTTCACTTTCGCGCGCCCGAAGTCGTGCCGGCGAGACTTACTGCACTACCGCGGCCGTCTCGCACTTTCGTATACGTCGTCCGGCCCTGCGGCTCGGCTTGTACCCGTTTCTCTTCCGCGCTTTCATCGTCGCCGAAGCTGCGAGCCAGACGCCCGCCCTTCCCACGACGTCGACGTCTCCGTCCGCGCGTTTAGCGGTGGTTCATGCCCACGAGCACCGATGGCCGATGGCGCGTCTAGCGCTCTCTCTGCATGGGCGCCACCGCTGTTGTCATAATCACCATGCGCATCACGACCGTGCAACATTGCATGCTCTAAGACATCTCCAAGATGTTTGAGAGAGAGCGAGAGAGAGAGAGAGACCAGTACAGCCGAGGCAAGCAAGGTCTTAACTCCCCTACAGCAGACAATCTACAAATGACAAGAAAAGAGCGGGCAAAGACAATGACCTCCTCGCTTTCAAAGACATTGACAAGCCCTGAAAGTAAAGATGTATAAGCCTGCTGATACAAAATCGGGCCCGCAAGAGACCCGCGGACCTTCTCCAGGGAACATGAGCTTCTCCGGGACCACCGATACTTAGCTCTCTCCCTTATGGCCGCGCGCATTCGCGACCGCCTCGCCGACATTCCTGGCAAGGGGTCGTTGGGTAGAAACTGTTGTTGGCCCTCTATTCGTGCCTGAGACTCATCCACTCCGTTGTGTGTCGCTTCGCTGTAGTAACCTCATCGAAGCCGTTCGCCGCCCGGGTCACGGGGGAGGCGCGGTGTGGGAAGTTCCGATTTTGTCTCTGCGTGTGAATGTGCACGGTTTTGCTTGTCTTGCGTGTAGTTGCGTGCGCGCACCTGTTGTTATCGCCCGCCTTCTCTGGGCCAGACGTTGCAACAGACGGTGCAGTGGTGGGCCATTAAAGAAGGGCACTGCTGGGGGCCCCTGCTTCGGCTCTCCCTTGCTACAGACCCACGCCCGGAGGGTCCCGGCCTGGCATCCCCTTCCCGCCTCCCACCACCCGCTTCATCCCCGCAGATGAAGTCGGTTACATTATAAATAAGTGGTCCCAGACGTAGTTGTGGCGCGATATAATGGTGTGTGAGGATCCCTTTTGCCTGTTTGATGAGTTACTCCGTCCGTCCGACTGCGTGTATCGCCACAGCACTGGCTTACTGGGGCGTTCACCGAAGGGGGATCCCCTTGACTATACCGGGGGCGGTATTTAGTTTATTCGTCTGGGACAAAGCTGCCAGCTTTGGGAAGGCAGCAAGGACACGGTGCGCTCAAAGGTAACAGCGCGGCGCGCAAACTCTTGCGACAAGCGACTGTGTATAGTTATCACTCCTTTTCGTCAACAAACTCTTCATCCTTCCTTATCAAGGGAACATGCATCCCGCATATGCAAGAAAAAAGGGCTTTGGCGCACTATTATCTGGGGTGTGTACGTTACTTTCATTTAAACAATATTTTCTGTTGCACTCAGACATCGAAGTATCTCGTGATTTTTTACTGACGACGAATTTTAGACGGAATGACGGAAGTGGAAGTTCATGCGTGGTGCTGTTTTCCTGCTATTAAGAAAAAAGAAGGAGTAATAATAGTAGTAATTAGCTCTCGGCTACTGTAACTAGTAGTACATTATTTTAATCAGTTTGAAAACGCAGTGCCTATACTATAGCTGTGAGGCCATGCTTATAGACAAACAAATGAGTGAAAATAAATAAATAAATAAATAAATAAATAAATAAATAAATATGCAGTGTCAGGAACTTGAGAGGACCGATTTATATTTGCGAAGATGGTTCATTATTGCGAGAGAGAGAGAGAGAGAGAGAGAATGAAGAGGAAAGGCAGGGAGGTTAACCAGATATGAGTCTCCGGTTTGCTACCCTACACTGGGGATGGGGGATAGGGGTTAGAAAGATGACAGAGAGAGAGAGAAAAAAAAACGAACGCGCACACATGGAGACATACACACAAAAGGCGTTCCAGTTAAAGTCGTTCACACAGGCCGGTAGATCGCAAGAAGCGCAAAAGCGCTTGTACGGCCTTCTTCTGTGACGGTAGGTCCTTTCGATGTTGCAGAATTCTTTTTTCAGATAGCGGTTGGTCGTCCAGTTGGTCTAGTTCCTGGCTGAGGCATGCCCTCTGTGGACTGTACTCCGGGCAAGTGTACAAAATATGGCCAATTGATTCTTCATGGCCGCAGTGGTCACAGGTTGGGGTGTCGGTCATCCCTATGCGGAAGGCATAGGCTTTAGTAAAGGCAACGCCCAACCAAAGTCGATATAAAAGCGTGGCGTCTCTACGGCGAAGCTGTGATGGCGCTCGAAGACTTAATGTTGGATCAAGTGAGTGCAGTCGCGGATTTCTTAAATGTGGCTCATTCCATTGCGAGGCGGTGCACTGCCGAGCAAGTAGGCGGAGCTTCCGTGCAGCGTCAGTTCTAGAAAGAGGAATGGGGACGTGGCGCTCCTCAGTATGGGCTGAGCGGGCAGCGTGATCCGCCCGTTCATTGCCCACAATCCCGCAGTGACTTGGAAGCCACTGAAAGGTTATGTCGTGGCCTGCATCACTGATATGGTGTAATGTCTCTGTAATATGGAATATTAGTTGTTCATGTGGTCCGCGTCGTAGAGGTGACAGTAGAGACTGCAGTGCCGCCTTCGAGTCACAGAATATAGTCCATTTGTGTGGCGGTTCATCACCAATGTGATGAAGAGCAGTAAAGAGCGCTGCGAGCTCTGCTGCTGTCGATGTTGTCGCGTGGGTCGTCTTAAATTTGATTGTTGTAGCTTGCGCTGGTATGACGATTGCCGCAGCGGAGCTGCTTGGAAGGACAGATCCATCAGTGTAAATATGCGTAGAGTCACGGTAGTTCTCGTACAAATATAGTAGCGTGAGCTGTCTAAGGGCTGGTGATGACAGATCAGCTTTTTTCGAGATACCAGGTATTGCGAGGTTGATTTTCGGCTGAGCGAGGCACCATGGAGGGATCGAAGGTCTCGCAGCCGGAGTGAAACAAGCTGGCAATGATTCATCATATGCAGTTATCGTTTGGCTGAAAGATGTGTGTGGCCTGTCCGCTGGTAGAGAGGCTAAATGGTGACGAGGAGTCCTGGCTAGATGCCTTATATGGGTCCTGAGTACTTCAATGTCAATGTGGGTCTTGACAAGGTGGTCTCTAGCGATTGCTATCGTAGCCACTGTTGAAGCACTCTGAGGCAGGCCTAGACAGATCCGGAGCACTTGACCCTGAAGACTTTGTATAGTGCGTAGATTCGTTTTGCCTGTGTTGATTATTGCTGGCAAGCTGTATCGCAGAAATCCCAGAAAAAGCACCCTGTACAGTTGTAACATGGCACTAGGCGACATTCCCCAGGTCTTGCCAGCGAAAAATTTGAACAGGTGGCATATGCCTGTCAACCGTTTTTTCACGTAAGATATGTGTGGGCTCCATGACAAGTCCCTGTCGATTATGACACCTAGAAACTTGTACGATCGGACCCGTCGTATTACTTGGCCATTTATCGTAACACTGTAGTTTGCCATGGGTTTGCGCGTAAATGGCACTAGTGCGCATTTCTCGGAGGAAATTTCCAGGCCTCGATTACGGAGGTAGACAGCAGTTTGTGTCGCGGCTTTCTGAATTCTCGCTCGCAGCTGTAGGCGTGTTACTGCAGATGTCCATATGCAAATGTCATCTGCGTACATTGATAGCCTGACTGTGGTTGGCACGTGCTCAAGGAGAGCAATTAGTGTTAGATTAAATAACACGGGGCTAAGTACACCGCCCTGGGGGACGCCGCGGTAGCTATAATGTAGAGAAGTATGGCCTTCCTCGGTGCTTACAAAGAAGGATCGCATGGATAGATAGCTCCGTATCCATTGAAACATCCGACCACCCACTCCTACCTCTGCGAGAGCAGAGAGGATGGCTTCATGCGTAACGTTGTCATACGCCCCTTTAACGTCGAGGAATAAGGATGCGCAGAGACGCTTACGGCGTTTTTCATGTTGAATGTAGGTGACCAGGTCGACGACGTTATCGATCGATGATCGACCGCGTCGGAAGCCCGCCATGGCATCTGGGTAGGTGTTGTGGTACTCCAAGTACCACTCCAGGCGTCCTAGGATCATCCTCTCCATTACTTTGCCCACACAGCTCGCCAAAGCGATCGGGCGATATGAGGAGAGCTCCAACGGCGACTTGCCAGGCTTCAGCAGTGGAACAAGGCGACTTGTCTTCCAGGTTGTTGGTAGCGTGCCATTTCTCCAAGATTCATTGTACACCTCAAGAAGAACCCCTCTCGCTCGCTCCCCCAGGTGACACAAAGCTCGGTAGGAAATTCCGTCAGGTCCTGGCGCTGATGTGCGGCTACACAAAGCTAATGCTGCCTTAAGTTCGTGGATCGAGAATGGTAGGTCCAACCGGTGATCACGTGGTGGCGGACAGCTGCTCGAAGGTGATGGAATGTTGGTAGCTGTGAGTTGGCCGGATAATCTGGCGCAGAAATCCTCTGCCACGTCAATCTCCGATCTCTTTTGAGAGAGGGCAAGTGCCTTGAATGGGAATCGCTGTACGGGAAGTGTCCGCAGTCCGCGCACCGTTCTCCATAGTTGCGATAAAGGCTTGCGTGGATCTAGCGACTCACAGAAGGCAGCCCAACGTTGCGATTCGAGCTTGTCTAACCGGCGCTGTATCTTCTTTTGCGTGCGCCTGGCGGTCCGTAGATCGTCCATTGTTTTCGTACGTCGGTATCTTCGTTCAGCACGTCGTCGGATCGCTCGAAGTCGTTCTAGTTCCACATCATAATCATTAAGTTTCGAGGAGCATGTTAGAGTACGCATAGTGTCTTGCACCACGCTCTTGATTGCCTCTTCCAAGTCGAAAGATGGATTGGCGTCGCAGTGTTCTTCCATAATAGACTGAAATTTAGGCCAGTCCACTCTTTGGATCGTATCCCGTATTTTGGAAGCGGTCAATCCTCTGATCTTGATGTAGGTGGGGATATGGTCGCTTCCGTGCGTCTCTATGTCCGCAAACCACCCTGCACGCCTGACTAGGCTTCGTGAGACGAAAGCCAAGTCAAGACAGCTGCTGTACGTGGAGCCACGTAAGAACGTAGGACTTCCATCATTCAGCAGCCAAAGTTCATTACTGGAGGCGAAAGATACCAGAGCTCTGCCTCTTGCGTTGATGATCGGACTTCCCCAGAGTGTATGATGGGCGTTGAAATCTCCAGTGATGACCCAGGGATTGGAAGTTGAGGAAAGGATGTCTCGTAGTCTTATGTAATCAAATCGACTTGACGGAGATAGGTAGGCGCCTACAAAAGTGAAGGCCAGATTCTTTTTCCTTACGTTGAGGCGTACATATTGATTACTGTCATTAGGTGGTACAGGCTGATGAGTGTAGGTGAGGTCACGGCGAATGAACACCAAAACCTTACTGTTTTCATAAACAGCTGACGACATAAATGATTCATATCCAGAAAGCCTGATTTTGTTCGATAAGTTCGGCTCGCAAATGACGATAATGGGAAACATATTGGCGAACACGAAGCGACGGAAATCCGAAAGGCGCGCTCTGAGTCCGCGGGCATTCCACTGAAAAATAGCTGCTTGTCGGACGTCTTCCCTAAAAGACCGTGGCTGTGCAGCCATGATCTACTCAAGGGTTGCAAGCACCGGACTCAGAGCGTCCAGTACTTGAAGCGCACTTCTGGCAGACGGTGTGTGCATGTTGCTTAGCAGCACGCGAATGGCATTCATTAAAGGCCTAATAAGTGCTATCACTTGCTCATCTGTTTTCCGCGACTCCTCGGATACAGCACCTTGCTGTACTGGGGGCGGCTTCTTCTGCGGCTCTTCTGGCGGTCGTGTACGTGGAAGTGGCGGCCATTCCTTTGTGGAGAGAGATCTGGCAGTTTGCTCCCTTCCAACATTGGTGATCGGAGTGCTGGAAACGTCCGCTGATGATGATGCTTGACGAGGGGACTTTTCCTGAAAGCTTGATGTTTTCCGCCGTGAAGACCGTTGTCGGTGACGTCGTCTTCGCCGTACTTTCACAGCGGCCTCTTTGTGGGTAGAGTTGTCTCTCACCATTTGCTTAAGAATGGTGAACTCTTTCTTGATCTGGGGACAGTCTTTGGAAGAGGCGCAGTGATCACCTTGACAGTTCGGACACTTGAACGTGGTTGCGCTGCAGTTGTCTTCTGAGTGGGGTTCGGCACATCGAGGGCACACGGCCGAATTTCTGCAAACACCCTTCACATGTCCAATCTTCTGACAATTGAAGCATTGCATTGGTCTTGGAATAAATGGTCGAACCTGGTGGCGAAAGTGGCCGACCTTCACGTAGGGTGGAAGGCAGTCGCCTTTGAAGGTTATCTTCACACAACGTGTGTTGCCGAGGCGACCAACATGCACAATCACGTTGTGTTCGCTTGCTGGTTTTATGAGAATTGGGAGGTCCGCATTAGATATTTCATTGTCAATGTCATAGATGACTCCAGTTATTGTGGCACCATTCGTTGGCACGATGGATCGGACCTTGATGTTTCCCAGCTGCGTTACATGTTGTAGTATGGTCAGTGCACTCGGGTTCATCACATCGATTGCCAGGATGTTTCGTCTAGTATTTATCCTAACATCCTTGATCTCATTTGGCACGGTGTTCTCTAGATACACGGAGAGTGCTTGCCTGTTGAGGACGCGCAGGTTGTCGGTAGCGTTCTGTGGCACAAACAGGATGGAGTGAGGCCATCGCTGAGGAGCTGTTTTCACAGTGTTCGAGCTGGACGCCGAAGATGAGTTGATAATTCTTCGTTTGGCCTTGCGGTACTGGACAAGTCGAAAGCTGTCCTCCGAGGACTCGTCACCTGATGCGCAGTACAGCTCCGTGTCCTCGCTACCACTCGACGTACTTCCTCGCTTCCTCGAACCGATGTCCGCGGGTGAACGGGAACCGGGAGGATCCTCAGGGTGTTGTACATCCATCACCGCGATGGAGGGGGCGGTAGACCCCACAGGTGCAGTAAGAAGTCCAGAAAAACACAGAGACGGGCGAGATGTGTTCCGCAAGAGAAGCACTTCGTCTTCCTCCTCTCTCATTATTGCCATTTCTATTTTTGGCATTGAGGTAAGCGTCGTACGGGAAATGCCTACGCAGAAGAAGTGCTTGTGAAGAGATTAAGCAAATCGTTTTCAGTGAGGCTCGCCATTGCTCGAACTGAATTCCGGGTAGCTGTATGTAATCGGAGCCCATCTCAACCGAGATCTTCCAGTTTTCCGGAATAACATCGCAATAAGGTTGTTTCTTTTTCTGCATTTTTAAAATTTTTTTAACCTTTTATTTCTCTTTTTGCTTTGCCCAGGCAGTGACGTTGTTCCCACCGGCGCTGAAAACATCTCAATCTACCGGGAATGTTACGTCCTCTTGCACACTGTGATTAGTGCGGAAGGCGCCGATATGCTCGACGC
Organism: Dermacentor albipictus; assembly: GCF_038994185.2. Classification (NCBI taxonomy): domain Eukaryota; kingdom Metazoa; phylum Arthropoda; class Arachnida; order Ixodida; family Ixodidae; genus Dermacentor; species Dermacentor albipictus. The sequence continues at coordinate 141,703,374 of NC_091822.1, read as the reverse complement.
TCAAGGAGCGTCTTGCGAACGAAAGCGCACGCGCCGTGGTAATGACAGTTTAAGTGAAGCTCAGTCGATGTTTTCTTTCACTTCTTTCTTTGTCGTTCTTCATGTGTATGCGAAAGGGGCCATCGAGATCTTGGCTTTGAAATTCGCAGATATCGCGCATCTCTCCTCGTCGGTGCGAAGCTGTATTCCCATTTGGAATGCCCGTGTTTGAATTCTGACCGGTTTTGTCGCCACAACAAGTATGTCTCAACATAACTAGAACAGAAACCTTTAATGCAAAGTGCCTCTACTGCGGAACTTTATACTTATATGCTTGCATTCATAAGGGGGCAGAGCGTGAAGTCGTTAAGCCACCTAATCTTGGCTCGGGATAATAAACACCACAAAAAAGAAATACGACCTAAAAATGCACGTGTGAGCCGGTGTTACTTCTCGGCCACTGAAGGTACTCACTGCGTTGACTGACTGGCTGCGGTATTGTGCTGCTCAGCACGAAGTCGTCGGTCATTGCATCCTGGCTGCAGCGTCCGCATGCGGATGAAGCCGGAGCACAAAAACCTCACGTGGGCATTGGTCGCACGTCGAAGAACTCCGGGGGACTGAAATTAGCCGCAGCAGCACACTATGGCGTCTTTCGTAGCCACCGTGCTCCCCCCCTCTTGCTTGAGGTCGTAGAAACTCGTAACCTAAAAACTAATCGTGCTTCTTTTTATCACAACATGCGCGATTGCTTCTCACTGTCTTGTATTTAGTAGACGCGTGCCACTTTCATTTGTATTGAATGTACGTCGACGCTCCCAGAAGCTCACTAACCAATTGCGTTACCGCGCATTCACCGCTGTTGTGAAGTTAGCAACAAGTCATTCCTCTGGACTAGTATGGCTAATTGAAGGCTGTCATTTTTTTTGTTACCCTACTTGATTCTTTTCACTCCATTTTCTGATTGTACAAAGAATGAGTGAGTGAGTGAGTGAGTGAGTGAGTGAGTGAGTGAGTGAGTGAGTGAGTGAGTGAGTGAGTGAGTGAGTGAGTGAGTGAGTGAGTGAGTGAGTGAGTGAGTGAGTGAGTGAGTGAGTGAGTGAGTGAGTGAGTGAGTGAGTGAGTGAGTGAGTGAGTGAGTGAGTGAGTGAGTGAGTGAGTGAGTGAGTGAGTGAGTGAGTGAGTGAGTGAGTGAGTGAGTGAGTGAGTGATTGAGTGAGTTCATCGTTGCATATAGGGTTACTAAAGAGGCCCAAAAAAGCAGTAAAAAGCTAAGCTAAGGTTGATACATGGCATTTCCGCATTTGTAGGTAAGTCAGTCAGCGACGACGATAAAGCAAACAGACAATCAATGGCGTGCGCTGACGCAACTTCGAAGCTTCCGCACCAACTCCCCGTGACATCATTCACGTTGGAAAAGTGTTGCTGCGGCTAAATAAATGCTTGGTGAAAAATGATTGCGTTGTGCTCGAGAATGAACTAAAACTCAACAACCTTCGCAGAATCCTTCTCTACAAATAGCAAGCCAAATGTGAGAAAATGACGGAAACATTGTGACGTCACTGTGGTGTCATTGTGCCGTCGTGTATATAGGCTCCAAATTCAAACACTGTAATCTGGCCCTTCATTTGCTCCTGTAAGTAATAACAATAGCCGAGAAAGTGGGAAAATAATGATCTACCGAGTTAGAGTCATTTAGCATTTGTGATTGTGATCTCATGAATTTTTTTTCTTTCATTCCATCTTCTGTTTAATTTCCTCACCAGAATTTGAAGCTCAGCATTTTGGCGCAATGAAAAGTTTGTTCCCGTGCAAACTGCTGGTGCAGTAAAGAACAGAAACACGAGCCTTTATCAGCGTACGTCATCGAGCAGTAAATCGTGCAGTAAATCGTGCAGTAAATCGGGCAGTAATATTTTTCGAACGGGTTGTTTTATGCGGTGCTCACTCATCGTACTTCGAATTGGTTTGAGAGTACAAAGACAACATCGCGGTTCTCGCGTTTCACGCAAATGTTCGTAAGCAGCGAATGGCGCTCGTCATTTTGACTCAATCGTTTGAAAATAAAAGCGCTTTCCAAGAGGATCACGAAGACACGCAAAAGCGGCCATCACGGACAGCTCTCACGACTCGCGAGTGTCAGACGTACCGCTATACTTAGACGCTCATAAAGTGTCTGCTGTTTGTGCTTTCACTTCACAAGCGTTGCGTCACAAGAGCCGTAAAGAACGATGCGTATTCTTAAAGGATGGGCTCAGGACATTCAGGATCTTACGCTTTCAGTGAATCGTGCAGCGGACGTATGCATCTCTCGACCATAGACAACGTTTAGGTGTGTTCATTTCGCCTTCTTGCCGTTATTTTGTAGACAGAGAGAAAAGGAGCTTTGTCCCGTCGTTTTTTTTTATTATTCTTTAGTTGCTCGGCGGTATTGTGAGACGCACACGCCGACTGCTGTTTGCGCCATACCGAATGGTTCGAGTCTTGTTTCGGGCTCGCGTGCTTGGCAGCAAAGCCGGTTTAGTCCGCGCCGCTGGCGAATGAGTTCCGTATCCTTTGTTCACCTGTCAACTTACTCCCGTATTTTCGCAAAGCTCTTTGTCATAGTGGACCTCAACCGGTCGCGACGTCCGTGGCGATGAAAGAAAACTAGCTGGTCAGTTATTGGAGTTTAGGCTAACGTATATAGAGGAATATTGCCGTGACATTGCTATATACCGTGATGGGGAGATGTACCCCGTAGAAGAAATAGTGATGGCGGCACCTTATTGCATTGATTACATGATTACCTCATTTTATCGTTTTTCAACCAGTTGATAGTTTACGTTTGTGGTGTGCCTGGTAAAATACTGATCAACATTTTAAATTTTAGATTTCTCTCTCTCTCTCTCTGTGTGTGTGTGTGTGTGCCAGAACAGTGGATACCTACGCGCGAAATCGCGGGTTTCATTTCCAGCACTGGCGGCCAGGGTGAGAGGGGAGGCCGGGAAGGCCACATACTAACACAAATATTTCGGGGAGGGGGCACGTGAAGGTGTTCCATCCCTTGGATACGCCACGGCTGGCGTCAATACCAGGCACTGATTTCGGCTCCGATTGGTTGGCGTTTGTACTGTGTATTTGGTTCACCGGACAGCCGCATATGTGCTCATGAGCCGAGTGATTAGCAATGATAAAAATCAATTTGTAAAACAAAGTTGACTATCTGCCTCGTTCTCTAAATGATAAGTCGCAGCTCGAGCAGTAAGTGTCGCTCACGAAAGCAGGCAGTGGCAGGTATTGGTTCACCTACGATAAGTTCGCATAGCCACACTGCAATTTCTACAAGAGGAGAGCCCACACGCTTTTATTTAAGTACACGTGTGCCGCAAGGCAAGTTATTAGGGAATCGAAACGAAAACGAAGAAAGAAAAGAAAGCCAGGTACTACAGGCTCGTTCTGCCTGCGCAAAAGTATATAACGTTACTGTGAACGCTCATAGATGTTACCATGGAAGCGTCGGAGCTTCTAACTCACTGGCGCAATCAAGATCGACTGTCGAAAATCTGAACAGCACAGGCGTGTGCAGTTGCCACTCTGTTTCAGCTAGTAGTACACTGCAAACCAACCGCACCTTACCTAGCGCGTCCAATCGCAATTTTGCTGCCGCAGTCCTCACGTTGCCACATTGATTTCCACTTAGATAAGTCTTTTCACCAGTAATATCTGCAACTGTTTCTTGCAATTCCGACTCTGTCGGGTTTTTCTTTTGGATTTCTTCTTTCTTTCTTTTGCTCATTAGTAATCACTTGCCATTCGTGGTGACTAGTAGTAGAATTGCCTTTCGCGTCGTAAATATTCCTAAAAATGGCTTGCGCCCGAAGCAATCCAGTGAAAGACGGTGCAGGAAGGAAGGAAGGTGAAGGAAAAGTGAGCAAACAAGGTTACACAGGTAAACATTATGGTAACTCCAACATTCTAGTGCCATATTACTCTATTATGTTCTTTTTAGTGCCTCTGAGCTTACCTGGTATATAGCGCGCTAAGAGACGCTTTACACCGAACCACTGGCAAAGAAGCTCTAGGCGTCGAAAGACTTGTACACAGTCATTTTTTAAGGCAATTCATTGTGTGTTGATGAAACCAATTAGTACGCTATATCAATGTGTGGTCATTAAAGGTAGCAACACGTCAGGGGACTGTTGTGATCGGCTGTTCACCCCAGGACGCCCTTTGGTCACGGCTCGCACGATTATGGGGAATGGGCCAACGGCCTCGTCAAAATGGTTCTCGATACGGATGAATTATGACCAGCGCGGGAATACCTCGTTCAGGAGAGGTTTGAGCAATTAGCACTTATACGGCTGTCACCAGTCAGCAGCACAAACTGGCGTCTCCAAGCCGGAGACGCGGTCAGTGCGATGATCCGGCCGTCACCTGTCAGAGTACGATCGGAGTCAGCGTACGTTCCCCTCCTTCCACTGTTTGTGCCCAGGATGTGCGTGCGTTTCCGACCAAGTTCCCCTTTTGGGGAAAGGGCAACCTGCCTCCGGATTGGTGGGACCTGATGTCATCGGTCTTCTGACACCGGATTGGTGGGACCTCATCTCATCGGCCTCCTGACACCGGATTGGGGAAGTGACTAAACAATATGATCACGCAAGGCATAAAAGGAGCAACGGACGGCGGGAGTGATCGGCGACTACCACTTCATCAACTTTTCTGTACCACTTTGCATTTTCTTGTACATATGTGAATGTAAACGTGTTTGTCTAACGTACAGAACATCGGACCCAGCCTCACGTTCACTTGCCCCTCCACGAGGAAGGAGGATCCTTCGAACCCCCAGTCGCAACAAGACGTATCAGTCAGGCCACGCACGCCACGTTTTCCCTACCCCGTAACGCGTCTGCGTTGAAACAAACACGTCGATTCACGAAGGACGAAATCCACGTTCTTTCGCCATCGCGTTTCACGGGAAACATGGCAGTTTTACTGCAGAGAAGATGCGGTCCGGCACCACTAGCACAATTTTCCCAGTTCCTCAAGATGGCGGACGACCGAAACCGGCACGCGGCCTGACGTCACGTGAAGGCTATGTGTCGTAGGTTTGTAAAAGGATTGTAATGGCCGGTGTCCAGGACTCGCAGTTTGTTGTGAGTCGCCGGTGTGCGCATTACAACACGCGTATGGAATTCAAAGGACGTCATCTGTGCGACAAGCCGACTTTTCTTGGCTTTGCGCACGATTCGCAAGTGGGGTTGGAACTGGAGCGTACCGAGCCGTAATGCGTGGTGCGTAGGTGCCACGATGTGAGCTGGAAAAATTCTATAGCCCGCCTAGAGTGCTGAAGACTGTTTCGTCTAGTGCCATGTACGTGCGGTTTAGGCTTCGCCAGGGGGATTTCCCCCGACCCCCACGCATCACCCCGCCGGCCATGCTGTATCGTGAGCCTTCGCATTCCTTGCACGAACCGTGCTGGTTGTCCAGCGCACAGCCCTTTCACTGTGATCGGTGTAAAGCAATGTAACAGAACGCCGATAGATTAAACCCTCCTGCCAACCTGGCTCTCTTGCGATACAAATCAGCTCAATTTAAAATATGGAAACAAACACATTGCTAATGATTTGCTGTACCAACTGGCGCATTTTCTTGCTTTCGTTCGTTCCTTGCGACCTGTTGTGTGGCAGGAAAGCAACAACACGTGCCAGCTGCGTTACTATGACGATTTCAACAACGTTGTGGCCTCTCAAGTTTTTCAGTATTGTGCACCGCAGGAAAGTCAACTTGACGCTATTTAAAAAGGGTCTATTACCGAAGTGATAGGACTCCGGGTAGCCTTTGCACGACGGCGTGTTTTGTATCCCATTTTGCTGGCACGTGGCAACTACCCCCTGTATGCATCACCGGCGCACGCCTTTGCGTCGTCCATAAAGCGTTTTTCGTCCCGTCTGTGCAAGAAGAGTTGCGGAGTCGAGCACTCCATCGCCTTCCTACTCCATTCCGGTGAGTTGAATACTCCGAAATTCCATTCCTTTTAACTCCTCGGAACGCTGAGTGTTGGGCCATTTCCACTCCTGGAGTGGCTGAGCTGATTCATTCCATTCCTTTGATTCCAGTAAAGAAAGCGCTTTCTGTAGTAAAATGTTTACTACTTGCGCGTGCTTGCCTAGTAATGAAAACGCATTTATTGATAGTATTCACGACGTTAAATATAAGGTTATGCACTATTTTCTCAGAAGAACAAACACGCTTTGTGGCCTGGTATCTCTACTGTACCTTGTTGTGTGTAATTTATCTAAAATAGTTCGAATAAAGCAAAGTACAAAATAATCTCACACCGTTGTACATGCCATGCATCCAGGTAGATTATTCTGTCACTTTGATGGCTAACGTAAACGGGAACCGCGGTCATATATTTTGCCGAATCACTTTTTATTGCTTCACATTTACTGGCATATTAGTGGCTCCTTTCTTCTGGCACGACTCTCTGACTGCCGATTATCGTGCCTTCCGCATACTCAACAGTGTGCGGCAAAAAACATGGCGCGTGTTCCAAGCACCATGAAGTCGTTCAGTGGGCAATCGCGTTTTCAACATCGTTTTTAGCCTCCATCCTTGTGTCGCAGGTCGAGCGTGCCCTTGCCAAATAGAATCATTATTGGCAACTAAAAATTCATTTCCTTAGATGCACTTCAGCTCAGTAGAGCAGAAACGTTTCCGTGCCTTTAGAAGTGTAGAATACCGTGTTGTTCATAATTACCGTGGCAGAGGTAGTCACACAAGGTATACTGAAAGAGTCAATATTGAGAAAATTAGAATTGTCATAATGTGGCCATGTCTAGTTTAGTATAACTAGCACAGTTACCGGTTTTGTAGCCTCGCCTATAATCAACATTTAGTGCTCTGAAGGAATATCTGCCCATTCCTATCTAACACTTATTACAGAATCTCGGGCTCCCATTCCGTTCTGATTGCATTCGCCCGGCTGGAGCCAACATACCATTCTCATTTCAGTTAGGATGTTTGAAAATGTGGAATCATGCTGAAACCATTCCATCTCCTGAGTTGCCACACCACCACTCTTGTAGCAACCCGTTCATTGAACATTTGAGGCCGAAGCTCGGATATCAATGACACGCTTACCAAAATGAACTAGATGAAATCTCCCATAGCATCCGGTCCCATGTAAAAGGACGACGATGACTGGCAGTAGTGCTCATTAAGTAATATCACGGGCCTTCTGTTTTCACCTACTAATAAGGTACAACGTGTCCAGCTATTTCCTCCTTTTTCACATATTTCAGAATAATCAGTAAAGAAGAGCAGGCGTGACTACTACGCTACGTCAAGAAATGCATATTTTTTAATCTTTCATTTTATTGCAAGAAGCGCGCACACGCAGGCGCATCAACAAAGCCAAGGCCGCTTCGTTCTGAAACTATACCTCGCGGTGAGGCTAAGTTTGAGTGACGTCACCGATTTCGAAATGGCCAGGTGGTATGCCCGTTTGACATACCTGCACCCGGATCACGTGGCCGGAAGGAATGCAGAAAGATAGACAAAAATATGTTTCAAACGAAATACAAGGCGAAGAGTAATTGCCCTATCCAAAGTACAGCCAAACGTCACGCGGACTCTCGAACGTTCTTGCCGGATCCGACAGCACTCGCTGACTCACATCATCGGCGCGACAATGGCCGCCGCCATTGAAAGAGCATCCGCGCGCCACGATTGAAGCAGCATGTCAGCGGTCGTCCCGGAACTGTACGTACATACACACTGCGACCACCACACGAGTATTTTGAGCCTGAGCAAACCGCTTTCAAAGGCACCTCGCACGATCTCATACGTCTCGGTGAGTTCTTATACAGTGACTAGCGCACGCCAGACGCACATACACACGCGAACACAACACTCCCGCATACGGTGCGAATGTACATGCTGATTCAATCAAATCCTCAGACATAACATGCGTGTAAACACACAAGAAGGCACACACGCACGCACTTAACATGCGCGTGCACACACACACGCTATAATACAGATACGGTACAAACCGGCACGCACGCGCAGTTTATAACAAGCGCATGATAGACGTATAGGTACACAAACGCACACATATATCGTCCGAATGCACACGATATCGCGCATACTTCATGCCAGTTTAGCGTAGCCACGGAACAAAAGAAAGCGCACGAAAACGAACGAGTGCCGTGCCAGCAAAGGTCGCGCTCACGTCCTGTATACGCAAGCTTGTCGTACGCGCAAGGCGGCCGCTATGAATCATCTTCTTTTTCCACACTTCTGCGCCAGGCCGAAGGAAAGGAACGGACACGAAGAAGCACGCCGGCGCGGGAGAGGTAGAACGCAAGCAACGAGCAAGAGTGACCGACCAGCGGGGAATCAAACGTTGCCTCACCCGCGACTACGCGAGCCGTCGCCGTTAACCCAGCCAGCCAGGTCGCGTAGTAAGGCCGGCCACGAGACGCGTGTTTTTCGTTTGCTTTTTGCCAACCTCATAGCTTGGAGGACGAAGAAATACGCGGAGAGAAAAGGAACTGTAAAAAAGAAAGAAGATCAAAAAAAAAGAAATGCGAGGAAAGGAAAGGCGAAGGCCGAACGTATGGAAGGAGATGAACGTTCACACTCGACCTATAGTTTGCGCAGAGTAAACGTTTTTTTTTTCTTTCTTCGAGCACGTCCTCTAACGCATCAAAATTATCACCGCCGCGGTTTGTACTAAGGGAAAGAAAATAACGACACACCAAAAGACACAAGGCAAAAAAAAAAAAAGAAGTTGTTGCTGTTGTATGGTGCGGACAGGTTGTACGAGGCATAGGAGACGAAAAGGTCTCTCGCGCGCTTCGACGCAAGACCTAAAGGCCACGGCCGGTAGAAACCCGAAAAAGAAACAAAGAAAGGAAAAGAAGAAAACGGAAACAAAGCGCAACAAAAACGGGCGCAGTTCGGGACGCATATATACGCGCGTTTGTTTAGGCCTGTGGAAGCCACGGAGAAGATAACCTCCCGACTTTGTTAAGGAAAGCCCTCTTTCGAACTTGTATCTCCGATGAAGTGGGAGAGAAGAATGGGACGAAGCACCGCGAGTAGGAGTTAAAAAGAGTTAGAAAAGAAAGTGGGCGCTCGAAGTGTTTGTATGCATGTGCGAAACGCTTCGCCGAGCGAGCCAAACGTCGCGTCCTTGCCGTCTGGTTTCCAAAGTCGACCATTTGTCACGCGTCTGTCAGGCCGCGGCCAGAGCGAGGATTGTTCAGGATGCGTCGCAGGATGAGCGGCGCTTCTTCGGCGAGGGGTCGCCGGCGTTGGGTCAAACAAGTGTGGTCACCGCTAAATGCATAAACACGGCACATTCGGTTCCCCTTCTTTTTCTTCTTTTTCTTCTTTTTCTTCTTTTGTGTGTGTTCTTCTATTTTTATACATCGTCAGCGTTGTGCACACTCAGTGAAGATTTCACGCTATGCTGCATGCCACTGGTTGCGCATCAGTCAAACCTTATATCTCAAAAACACAACTTAAAAGAAGGAAAAGTTGACAATGTCGCAAATGCAGGCTTTAGGACTCCACATTAGCATAAAAAAATAACCTCGAATACACGAACTGAGAGAGACATCAGGGTTTGACGAGGGGTCTAGAATACAGTTCAAGTAAAAGCTCGCATCGAGTTGAAGGATCGTAATAATCGCGATTACTGCTTGCTTTTGGTGAACGCGAGGAATCACTTGCTTGGCAGAGTAAGTGGGCACAGTTCTCTAATGGTGTACAGGAATGTTTTTCGCCCCGAAGAGAACTTACAGGCAAATAACATTTTTTGTCTTCTGTGTACAGTAACCATCGCCATAGCCTTGCACTAGCTAACACTTCCCTGTTTAAATCCCGCACACATACGCACATACCCAAGAAAGTGGACGTGGGTACATCCGCCGCCATAGCACAGTTGGTAGTGCAACGCATGCGTAATGCAGAGGCTGTGGGTTTGGCTCACACCGGCAACGAGTTGGTTTTTCGTACACTTTCATTTACCTTTACCTTATCATTTCTGTTCTTCAATTAAAGACTGTAATCAAACATACGTGATTAAAATTACGAGGGATTCTCTACACAGTGATGTCCTACTGCAGCAGCCTGTACAGCGTCGCTGCGAATCCAGTTCAACAAGCGTAGCAGCTACATTTCTGCAATAGCTGTCTCTAGAACGTTATTATTGTAGATTTTGAATTCGCAGTTACCACTGAACAGTTCACACGATGCAATCGCTGAGTCAGTTTTCGTGTTATTACATGCAGGTTTTTTTGCTGCACGTTCCTGTTTTCCTTAAGCGCGAGTGACGTCCAAAGACACGTGCGAGAACCACCGCGCATGCGCGTTTCGGACACCCTGAGTGACAGCTGAGCGCGGTTACGGAATGGGCAGAACCGCCTTAGCGAGCAGTGCGGCGCTTGGGACAGCGGGCATCTTGAGTCATGGCGGTGCGATTGCAGAAGAACAAGGCAGTCTCTTTCAATAACCACAAGACACGGAAAGCGCATGGAGTTTTTTGTGACTTTGTGCGCGACTGCGAAAGGGAAAACGAGTTCAGAGCGAACTTCTGTTTTCGTCTAAGCTGTTCAACATGCCTGCTCACGTGCATTCTGATAAAATAGAGCTAAACGAACTTGTGCACGTCTGTACACTGATATCACTGCTAGCTTTCAGTAGACAAACTCTCTTCGCGTAAGAGCAGCACCTGGTTTGTCATAACCTCTGAAGCGGGAAGTATGGGGATTGTTGTGAACTGGCAGCATAGTAGCTGCTTCGACCATGAGATTATACCAGGCAATGAAATCAAATAAAGTTTGCATGCGTACAGTTGCTCATACAATAAATGGTACACCCATGTGTTATGACAGTTTTATAGCCACGTCAATCGTACGAGAGAAAGCAGGTGAACGACAGTTTTGTCAAAGCCGCAGGTGTTGCCATGCATAACGCTGCCAGCCATAGCGGTAAGGTGAAGGAGTTCAAGAAAGCGACACCAAGCCGCATACAGTGCAGCACAGTTTGGTGACGCCGTTGTAGTTCAGGAAGAAGACTGAGCTGAAACTTGGAGACCAGTGAATGTATGGCGAGCGTTTGAGTAAACGGCCTGGTTTCGCGAAACCAGCCCATGAACACTCGCCGTGCAGTCAACGCTGTATATATATATATATATATATATATATATATATATAGCTGCTTCATTCACTTGCGAGAGTGGGGACTGAGCACATCCGCTGCTGTCATGGGCACATTGACAGGCGGTTTTGTCGACGTCACGGTTTTTACTGCCATTACAATGTCTAAAAGTATGGGCAGCTGGACAAGTCGGTATGGTTGCATTCTTGAAAACAGACGCTACAAACGCGCGCACACACGCGCATACACACCCACACACGCACGCACGCAAAACTAATAAATAAATAAAGTGACACAAGAATAAAGCGCAAACCACAAGTGGCTCGCAGAAAAAGTATGAAAACATGCTCACAAATTGTTCGAACCTAATCATTTGTCATGCATTCCCAATAAATTGCTGCGCCTTCTTCGTAACGCGAGCGCGGAAGAAAAGCTCACTTCGAGATGAGAGACTCCCGGCGTTTTTCTGCCGTTTCCAGGGCGTCGGTGGACATGCTCACGAGCTAATATCTCGCACGCCCGAAGACTAGTGTGTCTCATGCTGTGACGAAGGCGTGGCGCCTCGAAACGCGTCGCGCCATGGACGCGCTGCATATGTAATGCCGTGCGCGCCAGGTGCAATGTTCTGAAGGGGTTCAATCGGTCCGTGAACTTGCGACAGAGTCGGCATGGGCAGCCCGGCATCTTAAGTGGCCGATGCCAGAGAGCCTTGTCAGACAGCGCTGTCGGAGAGCGGCAGTGTGGCCGTCGTCAGTGCGTGTATATACACTCTTCTAGGTTGTGAAGCATCTCTCGTCGCTGGCGCCGACGGCCGTAAAACCGCGGCGCCGATAGACGCGTTCCATCACCGGGCATGGTGCCAGTAGTACGCTGGGTTGCACTTTCGATCTGTTCGATGTTGTCCGGTGCCTTCTTTCCTCACTGTCTGTTTTCCGGACATGACCCCTGGCGCTGCTTTTCCGGTTTGTTTCGTCGAAAGCGGCCGATCGGTCAGAGGAAACAGGTAAGGCCGCGTCATCTTAGCAAATAAAGTTAGTGCCCCTTATCGTACACACTCGTTTCGTATGAGTTTTGCCCCGTGTTAACCCTGTCGGTCGCGGTGTTCACATTTGTGCTAGGTAACAACGGCAGAAAACATTGTATTTTCTTTTTTTCTTGTCTTTCTGTCTGTTGGTGGCGAGAAAAAAAAGAGCCACGGACATTCAGCTTAGGGTAAGTTGAACCCTGTGCATACTCAATGTGGATTCATTTCGCTCGAACTTAACCTTAAGTGATAGTTACGCAACAGTTAATGCATGGAGACCGATGGCAATACATGTGGTAAAGACAGAACTTTTTAGGAATCGGTTGTGTGACTGCCCCTCATATGAACATCAAAGGTTTTCGCTTCGGACCGCTTTAGAGAGATTAAACGATAGGCAGGTTAAAGAGGGGACGATGTTGGGGTTGTGGACTCATGGGAATCTGCGATATACGAAGCTACTAAAGCACGGCCGCGTTTCTTAAGATGTACCAGCCAATACGACCGCTTGTGACGGTCTGAGCTTCAATGGCTTCCCATTATCGCCTCTCTCTCTCTCTCTCTCTCTCTCTCTCTCTATCTCTCTATACGCGCAGGGATTTAATAAAACGCTTTGTTGCAAGTCAGCGCCAGTGTATATGCATCGAAGCCGCTTCGTAAAAATTCGCTGTGTATTCAGTCTACTCTGACTGCGCCGTATTTGCAACGCGACTCGAGCTTTTCACTGCAGGACACTCTTGGCCCGTGGAGAAGGACTGTCTGCATTTCGCGCGATACAAAAGCATTTCTAGCTGAAGTTGAACACTATACTGAAAGGGACTTCGGGAATGGGTATATAGGGCGTATGCGTTGTCTGTGGGCTTCTGGTGAATGTGTATGTCATATTTTTTTATCCAACACCCAACACGACTGTAAAGGAAACATTGGTCCCTTCGTGTGCCACTGTCCCCCCCTCCCCCCCCCCCGTCCCCCGCTCGGCACACCTCATGGCAGAAATAGAACTTGCATGCTTTTTGAGAAATACAGGTCTATCCGAGTCCTTCTGACGGCATGATGCAACGCGCATCCACGGATACACCGCGTCTCCCCGTCCACCCTCTCGCTAATCTTTCTAATCCCCTGTTCCCCTCCTCCAGCGTAGGGTAGCTAACCAGTCTCCTTCCTGGTCAACATTCCTGCCTTCTCTCTTTCATTTTTTCTCTCTTTGCCTCTACCAACACTTGCAGTATAAAGTGCGGTGACGTCGACCACCACGCAACACACCTAGAGCTTTTCATTAAAGTCACCATTTTCTTTTCTCTCTCTCAAACTGCCCTAGGCAAGGATCTTTCGCCGGCAGGCGCGCTTCTCTGAACGGCGACTTCCGTCGATCCGCCGCCGGCCAGCAGACTCGCCCGCCGGCCGAGGCAAGTGGGCGCGACACCGGGCAGCCGTGGCGGCGGCGGCGGGGCCCGGCGTGCGAGTGTGCAGAAGGTTGAATAACCCGAACAGCAGCCGCCGCAGCAGCAACCGAGCAACGGCTGCGGGAACGAGTGCCGCCGCCGCCGCCGCCAGTGATGCTGGTGCTATTGCTGCTGCTGCTGCTGCTGCTGCGGCTGCTGCTGTGTGTGCCTCTCCGCTGGCACCTCCGCGCGCACTGCTTTTTTCGAAAGGAGACCTTCATTTGCGGACAGACCGAAGGGCCCCCTCTTTGAACTTCGTACAGTAGTTTAGCAGTCGTCTTGCCGCCTCTCCGCCTCTCAACCTAAGCGGCGCGAGGAGGCAGATTCGAAGCGTCGGAGTAGATAATCGAACTTTAAAGGTTAACCTGCGCGTCAGAAGTTCGAATGGGCATTGAATTTTTTTTGTTTCTGTTTGTTTTTTTACTTTTGTGTCTATCTTTGTGCCTGTACTTCCAGTTTAAATTGAAACGCGACCAATCTCAATATTACTCCGGTGCGTTGTTTCGTTTCCAGGTTCATCTGCTACAGCGCTCAGAAACCGGCTTCGAAGCGATTGCACGTCGCACATGGTGTAATTATACGCATAACAGGCGTTCTCATCAGTTATTTCCTGTTCGCGCTTCAATCTGTGCTGATTGCATGTCTGAAGTTCGAATGAGCGTGGAATTTCTGTTTCTGCTCAGAAGTAAAGTGGAGTTGCCGCCTTACTTCTACAAACTATCTACCCTTCGATTAGATTCCCTCACTTTATCGTGGCTTCTGAATTTTCTTTCCCTTCGCAAGCAGTTCACGAGGGTTAATAATTTCTCCTCGCATTCTTCATACGTCTCTTCTGGCATTCCACAGGGCAGCGTTCTAGGTCCGCTTCTTTTCTTGATCGACATAAATGACATGCCAAATAACATGTCATCAAGTATTAGAATCTTTGCCAATGACACCAAGATAATATTAACATTATCTCTAACTGTTGTAACGACCCCGCACATGGCCAAACACGTGTAAGCTTATTTCTTTTTGACGTAAGCGTCACGTTTCACAATTTTCCTACCACATACAAGAGACAAGCTGTCCTGGTTGTCATCTTGGCGTTTACCTAACTCCAGGCGTTTCCTGGTATGACCACATCACTGCTTCCTGCGTGAAAGCCTCAAAAACACTTTATTGCTTACGCCGCAACCTCCGTCATTGTCCCTCTAATATTCGCAAATTATCCTATCTAACTTGCCTCCGCCCACAACTTGATTACGCCTCATCTATTTGGTCCCCTTCCGCTCATTGTCAAATTAACATGCTTGAAGCAGTTTAGAACAGAGTCGCCCGTTACATTTCAAGGAACTATGAACATCATTCAAGTGTTACTCAGCTTAAACTCGCTCATTCCCTTCAACCATTGGCCATTCGCCGTCAAATGTCTCTCCTATGCCTGGAGGGAAGAAGAAGAAGAGCCGAGCGGCGTAGACGTGCTTCGCATGGGCTCTGTCGACTTTCATTATTCTCTTAAGAAATTCACATCGGCGGACCGAAGTCATTGTCGGACGTCCTTCGTGAAGTCATCCGGAACCCCCTTGGGAAGTTTGAAGACCGTGAGTGCATATTATTTTGCGCTTTTGGACTTTGAAGTTCTCCGGGGTGGCGCCGCCGTGTTAAGCCTGACGCCGCCGTACGTAGCAGCGCGGAGGTAGGCGAGGCGCTCCGCCGCCTTTGCCGCCGCTCGCTTGCTACGAATACTCGGCACTCACTATGGCGCATATTGCTGGATCCCAGACGGCCACTTCTACTTCTACCAGAGGGAGTGGAGGTGGAGTTGTTGCTACAGCCCCACCCGCCCCCGGTGCTATTGTTCAAGCTGCCGCCGGGCCTTCGTTACCAGAAACTACAGCCATGGACTTCCAAGACATTTCGGAAGATCGCCACGACGACCCTGCCACTATGGAAGAGGACTTTTCGCAAGGGACGCCATCGGAATGTCCTTATTCCAACTGGTCATTACACCTCAAGCGAAGAACGAAGAAGAAGCTCGCCAGAGGTGAGCAAGTGTGCGTGGCAGGCAGGGTGATCTCTCCGCTGCCACCCTCCTCTGCCACCGCGTTATCATCATCATCCTACGCAGCTGCAGGCGCTTGGGCATCAAAGAAGCCTTCTTTTAAGAAGAGGCGACGACTCCCCCCACTGCCACGTAGCGACTTCAAAATCATCATTCGACCCAAGAAAGGCCTTCAGGTGAAGAGTTTCAGCAACCACCAAATATCAAAAGCCGTCTCGGCCGCCTGCGGAGGGAAAGTTGACGATTCGCATTTCATCGTGCGATTGAGGCCCGGTTCCAACATAATTATTGTTAGTACCCCAGATCAGGAGGTCGCGGATATTGCGCGCAAGATCACGCGGATTGTGCTGGGTGGCAACCTTTACGAAGTCAACTCTTACGTTGCGGCACCGGACGGAGTGGCCCGGGGCGTCATTCATGGAATCGACCCGGATACCCCGCCCGAGGAGCTTATGACTCACCTAAGGGTTAGGACCCAAGGCGTGGAAATCGTGCCGGCCCGCATGCTGGGAAAGACCAAGACAGCCTTGATCACGTTCAACTCTCACGTAGTTCCACGATACGTCTACTACTACGGAGGGGAGACCGAGTGCCACACCTACAAGCCCACAAAACAAATCTGCTATGTGTGCCAGCGCATGGGACACCGATCGGACGTTTGTCCTACCCCGAACATCAAAATCTGTCTCGCTTTCGGGACGCGCGACCCGACGGACGGCCACGAGTGCTCACTCAAGTGCGCCGTCTGCGGCGAAGCCCACGCCACGGGGTCTCGCGAGTGCAAGCAAAAGCTAAAAAACAAGAGCACTACCACCAAGAAGCATCCTCCACCCGGAAGGAGGAAGGAAGACGACGACAATGATGGAGGAAGACCAAGGCGAGCCGCCTACGGTGGTTCAGCTCGGAATCCTCGGCGAGCCGCTCGAGGTCCCGGGCCCAGTCCAGGTCAATGTCCCGGTCCCGGTCCCGGTCCCGGTCCCGATCACGGTCCCGATCCCGGTCCCAGTCCAGGTCCAGGTCCCGATTCCGCTCGGAGTGGCCAAAGCTAGGAGAGAAGCAAGGGCAGCGGCAGCCTTCTACCTCGACATCCACGTCTAAACAGAAGAAGCAAGCCAACAACAACAAGGTGAGCCGGAATCAGTCTAGTACCTCCTCCGCTCAAAACACCAGTGAAAAAAGTAAATGCTCCCCAGAATGTACGCGCATCAGGGAAGAAAATAAAAAACTCAAGGCTCAGGTTAACGACCTAAACCAACGCATGCAACGCTTAGAAGCGTTGCTAAGCAAAACCAGCAACAACACACAGGCAGGGTCGCAAAGCGGAACGATAGGCCACGAGCCCGCCATCTCCATTCCTCCCCCCTCAAGAACCACCACGCCCTCATCGCTCCCCGGTGCGGCCTCGGCAGCGGCAGTCCAGTCAAGTGTAGTCACCCTCGAAGGTATTTATGCTACGATACAACAGATGCTTCACCAGATGGGCGAATTAAACAATAAAGTCAAGGAGAACACACTAAGCCATGAAGACCTTGAAAGAAGAATACGCAAGGTTGAGTTTGGCTCGCGCAAGCGGGTCGACGACGAGATCAGCAACCCACGCATCAAGGCGTACAGGCGCATAAACAACACGGGTGACGTCAGGGACGCCGACAACTGCGACGGTGGTGGCATGAACGCCAGCAATGGCTAACACCACACGCAGCGCGCCCGAACACCTCGAGATCTGGCAGTGGAATTGTCGCTCTTTCAACAAGAAGGCAAGTTCACTCCAACTCTTCATCCAAAATCACCTATACCCCCCCGACGTCATCTGCCTTCAGGAGGTCGGGAACCAGCCGATCAGGCTACGGGGTTACTACGTAATTAAACACGCGGGATCACCGAAAGTCGCGGTTTTAGTGCACAAAACGGTGACGGCCGTGGGACAACATTATCAACATCATGACATTAATCACGTGCTAGTGGAAGTCCTCCCGCAGAAGAGGGGTAGACGTAGCACTTTCATCCTGAATTTGTACAGTCCGCCGAGGGCTCAGAAAGACGACTTCCGCAACATCATTTACGACAGCGTGAGAGCCGCTGGCTGCAACCAGCTGGTAGTTGTGGGAGACATGAACGCTAGACACACGACTTGGGGCTACCAACAAGACACGCAAAAGGGAAGGTCGCTCCTCGATGCGGTTGACCAAATGGGCCTCGAATTGATAACCAACCTCCTCCAACCAACCCGAGTAGGCAACAGTGTAAGTCGAGACACGTTTCCGGACCTGTCATTTGTCAAAAACGTAAGGGAATACTCATGGGCGCACCTGGGCGAAACATTGGGCAGCGATCACTATATCCTCAGCATCTCGGTATCCACGCCGAAACTCAAGAGAACAATTGGCGAAATTAGGCTTACGGACTGGGAGGCATTCAGGCAGTACCCCCCGCCCGAAAACGGTATAACAGACATAGCGGAATGGATGCAGCACCTCCGGGAAGCCCACATCCAAACCACTAAAACCATCCAGCGCACGGTCGAGACGCCCGAAGTCGACCGCCGCCTCTTACACCTGTGGGAAGCCCGTGAGGGCCTCCTCAAACGGTGGAAGCGACAGCGGTTAAACCGGAAGCTACGTCTTCGAAGCGAGAAAATAACAGACGAAGCCAGAAATTACGCAAACGAGCTGACGCAGCAAAATTGGGTACAGTTTTGCACCTCGCTCAAGGGTACCCTGAGTACGGCGCAGACGTGGGCCATCCTACGCTGCCTGATCGAGCCCGACAAGGCGAAATCGACAACTAGTCGGACGCTTCTAGAAATCGCTCACAAGTTCCCCGGAAACGACCAGGATTTGATTGACACCCTAAAAACCCGATACCTGGGTAGCGACCCCATACAACCCTGCCTCCTAAAATATGAAGGAGAACCAAGACCAGCGCTGGATGCTCCCATCACCGAGGAAGAGGTGTATGCCGCGGCACGAGCCTCACAGCGCAACACAGCTCCCGGAGTTGACAAAATCACCAATGCCATGATTAGAAACCTAAGCCCGATGCACATCCAGGACTTGACCGAATACCTAAACGAGGAACTCTGGAGCAAGGGCCACGTACCAAACGAGTGGAAACACGCGGAAATCGTGACCATTCCAAAACCCGGCAAGAAGCCCGCGATCGACGCACTGCGTCCCATCTCGCTGACTTCGTGCCTCGGCAAGCTGTACGAGAGGGTCATCGAAACCCGCCTCCAACATTACATAGAGGACGGTGACCTCTTCCCGCACACCATGCTTGGCTTCAGGCCGGGACTTTCGGCTCAAGATGCGTTCCTAATCCTAAGGGAAGAAGTTCTCAAGGGCATCCCGAAGGGAGGAGAACACCTCCTGCTCGCACTCGACCTAAAAGGGGCCTTCGATAACATCTCCCACGAGGCCATTCTCAAGGGACTGAACGACATCAGCTGCGGGGAGCGCATCTTTAATTACGTTAAATCGTTCCTGACGGGCCGGACAGCAACCATCGGAATAGGCACGACTCGATCGGATACGATCGACGTGCCGAACAAAGGAACACCGCAGGGGGCGATAATCTCCCCGATTCTCTTCAATGTCGCGATGCTAGCGCTGACCAAAGAGCTGCGGAAGATCCCCGACCTAGGTTACGCCCTGTACGCAGACGACATCACGCTCTGGGCCACCAAGGGCTCTCTAGCGCAAAAAGAGGCGACCCTTCAAGAGGCCGCGACGGCCGTGGAGAGATTTGCGGCAGCGAGCGGGATGCGTTGTGCGCCCGAAAAGTCCGAGGTGATCCGGGTGCACGGAGGAGGAATCTACAAGTGCCCCGGCCCTATCGACCTCTATCTTGAGGGCCAGAAGATAACGGAAGGCAGTAAGACTAGGATTCTGGGTTTTTGGATCCAGAGGAACCTGAAAGCCTCCCACACCATCCAAACCCTAAGGTCGGCCACCAACCACATCTCGCGGATTATAAAACGAATTACAAGAAGCCGCAAGGGCATGCGAGAAGAGGACACGATTCGCCTCGTCCAGGCTCTGGTGATCAGCAGAATAACGTATAGCATGCCGTATCACTATCACTCGCTAAACAAACGCGACCAAGAACAAGTCGATGCCATCATCAGAGGCGCGTACAAAACGGCCCTGGGTCTCCCTGTCACCACCTCAAACGAGAAGTTAGCGGCCCTCGGGATCCACAACACCTTCGCTGAGCTGTCGGACGCGGTTATGGCTTCGCAAAAGGCCAGACTGCAGAACACGGCGGCGGGCAGAGCCATCCTCCACCGGACCGGAACGGCAACGGAGCTCCGTGCCCTCGATGGGCAACGATCACTCCCGCCTGAGGTCAGAGGCAAGATCAAGGCGAATCCGGTACCGAAGCACATGAGTCATGAACTCCATAAAGGACGACGCAAGGCTCGCGTCGACAGACAGCGCCGACAATTCAAGGGTGACCCGTACGTGACGTACGTGGACGTGGCGGCGTACCCTGTGGGGGGCCTCTTCGCGGTAGCCGCCGTGAACGGGAGAGACAACTCCTTGACTCTCGCGGCCTCCGTGAGGGCAGAGACCCCAGCTGCGGCTGAGACCATAGCCGCGGCGCTGGTAATAAAGCAAGAAGACAGGGTAGGCAGGGAAGTTCATGTCGTTACCGACTCGCAACAGGCCTGCCGTAACTTTACGAACGGACGAACACCGCTGCTGGCAGCTCAGATTCTAGGCCCGAGGCTGCAAGAATACCATCAAATCACGTGGACGCCGGGTCACGCGGGTCTGGAGGGGAACGAAAGGGCGAACGCCCTAGCTCGAGCGCTAATCAACCGAGCGGGGCAAGACCAATCGTCTCATCAATCCCCAACCTTTACCTTCATGCCCCTGCCATCCAATTATTGCGACCGACTGGAGATCCAGCGACTCAACCGCAGGATTTATCCCCCGCCTCACAAAAATCTCAGCACTGAAGATGCCGTAGCTCTCCGACTTATACAGACCAACACATTTCCAAACCTACACAGATACAGTAAAATGTTCCCACATACATATCGCGACATCTGCCCCTGGTGCGGCGACACACGCCCTACACTTTTTCACATCTCTTGGGGGTGCGAGGGCAAACCTCAACACTTAAAGACGCCTAGCACGTCATTTGAGCGGTGGGAGGTACAGCTGACCGGCGATACCCTGGCGGGACAAGAAGCTCTCGTCCAGCAAGTACGTCGAGCAGCCACGGCCAGTGGAGTCCTGGAATGAGGACCCCACCCACTCGACCCCAAGAGCAACCACCTCGGTGGTCCAAATAAATGTTTTTTCTCTCTCTCTCTCTCCTATGCCTGTTTTACAAGTACTTTTACAGCAATGAAATAGCCTCGTTACATCTTGAACGACCCCCCCCCCCCTTTAACGTCACGCAGGTTACATTATCACCTCAGCTTCAGGAGCATCTTTGGTCGCACGAATGTTCTTAACACATCCGCACTTCCACAAGTCATCCGCGTGCGGAATAATCTTCCCGATGATACCTCCTCTGATAACAACCTGAATACGTTTCGTCACAAGCTTGAGGTGATTTTTTTTTTATAGCGCTGTATCATGAATTATTCGTTTAAGTTCATAATTTGTTTATTTTGTGATGCGTTGCATTTTCTTCTTCACTTGCACTCAAACGCTCTTTTAGTGCTTATTTCGTAAACGTGTTTTGTTGTGTTACGTTTTTTTTGTTAACTTGCTTTGGAATGTTGTTTTGTATTTTGTAATTTGTTGCGCTACGTTTCGATGTTCACGCTTAGTTATTACAACTTTCGTTGTAATAACCAAACCCCCCTTACTCTATGTCCATTGCCTGTAAGGTACTTTAAATAAATAAATAAATAAATAAATAAATAAATAAATAAATAAATAAATAAATAAATAAATAAATAAATAACATGGAGCAAGCGTTTCCAGCCTCACTACCTCATCTCATAGTTTACCCTTGTAAACGCAGTTCCAACTTTATAATTTTGAAAACAATGCGGACTAGTCCTCATCGTGACCCAGCATACACATATATCTTTTTCTCCTCCCAGCGCAAAGCAACTGGAAAAAGGAATGCATATCAGATCAACCTCTAGCTCCGTCCGTCCATTTGTCTTATTTATTTATTTATTTATTTCTCTCTCTCTCTTTCTTTCTTTCTTTCATTTTACCCGCCGTGCTTGCTCAGTGGCTATGGTGTTGGGCTGCTGAGCACGAGGTCGCGGGATCGAATCCCGGCCGCGGCGGCCGCATTTCGATGGGGGCGAAATGCGAAAACACCCGTGTATTTAGATTTAGGTGCATGTTAAAGAACCCCAGGTGGTCGAAATTTCCGGAGTCCTCCACTACGGCGTGCCTCATAATCAGAAAGTGGTTTTGGCACGGTAAACTCCATAATTTTTTTTTCTTTCATTGTAATGTTTCGGCCTGCATGCATCCAAACCAACAATACAAAACGACGTTGATAACAACCGCCTAGTTGGCCTCGAGATCATATGTTGAACAAAACGAAACACGCGTCCTGCACTCGCTTGATGATGGAGGAGGCACGCGCTCACCTTTATAAGATGGCTCCGTTCGTGTACCGCAGCTTCCTGTACTGGATCTATTGCAACAACCTTGAATAAACTGCACACATAACGACGACAAAAATCGCTAGAAATTTAGGCTAAATAATTATACACGTATTCTCACGCAGGTCATGGTAGATGGGACTTCGTGAAGGTGTGGTGTTCTGAGGAACTGGCGACACATGCTTCCATTCCTCGCTCCGCCAGATTTACTGCCACGTGACAAATACTTCGGATAGTGAAAACAGCCACGTGTTCGACATTCCGCGTGTAGTTAATACGAAGTAAAATGAGCACCGCAAAGATGATACACAGAAATGGCGGGAAGACGCTGACCATGTAGGACATATTGATGAACGACTTGGCTGTTTTCCTGCCTTAATGTCTTAGTCAACGCGTGAAATGCCAGTGAAAAGCAATTTAGAAAAAGAAGAAAGGAAAGAAAGAACGCCTTTATTAAAGCCGCGACGCCAGGTCGTCATGAAGCAAGCGGAATGTGAGCATACTTGAAAGCTTTCGGAGAGTCTTCATG
This sequence comes from Dermacentor albipictus, assembly GCF_038994185.2. Lineage (NCBI taxonomy): Eukaryota > Metazoa > Arthropoda > Arachnida > Ixodida > Ixodidae > Dermacentor > Dermacentor albipictus. Next base: position 141,680,616 of record NC_091822.1, on the reverse strand, counting down.
GGCTGTTGAGTTCAAGGACAGGCCGAAGCCACAGGATGTGTATTTACAAGCGCGCTGGCGCTGATCTGCAACCAACTATCGAACAGCCACCAGACAGGTAGAAGACACCGAACTCGTAATTTTCATTGAACTATAGAGATCGTTTTGAGCCACCAAGGTCTTCAACAAAACGAAGTCAATGGCACCAAAATAGATCGTTTTATTTACAATGCTGATCATGAGCTTTTTCGCGTATGATCATCCGTGAATTTCTAACCTCGAAAGCTGGTTACGTGCAGTGGTGGTTCAGCGAACGTTGTACACTGAATTATTCGTCCCGAGGAATCCGAGAAAAGTAGGACATGTCCAAAATTAAGCGAGAACGCTCAAAGCGAAAATATAGCCGGTCGTCTGTACTGGTTAAGCAAGAATATTTAATCGCGCTCCTGTGTTTACGCATGCTCATATGAGTCAATGCTTGTGATGATTGATTGATTGATTGATTGATTGATTGATTGATTGATTGATTGATTGATTGATTGATTGATTGATTGATTGATTGATTGATTGATTGATTGATTGATTGATTGATTGAAGGACTGACTGACTGACTGACTGACTGACTGACTGACTGACTGACTGACTGACTGACTGACTGACTGACTGACTGACTGACTGACTGACTGACTGACTGACTGACTGACTGTAAATGAGCAAGTAAGTTTTGATATATGCGCTGGTATTCATGCTAGTTTCCTCCTCAAGTCTGCACATTTTTTTTACATTGAAGGGCAGCGCAGTATAGCGCCCACAGAACCGAAGCATGACGCTACGTATTGCAGTACATGTTGAAGTATACACGTTCTTTATTAAACGTAACGCAAGCAGTTTTACTTTGGCTAATTTCCCAGAAAATCGTCACTTGTTCTCCACTTTTCTAGAGAAGATGTCGAAAGCCGAAATGGGTAGTTTCTTACGATGCGTCACACTGCCATGCGTAAACCAGAACTTTGGTGTGCGAGTGCTAGCCGTCACCAGCAATTCACATTTCGCTCTAAGCAGCACGTTGAAACCCCTTTGCAGAAATTGCAAATTGCAACACACTGCAGCTTCCATGTTCTTGAGGCATCCTCGCCTTAGGCCATTGCAGACATGGCGTGCGGTGCAGCGGCGATCCTAATACAGCATGTGAAATGCTTGCAGTGCTTAGAGCCTAAGCTTTTTATCTTCTTCGTTGGTGGTCTTGCAAACGTGCGCTTTTTCCCAGCATGAAAACAACGCCCGATGGTAGTATTTATTCATTATAGTGACGCAACAAAGCCGGTCGAGACGTCAGAGAAGAGATGAGAGTTCGCACAGATTCAAAACAGAGAAAGGGCGGTGTTCGGTGGCTGAAGGACACTTTAATGACCTCCGTCTGTGAAACAAGGCGCCTGCGCAGCCTTTATTTATCACGCCCTTCCCTAGTCGCAGCCGTGAGCTTACTTCTCCACCTTGGCTCGAGACTATACGAGGCACGGTTTCAAAGCCATACCGTGTTTCGCATACCTTTCCGCATCTAGCGGCGCGTTACTGTGCGGTACGACTGAATGCGGCTTACAGTATACCTAGTTTTGCGCAGTACGGCAGCACGTGAGCTGAGGCGATACCATCTCCCACTCTCGGGTGCCGATAGAGGTAGAGAGGAATGCAATCGAAGCCCTAAGAACAATTTTGAGGCGGCTGTCATCGAATCGTTCCGAATCGTGCGGTACTCGACGCGCCATAACGGACGAGATCGCATCGAGACGCGGCAGACACGCACGCGTGCTTCCTCCGCACTTACCACTCCCGCACCGTCCGGGGACGCTGGAAAAGAAGAGAACCAGTTGTCGAGAAGAGCTAGCGGCCAGCCGCGGCAGCTATAGACCGGCGGTGGCGACCAGTCCGCGAGCTAACGTGGTCATGCGTGTCACCACCGCCACCATACGCAGCTCCAGGTCTCGGACAAAAGCGCGCGCTGGAAGCGCCGCGGCGAGCAAGCAAGATGAACGAGGGAAAGGAGGAGGACGACAGGCGCGAGGCGTTCCTCGTGCTCGCACGGTCGCGTAATAACAATCATACCGCAGGCATTGCCGGCGCCCCCATAATAGTGATTTCGGCTCCCCGCGTTCTACCAAGCTCATCTCGCAAGCTCAGCCCGGCGCTTGCTGCCGCGGCTGCTGCTGCTGCTGCTGCTTGCGATGCGGCGGAGCAGCATTGATGCGCATGCGTCAAGTGTCGCTCACTGTCGGAGCGCTGCTCGCGCCAGACGATTGCCGAAGACTGTCGGAGTCGATCGACGAAGCCAGAAACAGGCATAGACTGCAAGTATGATGCACAGAGGCGCAGTTTCAAAGGTGGTGGAGGCATACCTGCAGTAAAGTGAGAAAGAATTTCCGCTTCTTTTTTCGTACTTTTTTTTTAGTTCTTTCGCACCCGCGCTCTTATGAAAAGTGAAAGAGAAGGGTTGTTGAAACTCAAGTGAAAGTCGACGTCTATATAATCTATATATCTTGTAGAATCTATATAGCTTGTTCATGAATAGAGAAGCGAGAAAGACAAGGAGATTATCGAGACGCATGTTCCGTTAACCATGGCAGTCCGGACGCATGCCAGTGCTGCCCTGCAATGACGGATGGGGATATAGGAAAAGGAAGGGAAAGAGGGGGAGAGAGAACATGAGTTGCGCGCACACTTGAAGGTGGGCACCAAGTCCAGGAATAAATGAACGGTGGTAACAACCTGTGAACTTGAGGCACTGTAGGCTTGTTCGCACGAAAAGTCGCAGTTTCGCCCGAAAGGCGAAGCACTGACAGGGATAGCAAAGTATCAGACAATTACATGAAGTACATTTAGTAGTTTTATTGGCCGTACAATGTGCAGTAAACAGTCGATTACTAACTAAACAAGTGAATTAACGAGCATGTTATCATGCACGCACAGAGAAGCAGGAGCAGTTCTCACTCGATTACCGCGAGCACTCACTGTCACACACTGGCCTGATGTAGAAAGAAGGCAGAAAGGAGACCACACTTCGCGCTGGCGCTCGCTTCACTACGTCTCGCGACCTCAGGCGCGCGAGAAGACAGCGCGCATGATGCCATCATGCCATCTCGGCTCGCCCTAAACATTGCACCCGCCGCAGAATACCCCCTACACCTTCAAGGTATGGCGCGCGGACAACAATGTGCAGCCATGGTCAGTCTATAGGAGGAGACTTGTGATCTCCTCCCCTAACGCGCGCTTGATCGCGTGACATTCTCCATTGGGTGTGCGGGGACACGGCACGCATGAAGCCATCCTTCTCTCCTGAGCTGTGAACGACTGCCCTCGGCCCGCAGCACAGTACGCGCGAGCCACTCATTGTTATCGCACTTGCACTTTATACGAAACATCGACAACGACGGTGAGAATTCGCCAGAAGTGTCCGTATGTTTGCTATCGCAATATATGTCCAACAAAAAAGTGACCTTGTTCCTTTGCAATTCGCTGAAAAGTCGACTCGTTCCAGATGTGGCACGTATGTGTAAAGGTCTTACTCGCATATCTAATGCGTGCAAACACACGCGTGTATTTCCTTTAGACCTTTGCCGTAACCAGTATGGGGGATAGAATACAACAAAAACGTGCACTGAAGAATTTCTCAGGATTTTTTCCGAGATATCAGGGCTCGCCCCACTTCCCACTGACGCTGCAGGAAGATTGTAGACTACCCCCCAAAGCTCTTGGTCGCGTGCACTTCTTGCTTGTGCATCACTGTGGCTGGCTAGACGTCTTTGTTGTCACACCCGCCGCGGTTGCTCAGTGGCTATGGTGTTAGGCTGCTGAGCACGAGGTCGCGGGATCGAATCCCGGCCACGGCGGCCGCATTTCGATGGGGGCGAAATGCGAAAACACCCGTGTACTTAGATTTAGGTGCACGTTAAAGAACCCCAGGTGGTCAAAATTTCCGGAGTCCCCCACTACGGCGTGCCTCATAATCAGAAAGTGGTTTTGGCACGTAAAACCCCATATATTATTATTATTTGTTGTCACGTTTATCTTAAGCACTGCACGCGCATCGCTTACTCTTTTGCTACTCTGCGTCGTCTGTCTTTTTCGTTCGTCGTGCACGCATTGCTTCTGCAGTCACCATCTTCAGTTCTGCATCATTGGCTACTGTTTATTAAGTGATCTAAACATGAAGTCAATAGACCGTTATAGAGGCTGGATCCCGGTTCGATGTGAAGCTTTATTTACGGCGACGACCTGTCTACTGCCGATTGATTCTTCCACGCATCAATACGATTCGCCCAGAAGCTTGCTGCGTTACGGCTGTTGAGGAAGGGTAATGTCCCAATCACTTGTTTGGGACGTGATACTACAAAGTGTCGTTGTTTCTCGCTTCTCGTGCTTTGAGTTACTGATCAAACCCTCCTCGGGCTGCCGACTGTTTGACCGTTGATAAGCTAAGCCGGTAGAAAGACTGCTTCTGTCAGACTGTCATTATTTCTTTCATTATTTCAAGTTTCTTTTCAACCAATCTGCACGGAGTTTAATTTGCAGTACTGTGCTGTAATAACCTAGATATAAACTTTCTCTCCATGAATTCACCTATACTTTTCGATTTTTATTGAACTCGTTTGTCGATACCAGCTGTCGTTGTTGAAGAAGAGCGAGGGGGAACCTCAAACCTGGAAAGCCAATCGAACTCACAGTGGCAGTTTGAGTTGTGGGGGTCGTAATTCACAAAGGGGTACGAAACTTAATGAGAGCAGCATTCCGGGCAAGTTGGTAATCCATTACTTATATGATATTGCGCGACAAAAAAACGACACGGACATGAGAGAAGACGACACACCAAGCGCAAGGTGCGCTTGGTGTGTCGTTTTCTCTCACGTCCGTGTCGTTTTTTTTTTTTGTCGCGCAATATCATTTAAGTAAGGGTACGAAACAGCGCACGCGACGACGACGACGACGACAACAACAACAACAACAACAACAACAACAACAACTTAACAGATGCATTTAATACTGCTTACGTGTGGGATTGCGAAAGCATTATATCGCTTGTAGACCTCGGAATATCATGAACGTGCTCATTATAGCACTCACTAGGCACACAAGTGACGCAGAACCTTGGATCTGCTGTTGCATGCTCGTCTCGCACCCCATAAGCTCGGTTTCTATTCCAACCTAGACCGAAATGTACATAATTTTCTTTTCAAAGCCATTAATTTACTTTGTTTACAGGAGCCTTTCTGAGAAATTTTATGTCAGTCCGAGTATCTTTTGACGTGTTTTTAGTCGTTGCGCGGTCGGCCATTTTTGTTGCCATCTTTCGGTCACGCCGACGCCGACGGATTTTCGCGCAATGGCGCATGTAATGCTTGCGCATTAAAAAGAAAAGTCAGGAGACCATACCACCGCTTTACGTTTTACCTCAGTAGCGGTTGTCTGAGGAGATCCAGTACGGTTACATTTACGGTTACAGTACGGTTACGGTTACAGTACGTTTAATTTCGTATCTATAGATGGCGCGTCGCTGGCCGGCGTCGGCGCTTAGCTTTGCTCATTTGTAAGTCACACTACCGTACCTCGCGTATCGCTCCCCCGTACATGCACGCGGCTGTGAGCGCACATTTGGCGCAGCCGGTGGGGCACGCTGCGCATATTTCATTTTGCCTTCGGAGTCGTGACTTTTTCGCTCGAGAATCCTTTTAGCGACGCCGTCAGCATCCGCGTCTGCTACCTCGCATCAAGTTATTCGCCCACGCGATAGAACCCGGTGGGTTGTGACCTCATCTTACGACGGTTAGAGCTACGCGCTCGCAAAAAAAAAAAAAAAGAATGCAAGTCGCTTTAAGCGCATTCCGGTAAGGTTATGTATCCGCCTAAACAAGTGATTCTCGCTCGCCGTCGCCGTCTTCTCCTCGGCAGGCGGCTGTTTCTCATGGTTCGAAACAGCGAGTCGGGAGAGTAAATGCTCGCGTAATCATCCTACCGCCTTGACTTACTCGCAATTGAGACTGCAGCAGTTTAGGATAAAATTGTGTAACGTCCGCAGTCTTTTTCCCACTATTTGCCGTTTACGATGTTTCCGGGGAATATTTCTCAGCACATCGCCGCCTGTCGGCCATTTTCTGTCGTCCGATTCAATCTTCAGCTCCGGCCTCCACCTGGGCATCCATGTTGCAATGCGACTCTGTAATGCTGGCGGTCTTTTTAAGCATGCCTCGAAAAAACCCAATACGTCAGTCAAAAGAAACTTCCAGATCTGCCGCCATGGCCTGAGTGGCGCTGGCTTACGCCTTCCGTGTTAGATCCTCACATACCCAGATACCCAAGAATCTGGACGTGAGAACAACCGCCGCCGTAGCACAATTTGTACTGCAACGCACGCGTAAGCGGATGTTGTGGGTTCGGTTCCCACCGGCGGCAAGTTGTATTTTTCGTCCATTTTCATTCCCCTTCAGCTCATAATTTCTACAGTTTAATTAAAACTACAAATAACTTCCCGCGTGCTTTCCTTGGCTTCATCATCTGTTGGCTTCGTGTGGTTGTGACTAGCGGAAGTTGCGTTCCTCGATTCCCCTTCTACTCGTTCACTACACACTTCGGTCACGTTGTACGCATATCCGCACGCGACTTTTTTTTCCAGCTCTATACCCAGGAATGACAAGGAAAACAGATGCGGGCGTATACCTTATAGTGTATATATTGAACCTCCTACATTCTCAGCGTGGCTTCATTTCATCTCACTGTGCCGAGTCTTGCTACAGACGACGACTAAGCTATAGGCGCCAGAATGCTTGACGGAACATTCGGCGTGCCACGTTCTGAGTGACAGAGCAAAAGAAAAGGTTCTACTCCCTCGCGATGTTTGCAGACAATTATTTCCTTGAACATGTGTTTGAGCCGATAATTGCGTCCTTTTCACGAAATCACGGAACGTGACAGACTGTACTCATGTTTAGTCAGTAAATATGTGGGCTTGACTAGAAAGTGCTCAAGCAATCGTCCTGCCGCCTTGACTTGCTTGAAATTGAGGCTGCAGCACTGTAAAGAAAAAATTATGTAACATTAACACATTTAGCGACAGCCGATCGTTATTCGTCCCTGAAGGGGTTATGCATCTGACTGTACCGCGCTTGCCACCCCTTCGACTGCGACGCCGAGAGTTTACCTCATGTGCGTCAATTTCCTAGTTTTAATTAGCAGGGCCTCACGGAAGTTCATAAATTCCCCACCCAGATTTTTTTTTTTTGCGACGTGTCTACGCCAACGCAAACCACTTTTGCCCGAATTGATCGTCGAAGCTGAAAATTTATGTTCTTTTTCGAAAGGCCCAGTGTGCGGCAGTTTTGTTTTAATGTTTATTCTCATTTACCTGCCAATACCACCGTTCCAATGCAAATTTCATGCGCATCCAGTCGGGGCAGAGCCGTGGGTGCTCGCAAGACATGACGTTGTGTGTTAGGCTGAAGCATTGGGCAAGTTGCTTCAGAAAGCACATTTTCGATTCAGATATGGTAAGTATTATACGAACAATGTGGTAACGCATTCATTCATTCATTCATTCATTCATTCATTCATTCATTCATTCATTCATTCATTCATTATCATTATTATCATTATCATTATCATTATTATCATTATTATCATTATTATCATTATCATTATCATCATTATCATCATTATCATTATCATTAGTTTAGTGCTGATTCAATGAAAAGTCTCCAAGTTACTGTAACAAATTATTTAAGGCATTTGGAAGTGTGGCTAAATGAAAACAAACTTGCATTAAACGCACGTAAAACAAAATACGTTATTTTTAGGCCTACGAACAAACCATGTATTAATCTGAAATTTTCATTTCAAGGCACAACATTAGAGTGCGTTCGCAAGCAAAAATTTCTTGGTGTTTGGTTCGAGGAAAACATGTCGTGGAATACCCATGTGTCCAGGCTTGCTTCTGAATTGGGCAAAACTGTAGGCTGTCTGTACAGGTTATCAAACCTAGTTCCATTATGGCTAAAGAAAGCTATATATTACGGCCATTTCTACTCTCGCTTGTCTTACTGCGCGCTAGTATGGGCAAAAACGACTGTTCAAAACCTAAACAGACTCGAAGTGTTGCAGAAGAAGGTTCTCAGAATATTTGAAAATTTTTATGGGCACCCTCGCGAACTGCGTACTCATCAGCTATTCATAAAGCACGATATTACTAGAGCAAGTGATCTTTATACATATAAACTACTACTTTATACAAAAAAGAATAAGCTTTATGAGCATTCATTTGATAGCTCCCCCCGATACTCTCTCCGTAATCAACCCTTACCAGTTCCTTTTTCCCGTACAAGCTACGGAGAATGTCTTCTTCAATACCAGTTACCAGCAATACTGAACAAATTCTTAACTTGTACCAAATTCGAACTACCAGAATATAAATTCAAGAAACATGTGCGAAATATGCTTTTAAACGTGTAAGAATCATTCGAACAACATCTTTATTTTGCTATTTGGTATATATTTCATTTTGATGTATAAAATTATTTTTTGCCTTTGCACAAGTGCTTATAAGGATTTTGTGACATCTGCATTATGCAATTATGTTGTGCACTAAAAGTGTTGAGTTGCGTGTATTATATTTCATGCCTATGTTTTTGTACAGCGTTTCAGATGATTATTTTTGCATTCTGTCTGCTGCTGTTTAATGGGTCCTTGGGCACTCTCAAGATGTCTGCGACATCTTTTCGCCCAAGAACCTCCGACTTGGTGTTGGAAATAAACTTCACTTCACTTCACTTCACTTCACTTCATTCATTCATTTCACTCTCAAGGCCAAATGCATCGGAGAGGGGAGTAGGTAAGCATAGTACAAATAATTTCAAGCAGAACAAAATGCACTGAGTAATAATAGGAATAAAAAAATTCAAGTAACGTGTTAGTACACAATGCTGGCGAGTGCCCCGCGTAAATTGTTGTTTATCTCCAATGGATGTTATGTCAGCGGGAAGGTAGCTTCACAATTTTTCTGCGCCAAATTAAAGCGAATGTCTCCGATTTCCTTACCCCGTTAGCAAACGGACAAATGCGCTAATTCATTGCCTCAGTACCTGAATAATACAGGGATCCATGTATTTATTTTCAATTTAATGCTTTTTGCCATCTTTCGCACATATGCGTCGTCTACCAAGCCTACAAAAAGGAGAACTAGACCACGTTTTTGTTTTCCAGAATAGAACTTCTGCCTTATGACGATTATCAATGCGATGCGACATGTATTGCGGTGATCAGATGAATTCATTGTCAAGAACAGCATGCTAGTATAGGTTATGAAATTAAATTTATGAATTTGATGAAATGGATTTATTTTGTGAAATAAATTCAGGCGGGAAAGTTCTATTGCAAGCTATGCTGAGGTGGACCGTTAGAGTTACAGAAGGGGTACGAAGGGATGGAAAGCGCAGTTGAAGACGGCAGAAAATTAGGTGGGGTGATGAAATTAGGAAATTTGCAGGTGCAAGCTGATTCCGAGTTGCGCCTGCAAAAGACAGGGTTAATTGGAGATCGCTCGGGCAGGCTTTCGTCCTGCGGTGTACATAAAAACAGGCTGATGATGACGATGACGATGATGATGAAGTGCTGTCTTATTTACCAGAGGTTCACATAGCCTCTGGATCGTGGGGTACAACATACCATGTCGAATCGACGTGAAAGTGACGTTATGCTTCAGTGCAAGCGAACGTTGTTCAGTAGAAATTTACGCATCGATTTCCTGATATACCCACTTTCATATAACCGCTAGCTGTCCGTGATGAAGCATTTTTCTACTCACTGGTTCATCTTCACAACAATTACGTTCGTCGACCGAACGGGAACATGGAGTTGTCTTGACGCCTTCCTTATTTTTCTAAATTATCCTTCTCGCGTGTACATCCCTCCCACCTTGTGAGGCAGGTCGAAGGACCAGTGCTGATACATGGGGCGTTTTCTTTACCTTTGTTCCAATGTCATTACAAAACCACGTTTATCTATGAATTAATTGCAGTGGCAGCAGTATGCCCGAGCAGCTGTTCATAAAACAGTTTTTCCGACTCAAAGCATGGAAGCATTGTCATGTCTGATTGTGCCAGAAATGACATCGAAGGGAGGTCGGTTAGCGCGGTCAAGTCCTCTCCCTAAATCCAGGCTCCTAGGCTCTCGTTTGCCCCTGCAGGCACTCTGGCTTCACAGTGCAGCGGCAGAACGGGAACGATTGCCCTCCCCCATTTCTCACCGCCTCTTCCCACCACTTCTTCTGCCGAGGTGTTTAGGAGCCGGTTATCAATGCAGCAGCCACCCACAATATCCGGCAAATCATTCGTAGAGCTTTTGCGCAACTGCTTCCACAACAACTGCTACGCAGAGGAAAACCTCATTCAGAATATGAAGGCCAGTTATTCTGTTGTTCCATTCATTTTTCGGCCAGCGCTAAAGAGCCGCAGCGCTAAAGGTTAGATGCTCTTTAGTGCTGGCGCCGCTAAATTTTACTTTCTCTTGAAACGAATTACTGATCATCGTCTACTCGCCGTGGTGCCTAGAAGTGTCGCTCGCGATCTATGTGCTTCAAACATGATTCACTTCGAACGTAGTATTCGCTTAGACCCTAATTTCTTAGCTTCTCCGCATCTTTTGGGTCCTTAGCTGACATTGCTTGCGTCTATTTCATCAAGTAATCTGCGCCAACGACAAATTGGTATATCGGCTTCTTTAAATCTGGATAGCTTCTCCGCATTGCATCAAGGCTTTAAGAGAGAACAAAATTTGTCTTGCTGCCATTCTTAAGACTCCTAAAATAATTTTAAAAAAGGGTGTGGGGAGGCGGGGCCTTGATGTCCATGTAAGCTGAACGACAAAATTTTTGTCTATGAGTGCGAGCTTCTGCCGTCAAGCAACGGTCCCGGGTTCGACTGCCAGCCAAACAAGCTTTCTTTAACTGCGAGAGCCTCTCTTTTCGAGGTTGTCTTACCGGCTTCGTGCTAGACATAGGTGAATGGCATCTTTTCTGTTTAGGACCTTCAGCAAGACATGAAGGGAGGCAAATAGGTGCTATTCGATTCCTCTGAAAGGCGTCTGCGTTACAAAAATGGCATTGCCTCTTCAAGTGACCGCTCCAGAACTCTCTTGCAAAGCTATAAAGGTTTCGAATTGCAATACGATCATACGCAGGTTACATGAAAGATAATCAAACTTCACTATCCCTGTTGCAAAAGATTCTGCTTTAATTAAAACTCGGTTGCTCCGGGACGCTCTGAAAGGATCGGTGGAACCTGCCGCCTATTTCTTGAAGAACTAAACGAGGATCAAACCACTAAGTGTTCTAAATGGATGCTTGTTCATCCGCTCCAAATAATTTTTCAGCGGTGAAGCAATGCCTCCTTCACCCTTTTTTATAGCGTCAGCATTTGTATTGTCAAAGTTGAAAAAAATGTATGCATGTCAAATGTCGGAAGCCTGTCATGCTGTAGAGGGTAGAGAGAAATTGGGAGGGCTTACAAAAGAAGCCGTATATATAGCGCAAATGAGGGTGGTCTGCACCAAACCGGCGCCAGTTGCACTTCGCTCCTCGATGATGCAATATGTGTGTCGAATTATTTCCTAAACCAGACTTTGCAATGTGGTCAACGTGGTTTAACTCGTGGATCCGGGACCTCAAATCGGTGCGGTGCGACATACGTCTAAAGCATCTCCCTCACATTTGCCGCTAAATTGCCACAGATTCCTTTTTTTCCCTGTAAGCATGTATGCATTTATACCGTAAAATATAACATAAAACAACCTAAATTTGTTTTTAAAATACCTTTCAGTCGTCTCTGTATTTTATGCGATGGAAGCATTGCGAAAATAATAGGTGGCATGCCCAGACACACTTTAGCCGAGGTAGATACGCTGAATTTGGTGCTTGCGCTGCATTTCTTAAATACCCAGCGAGCCTTGCGTTTATCGGTGACTGGTTGAACTGTCCGACGTAAGAGTACATGATCTCACTTGTAAGAAAGTATAACTGACTTACTTGAGTGCGAATGTTATACCGAATGAGTCAGCCTTTCTTATACACATTGCCTTCTTCCCACGTTCCTTCATAGAAAAACAGAAAGTGCGTCCTGTTTTCATCCATCTCGCCGTTCTGTCTTTCCTTCCCTCCCTTCTTTTCGGAGTAAATGTCAGAGTGCGCAACAAGGCTCGGAATTTCACCTCGTTCACGACGCCACGCTCGCACGACTATTCTCCATCCGTCTTCAGCAAACAGCGCGTCCAAGGCGCTCCACACACGAAGCAGCACTTTCGACAACTCGAAAGGGCAACGCTCTTTCTTCGAACCGCGCGAAATAACGGGTCCCCCCGGCAGACGAGATGCGAAAGAGAGCGGAGGGAACAGCTCTGACAGCGGGCGTCCGCCATCATCGGCCATCACCGAAACTCGCATTGGGCGCTCAGAATGCCTGTAATGTCCTCTCTTCTCGCATGCCAAAAGAGCCTCGAACAGGCTGGCACCAACAAGCACGGAAGCACCACAGGGTCAGTCCTGTCTGCCATGCGCGGTGGTAAAAGGGGAGGGGTTTTTCCCGCACGACACTGCGGCCATGCGGTGCGCCTCGCGCTGGCGCGCGCTCTGCGGCCCGGCGCGTTCAACGAACGACCTTCGAGAATTGGTGGCCAAGGTCGAGCCTGAAGCGCCGGCGCCGTTTGCGTTTGTTTGTGCGATGACTGGCCAGCGGACCGTGCCACAGCGTCACATTTTGTTGTTGTTGTTGTGGCTCTCTCTCTATTTTTTGGGAGGGTCTCGATCTCATCGCCACGCACGCTAGCTTGCATACATACGCACTGACAGATCGCCGCATACGCACAGCTCGGAACGCGATAGAAAGGCAGCTACACACACAAGACGATGGGAAACGAGTACGAAACGACCCGGCGGCGTTTCCCCCCTTCAGTTGCCCTCCCCAACCCCTCCAATTGCCACACCTGAACTTTTTTTCTACTCGCTGTCCTGATGTAAGACACGGAAAGAAGGGGATGGGGAGGGGGGAGATAGGCGCGACAGGGAACGCGATCGGACCGACGCCGCCGCCACCGTGTGTCTCGCCTACTTGTCCGAGGCAGGCGCCCAGCGGCTTTTGAACCCGGCTGTGCGGTGTGTCGAATGCGACTAGCAGCAAGAGATCGAAGCGGAAAGGGAGTCGGACCAATTTTTCACGTTTGCCGTAAGGACCACTGCTCAGGCATCCTTTCTCCGGCTCCGTCTTCGACCTTCTCTCTTCGTGAACTTTTCTTTCTTTTCTGTCTCGTTTTACTTAGTCCGAACTACGAACGGTGATTTTTTTTTGTTCTCTCTCTCTCTCGCTCGAATTCTCCAGCTTTCGTTTCTTTCTTAGTTCGCTTCCTCTTCTTCGACCTGCGTTCTCATTTGCCTCCGGTCCTCTGTATGGCTTTGCTTACGTCTCCAGATTCCCACACCCGCTCAGATAACAATAACGTAGTAAGCAACATCTCTTGTGCGGATGCGAGTAAAATGCACGTTTTGTTCCTTTCTTCAACGGTGAGAGAGATAGTCTATAGTGTCAGCATCTTAGGTGGTAGACCATTGTCGAAAGAATGGATGCTGCATGCACTCTTTGCCGATCAGCTCAAGCATGCTCAAGCCTACTGCTGACTTACTGTTGCAGTTCTTGAAGTCTGCTGAATTCCACGCTTGCGTGTTAATGAGTTCGCAAGCCTATATACTTGGCGTAGGGGTTCGCACTCACCCTGTTTTTTTCCTCCTTGTTTCCCTGTCCGCTTTAAGGGAAGGTTTCTTTTTCTCTTTCCTTTTTTTTCTTTGTCCCTCCTTTTTTTACCTCATGACTCGCAGCCGCAGATGCATTCAAACAGGCCTTCTATGCAATGCGAAGGAATTATCAGGCCTGGTTCACCCAGTTGCGCTCTTGTAGTAGTTCTCGCCTAGCGCGTGGGTTTCTTTCGAAAGCGCGGAAAAACACGTGAATAGCGTACTAATTTGTTGCCTTCTGCTCCAGTGAGGATGACTACATCCATTTTTGAAGAAATCTGAGGAAGAGAAGATAAGCATTTGCATATGTAGAAAGCCGCACGTTTTAAGGACGAATATCTCGAAGCCAATGCTATAGAGCGGCGATTCCTAACCAACCTTCAAAAGCTGTACGGTATCAGCTGTGTAATTACGCGCCCAGCAAATATACAAATTAGCAATCTCATTAGCTTCTTCTTGCTTATTAGTATGTGCTCATCACGGAATTTTTTTTTTGCGTAGCCGTTATAATGTCTTCCCCGAAAACATTCTTTACTTTCTGCGTTGCACGTTACAAGAAAATTTGCAGGTATTCGCCGAAACAGACGACAGCCTTTTAATAGGAGATCGCTCTCCATGTCACCATTTATAGCGAGAACAGCGCGGATCCTTTCAAAGAGTGCTTGTTCAAACGGCGTTGCCTCCTGTCACGAGTTACCAGTAGTCCAAATTGTCATGTGTTTCGACTGTGAACAGGTGTACGATAGCGCGATTAAAAGACAGGACAGAAGAAGACACACACAGCACTGTCGTTTTGTCCTGTCTTCTAATCGCGCTACCATACACCTATTCAAGATGCGTTACCAACAAGCTCACATTGCAACCCTCGTTGGCTGTGAAATCCGCTAAAGAACTAAAAGCCCGGCGACCATGGGCTCAACTTGCCTGCTTGCAACTCTGTAGCCAAGAGAGAGAGAGAGAGAGAAAGAGCGTAAGAAAGATAGGGAAAGCAAGGATGTGTCGCTTATAAGAAAGTGTAAAATTCGAAGCTTTTGCCGATAGCCCGTCAACACAGCTTTCCATGAAGCTTATCTTCGCAGAACCGCTTATTTGTCTACTTGCTGAAGGTTGCTCCACAACGTCATAAGTGACGGCCCCAACAGAAAATGAAAGTACTGTTTTTTTTAATATTATAAGTCTACGACCTGATAATTCCTTAATTGAAGTAAAGGAAACGCGCAAGCTAGGCATCTAGCAAGGATCTTGAGGCCAGCCGGAGGTACTGTGTGAGTTTTGTCAGTAAGCGACAGACCGAAAGAGAGATGGCGATTCTGGATAACTGCCATTGTAGGCAATTTACCAAACAGCTAAGGAGGAAAGAGATAAGGAGAAGGCAGGGAGGTTAACCAGAATATCGTCCGGTTTGCTACCCTACACCGGGGGAATGGGAAAGGGGATAACAAAGATAATAGGGAAAGAGAGGAGGGAAAGAAAGAAGGAAATTGCGGTGAGTTCGCTGACGTGTGTGGGCTTACAGAAATTTCATTAAGAGTCACAGATGGTCGCACAAGCCCGTCGTCCTTAAGTAGCACGAAAGTGCCTTCACCGCTTTATGGGCCGACGGGCGATGGGGGCGCTGTTCCAACAGCACCTGCACAGAAAGCGGCCGATTGTCCAGTTTTTGAAAGGCTTTGGCAAGTTCTTGTCTCTCAGGGGTGTATCGTGGACAGTGGCACAGCAGGTGGTCGATGTTTTCTTCGGTGCCACAGACCTCGCATGCTGCGCTGTCACTCATTCCAATTAATGTAGAGTATGCTTTTGTGAAGGCAACTCCTAGCCAAAGGCGACAGAGAAGCGTAGCTTCACGTCGAGGAAGTCTGAGTGGAGGTCGGAGTTGCAGGGAAGGGTTTAGTCGATGCAGTCGTGTAAGTCGCAAGTTTGGCGAGTTCCACTCGGCCAGTGTGAGACTGCGTGCCAGGTGTCGAAGCTGCATTGCGGCGTCTGTCCTCGAAAGCGGAATTGGAACGCTGTGCTCGTCATGATGTGCTGTGCGAGCAGCGTTATCGGCGCAATCATTGCCACTGATTCCACAATGGCCAGGTACCCATTGAAAAACGACCTCGTGACCTTTTTGTTGGACATGATGGTAAAGTTTCGCGATGTCATATGTCAATTGGTCATGGCATCCGTGTCGGAGAACTGACTGCGTGCACTGTAATGCCGGTTTCGAATCACAGAAAACAGCCCATTTTCTAGCTCTTTCACATTCGATGAATTCCAGTGCTCGACGCAGGGCCGTTAGTTCTGCCGCCGTTGAGGTCGTGACATGCGATGTCTTGAAGCGTAGTGTCATTCCTCGCGTTGGTATAACCACGGCACCACGAGAACTGCACGACGTAGTCGATCCATCGGTATAGATGTGCACATGGTTCCTGTACTTTTCATGCAAAAGAAGTAAGCTCAGCTGTTTTAGAGCAGGGGCCGGTAGATCTGTCTTCTTCTGTACTCCTGGAAACATTAGATGTGCTTGTGGACGGCTCAAACACCACGGAGGAAACGCTGGCTTGGCCGCAGGTGCGTACCCTGAAGTAAACGACGCACGATGTGCACTGACAATGCCGCTAAATGTCGAGCAGGGCCTTGCAGCAGTGAGGCTTGCCAAGTGGTGGGAAGGGGTCCTAGCACAATGCCTGAGATACATACGCAGTGTCTCAACGGTAATGTGCGTCGTGATTGGGTAATCCTGCGCAAGGGCAATGGTTTCAGCCGTTGATGCACTGCGTGGTAAGCCAAGACATATCTTAAGGGCTTGGGCTTGAATACTCTGAAGCATACGCAGGTTAGTCTTGCAGGTGTTGGATATTGCAGGCAGGCTGTATCGCAGGAATCCAACGAACAACGCCATGTACAGCTGTAACATAGCGTGTACAGATACTCCCCAACTTTTTCCTGCAAGGAACCTGAACAGGTGACAGATAGCAGTCAGCCGCTTTTTCACGTAATTCACGTGCGGAGTCCAAGATAGGTCTCTGTCAATTACGACTCCCAAGAACCTGTGACTTCTGCTGTATGGTATAATGTGCCCGTCAATAGATACGCCGTAAGCAGACATTCGCTTCCTCGTGAATGCCACCATTGCGCACTTCCCACATCAAATTTCAAGTCCTTGTTCACGAAGGTAGCAAGATGTCATTGTGGCAGCCTTCTGAAGTCGAGCGCGAAGCTGAAGTCGTGTCACACCTGATGCCCAAATGCAGATGTCGTCCGCATAGATGGAAAGTCGTACGGTGCTTGGCAGGTTGTCAACTAATCCACAGAGGGTAAGGTTGAAAAGAGTCGGGCTAAGCACTCCGCCTTGAGGGACTCCTCGGCTACCGTAATGCTCGGATGTCGGGCCATTTTCTGTGTCGACATAGAATGGTCTTCTCTGTAAGTAGCTGCACACCCACATATACATCTTACCACCAAGTCCGACGGCTTCTAAGGTGCTAAGGATGGCTTCATGGGTGACATTATCATATGCCCCTTTAACGTCTAGAAACAAAGCAGCAGATAGTCGCTTACAGGCCTTTTGGTGTTGCACAAACGTTATCAAGTCAACAACGTTGTCTGTTGACGAACGGCCACGTCTGAATCCAGCCATTGCATCTGGGTAGATTTCATAGTACTCTAAGTACCATTCCAGACGTGTTAAAATCATTCTTTCCATTGTTTTTCCGACACAGCTGGCAAGTGCTATCGGACGGTATGAGGAAATGTCCAAAGGCGACTTGCCAGCTTTCAGAAGTGGAATGAGGCGAGTTGACTTCCATTCCTGCGGAACCGTACCCGTCTGCCAGGAGTCGTTGTACAGGAGCAAGAGTGCCTTCCGAGCTTGGTCTCCTAGCTTACACAGGGCACGGTATGTAATGCCGTCCGGTCCTGGCGCTGAAGAACGCCTGCACAAAGCCAGCGCAGCTTCTAGCTCTTCCATAGAAAAAGGGCATTCCATGCGGGGATCGCGTGAGAACGGTGGGTGGTCGAGCGTTCCCGTACCCGTTCCATCGGAATTTGCTTCGCCAGCAATCTTTCTGCAGAAAGATTCAGCGACGTCAATATCTCTACATTGTAGATGGAGTGCTAGAGATTTAAACGGGTGGCGCTGACCAAAGGTTGTGCGAAGGCCACGAACAGTCCTCCATATAAGCGACAAAGGTTTTCGCGGATCCAAGGACTCAAAAAGGATACCCATTGCCGTGAAGCCAGCTTGTTCATGCGACGCTGTATTTTCTTTTGTGTTCGTCTAGCCAATCTCAAATCATAATTGGACTTCGTGCGTCTATATCTTCGCTCCGCGCGACGGCGAATTGCTCGAAGTTTCGCTAGTTCGATGTCGAAATCGGTGCGGGAAGAACTCTTCGAAAGCAAATCCGTGGTTGTTTGTATGGCATCCTTTATCGCGCCCTGTAGGTTATACGAGGTGCCGTCACGACAACAGTCTTCCATTATTATTTTGTATTTAGGCCAATCGGTGCACTGGATGGTTCTGGAGGACGTGGAGCTAGTGAAACCTTCAATCTTCAAATAGGTTGGGATGTGGTCACTACCCCGCGTTTCTAAATCCGAAAACCAGTGCACTTTTCTCGTAAGCGAACGTGAAACGAAGGTAAGGTCCAAGCAGCTACTATACGCTGATCCACGCAGATAAGTAGGGCTTCCATCGTTTGACAGGCAAAATTCGAGGTCATTGGCAAAGGACACCAACGTTCTGCCTCTAGAGTTCACTTTGGAGCTTCCCCATAGGTAATGGTGGGCGTTAAAGTCACCAGTGAGCACCCACGGCTGTGGAGTCGATGTCAAAATTCCCCGTAAGCGCTCACAATCTAGACGGCTTGTTGGAGATAAATAAGCTCCAAGAATTGTGAACGTGAGCTTTTTCTTCTTCACTGTTAAGCAAACGTATTGATTTGCTTCGTCAGGAGGCACTAGGTGATGTACATAAGTCAAGTCACGGCGTATAAACACAACGACCTTGCTGCACTCTCCGTGGGTAGAGGACATAAAGCACTCATACCCGGACAGTCTGATGGGAGCTGACAGGTGGGGCTCGCAAATCACGATAATGGGGAATTGGTGCGTAAATACAAACTGTCTGAAGTCGGACATGCGTGACCTAAGCCCTCTGGCGTTCCACTGAAATACAGATGCATTCTTGACCTCCTCTTGAAACGACGGTGATTCTCGGGCCGTGGTTTTACCCTAGAGCCGCAAGCACCGGACTCAAGGTGTCCAGCACCTGCAGTGCGCTCTGTGCCGACGGGGTTTTCATGTTGCGTAGTAGAATGCGCATGGCGTCCATAAGTGACTTTAGCATCACTATGACTTGGCGATCCTCAGGCGTCGTCGCATCCTCGGTGCGTGAGGTCATTGAGGGCGGCGCACTTTGATGTGACTCCGATGCAGGTTGCGCTCGTGGAAGTGTAGGCCACTCTTCAGGAGGTGAGAGTGTTGCCCCAGTCTTTGTTTTCGCACTGTCGGTCTTTGTGGAAATTGGCGATGATACGATAGCCGCTGTGCCGGAAGAGTGCGTATATCTCTCAGTAGACGTAACTCTTCGTGCTGCTCCACGGTGCCGATGTCGTCGTCGCCTGAGAGTAGCGGCAGCCTCTCTGTGTGTCGAATGGTCCCGTACCATACGTTTGAGTACTGCTCGCTCGTTCCTCACCCGCGGGCAAGCATTGGATGAGGCCTCATGGGTACCATAGCAGTTAGGGCACTTCAACACAGTTGCGCGGCAGGCGTCTGCTGAATGAGATTCGGCGCACCGTGGGCACACGAGGTTATTCCTACAGACACCTTTTACGTGTCCCATCTTGCAGCATTTGTAGCATTGCAGGGGCTTCGGTACGTATGGGCGGACTGGATGGCGGACGTGGCCAACTTTGACGTGTGAGGGAAGGCTGTCTCCCTCAAACCACAGCTTCAGGCAACGTGTGTTGCCAAGTCGTGTGATGTGCGTGATAAGAGTGCCTTCTGTACTTGGCTTTATTAATATAGGTAAGTCGTCGGTTGGTATAGAAATATCGACATCATAAATGACACCGACAGTGCCATTGCAGCCTGTAGGTATCATGGATCGCACTTGTACTTTGTCGATCTCCGTTATGTGCCGTAGGCTTTGCAGCGCACTACGGTGTAGCACATCGACTGCTAGGATATTCTTCCGTGCATTTATTCTCACGTCCTTTATCTCGTTTGGCGCGATTCCCTCAAGAAACGCAGAAAGGACTTGCCTGTTTAAAAGTCGAAGATTGGACACTGGGTCCACAGGCATGAAGAGCATGGTGTGTGGCCAGCGCTGAGGTGTTGTCTTCACGGTGGAGACACTTGGCGACGATGACCTCCGTAGCAGTCTTCTTTTTGTAGTTCGGCTCATGACAAGTGTGAAATCATCGTCCGACGAGTCGACGCTGTCCGAGTACAACTCGGTTGCCTCGCTGTCCGTGTCACTTGACGCATTTCCACGTTTCCTGGACGCGACACCACGTGATGGCTTGACTCCAGGAAGGTCTTCGAGGGCTTCTTCATCCATTGCCGCAACAAGGGAGCGGCAGCTCCCAGAGTTTCGAAAGAAACAAGGCGAGACAAAGGTACAAGCGTTCTAAGATAGAAACACTTCGTCGTCGTCGTCACCAAACAGCTAAAGCCCACGGATGTGGTGCAGGACTAAAGAGAGTTTTGATACTGAGCACGGGCTAGAGGTTTTGATCCCCGGCCGCGGCGGCTGCACTCTGATCAGGACAAAGTGCAAAAAAGACGCTCGCGCATTCATATTTTAGGTGCACTTCGAAGGAACTACAGGTTGTCTAAATTGATCTGAAGGGGTACCTGTGCTTGCGTGTTTTTTTGCGCACCCCTTATCTCTTCTTTTGTTTCTGTTTCTTTAACATTCCGGCCTCTGTAAGAAAGCAAACCGGATACTCTGTCCTTCATGGTTAACGTCTCCGCATATATTCCACTTGTTGGTATCTATCTAGACACATGGTATTCACTTAAGTCGTAACGTATTAGGCGTTTAAGAAACATAGGCTAAAAGAAAGGTAGCTAACTTAGAAAAAGCTGATAATTACGACAGCGCCTATGAAAGGCCACGGATTTACATAAGCGAACAAACGACTCGGAACGAAATGAACCATTCGCAACACGGAATCACTGCGCGAAGGTGAGCTCGTTGCGTAGCTCTGCTGGTGCAGCAGCCATACGGGAACAAGCTTTAATCAGTGGTGCGTACGTGGAATCAGAGCCCGAACTGCGCAGCGGTGGACCCTCCACTTCCGACGCTCGCACACTTCCTGGACGCGTCCGCCTGCATGACAGGCGCCAGAGCAGCCCGGCATCGCGCGCCCTTTTGACCGCGCCTTAAACGCTCCTCCTGCCCAGTGACCCTGTGCCTCGCATGTCGCGATTGTATCGCGCGCCGAAACATCGTCAGCGCCAGGAGCCGTCTGGCACCTTTCTTTTCTTTCCGCGCAGTCACGGCTGCGCGCACATGACGACTGCGACGCAGCGACGGGGGCGAAGAGGAGAACAACGCGCGCGTAATACGTAGGAGAGAACGGCCGCGGAACAGTCGCCCGGTATGTCGGCCAAGAGCGCCGCGCTCAGCGCGCCAAAGGCGAACGTCTTTATTTCTCTTTACGACGTTAGCGAACGACGGCGACGACGGCGGCGACTGCCGGTTGTCGTGCGCGCGCTTCATCGTCGTCGGCAGGAACGACGCGGCTGCACCGAGCGAAGAAGCACGGGAAATCGTCCGCGTGGCGAGCGGTCCGTGTCGAATAATCGTCCCGCGTAATCCCATGACCCCCACCGTCGGGCACATCGGGCGCGTACCCGGCGCGTTCTTTCCGGGGGGAAGCAGGAGGGGGGGTACCCGCCCTTGAACTGCTCTACGCAGCTTGCCGCGCTCCTCTGCGTGGATGCGGCTTGTTGGTGGCATTCCTCCGCCATTGGTGACGATCGCATCTCTGCTCGGGTGCATGCGTGTGTGTGTGTCAAGAGCACAAGCTGATGACCCGATGGCGTGTGCGTCGCGTGACGGGCCGCGAAAGGGTCGGCCACCGCTGCCCGAGAGCACGTGTGCGTCCTTCCCTGCGAGGCAAGCGGTGGCGGTGGATGCGTGGGTCGCTGCCCCTTGCATGAGGGAGCCGAACATCGCGTGCATTTGTTCGGTTTGCGGCTGTGGCATATACGTGTTGCTTCGGCGGAGAACGCGAGCCCGCGACAACGCAGGCGAGGCGAAGCGAGGTGTGGGAGACTCTCCTTGAAGGACACGCACAGCAAAAACACGGAGGAGAGGCACTCGGGGTATGGCAGAAGAGAAGAATACACCCTGTAGGACGTATGCAAGACTCGGGGAGATACACGGGAGGGCAGAAACGCGACGGAGAGCGCAGGAGCACATGTAGGAGAGATAGAACGTGTGCGAGCCGATGTGAGAGTGAGACGAGACAAAGGTTGGGGCGACAAACTAGTACGGATAGGAAGATAAAATGTGAAGCGCAAATGCTGCTGACCGTAGACACGCATTACCTCCCCGCTGAGAGTTAGGCGGAAGGTGGTTGTGGTTTTCGTGGCGCGGCAGGTTCCGCAGGCGCGAGGAGCTGCCGCCGGAAAAGCTCGGTCCTCCTGACCCCGCCGTTTCGGAATTCGCGGAGTGCAGGCCTGCCTACGTGACAGGTAACGCGTGCGGGTCAACCATCTCCTCACTTTTCGTGGCTGGTCAAGCTCCGGATTTTCCCACCCGGCTTGCAGGCGTCGCCAGACGCGAAGATGCTTTTTTTTTTTTCGGCGCCTCAAGCAATTTGCCTGTTTAGTTTCGCGCGTGGCTTCTGCCGGGAGCTATGGGATAGCTGATAATTGACGAGAGCTATGACGAAAAAAAGTGAAATTCACCCAGCCCGTCGATCTTGCGTAGCTATAGTTGCTGGCAGCATAACGGGTGTGCGGTAGAGCGAGCGGCAATGCTTATCCTTCCTGTGGGAAGAAAGAAAGGTTAAGCACTTAATTTCTCGAAAAATTGCGTAGTCGCTCCTAAGTTTCCCAACGAGCCCCGTAACCTAGCAAGATATATCAAGCATACTTAACCAGTTTTAACCGGCCCTACGCCCTTTCATGCCAGCGAGACATTTTCTCCTATCAAAAAAGTTATACAGATGTCATGTACTGTGGGAGGCGACATCATGCGAAGCCTTTTGCAGGTAGCTGGCTTTCCAGCATCTTTTGTTTTTTCCTTAAAAAAATTTTCACACAGACCGACGTGTTTGTGCAGAGCAAGAGATTTCGTGAGACGCGTACCTGCGTTTGACTACCGAAGCAAGACGATGGCGACAACAGAGGCGAAGACAGTATGACGGGGACGAAATAAACACACGTTTGTGTTTAATATGGCGAAGAAACACCACAACGAGTTTCGTTATGGTCTGGGACAATGTCGAAGGTGGTACAGTGTCGCACAGTGTCTTAGTACCGTTGTCAGTCATTGGGAAATGACTGGAAAATATCGCCCGATCCCGAAGGCCGTGCGCAGTCTAACACAGTGTTTCAAATCGTTAGCTGTGACAAGGCAAGAATCACCGACAATTAATGGGCCAAAAGCGAGGCGCGAGCAGCAATTAAGAGGATCTTCACATCCGAGCCAAACGCACGAGCAGGGGCATCGTCGATGACGTCGACTACAGTGAATATGTCATCGGTGTCCATGCTTTCATCTGCCACCGAAGGTCCATTGGAGGGCTACCATGATAGCAGCACTTGTTAAGCCGTCAAGCAGTAACAACTTCCATCACTATCAGACGGGCAACGCAATCACTGCTAGGCAAAGACTAGCTCTGCAGCCATTGCGCGATACAAGAGCCGCACAGTTGAGGCTCTCCGGACGGCGGCCCGTTCTTGCGTTTCCGCACACGTTACAGCGAAGTACGCGGACGCTCGAGCGCCGCTTGGCTGTACAAACACGGCATTAGACAGTTTTAGAATAGCGTTTGCAACCAAACGTAAACGCATTGCGTACGTGAAGAATTAGCGTCGTCCTCACTGCGCATGTTCCGAGCATTATCGGTTTTCTGTGGTTTGCGTGCGCTATGGTAACGTAGGTTATTTAGCGAGTTTACCGTTCGTAGTTGTTTACGGACGCTAAGAAATAGCGTTTGTGATCATGGCGGCAGCCGTGGCTCCCGCTTCAACGTGAATTCTCGCGATAGCTGCGCTCTCACTCTCGTTGATGGCCGGTAAGTATTTAAATCAGCTTTCCTTCCTCTAAAATCACCAGAAACGTCAGTCATGAGCGCATAGCGTGATCAATTTCCGAAATCGTTCGCCTATTCTGGCGCCCGTAGGCCTAACCAGACGCGTCTGCCACGGTGTAAGAATATTATGAATAATATTCTTACATCGTGGCATCTGCATAGCAACAACAAGATTGTTGCTAATGGATTGTCTTGGCTTGGGTACGTTTGGCACGAGGAACCAGGTGGCACCCTGTTTTATAACGTCTTCCTTAGGCTTGTGTTCCTGCGTGCGTTAGACTAAATGTCTTGAAAGGACGTGCACCCTAACGTCCCGCAAAGGTGCTTACGTTTAACGTGCGTGTAAGTTTACAAACGCTATTCTAAAACTGTCGGTTGTCATGAGCTATGCGGCAAGGCTTTTACGATGAGGACCCGGATGGGGGAAGGTGCTGTGATTGCGGCTGTGTCGCAACAACGGGTATATTGTTTAGAACTGCCCGTCCTATTGACCCAGCATGCGACCGCGTTCAATGGCATTGCCGAGGGATATCGCCCAGCTATACTTTCGATGACTGGGTACTTTTGAACACAAGACAGGTGCTCCGGAGCGCCTTCCGCTTCTGTGGACACAGCTGGCTGGTGATGTCCTTGCAGACGACGATCCCGGCCGCCTACTGCAGCTGAAAAGGAGAAGGAGAAAGAGAGAGACAATAACATTGTATTGAGCGAAAAGGAAAGGGGTGTTGGGAGCTGTGGGTGGGTGCTTATTCCGAGACTGCACTGACCAGAGCTACTCGCCGGGCCTCGCCGAGGAGACCCCTCTGGGTTTCCAGATCAGCGTCGGCGGCGATGTGGTATTATAGATCCCAACAGGGGGGGGGGGGGGGGGGGGGGGAGGCGAATTCAATTTTGGGGACCTGCTTGTGCATTCCCACATCACGTGCGTGAGAGTTGGCACCCCCCCTCCGCCCCCCATCACCACGGGCAGAGGCCGGGATAGGCCGCAGGCCAGATGGCATGCCACAGCAGAAGGAGAGTGACGGCAGCAGCAACAGCGAGGACAGCCGGTATCGACATCAGAGACTCCGTCTGCGACCTCCATAGAGAAGCAACTATCATTAGAGATGTCTCGAAGGGCAAGTATGGTTAAAATGACTTAATAAAACGTTGTGTTTTT
Organism: Dermacentor albipictus; assembly: GCF_038994185.2. Taxonomy (NCBI): domain Eukaryota; kingdom Metazoa; phylum Arthropoda; class Arachnida; order Ixodida; family Ixodidae; genus Dermacentor; species Dermacentor albipictus. Next base: position 141,655,400 of record NC_091822.1, on the reverse strand, counting down.
AAAAAAATGGTAGAAACTGACACACTTTCGCTAGTGACTCACGGGAAAGACAGTGGTCAGTCGGTGGCCCAGTGGAAAGCAGCAGCTGCGCATGTGCTTTTGCTCGTGATGTGGCTCACGTGCCAGTCGTCGCAAATATATATTTCAGCTAGCGTTATCACCAGCGAAACATGCTGGTGATAGTTGCCTAACGCAATGAAGAAAAAAAAATTCTCAATGGTAGAGCATCCGGCTGCTGTGCTGAGCGTCTGGGGTTCAGTCCCCGCCGTCGAACAACTTGAATGTTATTTTTAATCAAGATGTCCGACTCGTGGCCAGACGGACACCTACCTACTGCAATAGCGTCTAGGATGGCCAAAGGATTGATTTGCATTTAAAAAGAAGGCAGATATCTCGTATGCGCGTATGTTTCGTGTTTGATTTAGAGAATCTATGATGTTTGCTTTCATATGACAACAACCGGCTCCCCGTCCCCGTTACATTACATGCTGGTCTCATTCACAATGTCTCCGACACACTCATCTGTCCACACCACTACTCTGTTGCTATGTGCTGCAATCATCAGCCTTTGGCATGCTGTGCTCACACTGCACACGTTGAAGCCATTAGATTCTTGAGACGCAGTCATGAGGAGGCGACCGCGTGAGCTCTCGTTGCGGGATCGAGACGGGTTGAATTGCGATTCCAGATTACGTAGTGCCATTTTAGTCGTTAATTTATGTTTACTTGCTTTTATTCGTAACTACAGCTACTGTTTCCGTGGTTATTCATTTCTCAAACGCACATATACTTCCGTTATTCCGAATATGACTTGTGGAAGGAAGCTTCTCCCCACGAGGTGTCCTATTGCGGGTAAGCCAGCGTTTACGAATACTTTTGGGGGAGTTGCGCATGTGCTAGCAGGCCAGAAACTGCACCTATGTTCTCGTTTAAAAACTCTTGCGAGGAAAAGGAATACGCGCTAATTGTTGCTATAGCACAGGAAATAATGAAATCTACGATATGTTTATTCGCAGTCATAACTATTTGCAATAGCTTTTTGGACAGCTACCAGACTATAGAAAGTACTCTAAAGTTGATCTCTGCGTGTTGGCTTATACCTGGATACCCCCCCCCCCCCAAGAAAAAAGAAAGAAAAAGAGCACTACCGCTTTTCTGCATCTGTTCTTCAAGGCCTTGAAGACATCTTGACTTGCATTGAGCCCATAGATACAGATATGCAAACATTGGAGCATATAGCTTCGAGACTACATATACTTATTCATTTATTATGTTTTGTTTGCAAACATACTGCGGTTTATTGAACGACCAAGCAAGTTTTATTTTTTTCTTTGTTTATATATTGAATGTCCCGTGAAGGAATCCCTGTCGCCTCCGTGCCTCCGTCGTCACAGGCAAAGAAACGTGAAGGTAAATTTCGCAGCTCGAACATTCTATATTTCTTTGGCAAGAGTAAAAAAAGAAAAGAAATGTTGATGTATTGAAAACAAACGAGCGAGAAGTACCAATAACAGGATCCTACCCCTGCGCTCAGCTTGAATGCGTGACGACCGGTGACTCACAATTACGATACGTCTCCTGACGTCACAAAAATTGCAACAGTAGGAAAAGGTCTCCGGGGGCCAAACATTGCCACGTGAACGTGACGCACGCGCACGATCGAGCATTTCAGGCTCGACGCAGCTGAAAGAGCCTGGAACCAGTTGGTGCGAGAAATCATACGCATAGTATCTTGAACTCACGCCAACCCATAATGAATCAGGATCGCGGCATGCGGTTTGCGAAAGCCTGCCAGCTTGGCTGCGTAGAGCTATCTTTAGCAGAATCTCTTGTTTCTCGGGAAAGAAAAGAAGAGAGAGAGAGAGTAGAAGAGGGAGAGGACTTAGGCGCGAAGCGAACGTTCGTCTTCTTCCAACCTTCATATTCTGTCGGCCACCTCCGCTTTCAGGCTATCGCCACCTTTCGCACCCTTCCCTTGCTTCCGCCGTGACGTAAACACCTATTGCGCCCGTTGAATGCATTTTAGTGAGAGTCCTTTTCGCACCTACCGTTCTCCATACTAATCGGCTTTCTTCTTGTGTGGGCTCTTGCATCAGCACAATTCTTGTCTCTCTGATTCCCCTCACCCCCCCCCCTTTTTTTTTCTTTCGTATTTCTTATCTTTTGCCCTTCTCCGGCGGATGAGCACCGATGTTGTGGTTCCGTGTTCATGCAGCCACTTTCAGCGAAAGCGGAGGCTGACGAGGTGATTTCCGGTAACTTTCTGGCGCATAAGCGCTTACTTCTTTTCCTTGTTTTTTTTTTCTTTTTGCTTTTGCCCACACCGGCGCTAGCATTAAGCATCGGATGCTTCTGTTTTTGGAACCCGTGCATGTGCTCGGTTATAGAGCGGCCGAGATGTGTACCACTTTGACGGTTTCAGTCTGACGCGTTCGTCTCTTTCTTGCTAGCTCTACGTTTTCGTTTGCAACAGCATGGTCAGGAAAACGGCGATACAACATTAGCGTTATCGGACAGGCCGCTCCAAGCGCAGATACTCGCCCACTCAGCGTTGAAGAATGTTCTTGGCCCCCCACTTTTCCTACAATATCCTCGAAGATATTCAGGTCACGCGCGCTAATAGCAGCGGCAGTATCATGTGCGGCTGAGTCACACCGGAGACTCGCAGTCTGTGAACGGATTGACCACGCGTGCGGGACGTCTCGAACAATGTGCGCAGTGGTGGAAATCCGCAAACAGATTTGGGGGAAGTCCTGTATCGACGGAGCTGTTGTTACCGCGCTCACACTACTTGTGTGCATTCGACGAAGTTCAAATTCACGCATGCGTTTTTTCTCCGCGGCACGTGAACGTGGTGTTGCCGTCGGGAATAAATTATTGCTCCTTCCAGGTAGAAGCTTTCAGCACCTGTGCTATGTCTCCCTCATCTCACTCTAATACGTGAGGTAACCGACTATTGCTTCCGGACAAGCGAGTCCCACCGAGTCACACCGAGTGGTACTAATTGGAGAAACGTTAGCGCGCGTATTCAGTTCCAACTATAGCGACACCGTCACTAATGTTGCCTTGCACGGCAACAGTCCTCATAAGTCGAACTGCCAAAGGGATTTTGCCTTTGCGTGGGGACTTCCCTGCAATTCTAAACTGCTGCAACGGGTACTCTCAGCACCTGCCCCGTGTTTTACTCATATCTTACCTGAAGCGCAAAATGTACACAAAAAAGGACACAAGAAAGGAAGACCAGACAGGACGAGCTGTCTGATCCATCTCTTTTGGGTCCGTGCGTGCGTGCGTGTGTGCGTGCGCTTGCTTGCTTGCTTTAAGTCAAATATGAATTCTTACAAACTCGCGCCAACTTCAGTTCTTGTAAGCCGTATTTTAGTATTCTTGGTATTATTCTTCTGCGCACGCTGATTATCATGAATACTTTTCAGCTCGCCCGATTCGCAATCCTTTTGCAATTAACGTTCTCTATGACCCTCAGATTATCTTTCTACTAAATAAAATGCAATCGCCTGACTGTTGGTTGGGATCAGCGAACAATGTTGACCTTCATATTAAATGTATCCGCCAGCAAATGCCTGCAAGCTTAGTAAACAGACACAACGAGCAAACTTGAGGTGGCAATATAAAGGCAATCTCTCTCTCTCTCTCTCTCTCTCTCTCTCTCTCTCTCTCTCTCTCTCTCTCTATATATATATATATATATATATATATATATATATATATATATATATATATATATATATATATATATATATATATATATATATATATAGTCATATAATCTCCGGCAATATTATAATATAATCTCCGGCAATATTGATGCCTTCAGGTACCATATGTGGGTTTATTGACCAGTTGCCTTCACCCGAAAAGATCACGTTCTCGTGACGCCTGCGGCAAAAAAGACGTTCCACGTCCGCCGCCAAGGTCTGTGAGTGGGGGCGCTGGCTAACACTCCCAGGGTTCTACTAGTACACATAAATACCCAAGAAAGTGGATGGGGAGACGCCGCCGCGGTAGCTCAATTGGTAGAGCATCGCACGCGACATGCGAAGGTTGTGGGTTCGGTTCCCACCTGCGGCAAGTTGTTTTTTCATCCACTTTAATTTCCATTAATTTATCATTACTTTATTTCATTTATTAAGCACATGCAATTTCCCCTATGTTGTACTTGGTGTCAGTGTTTGTTGGCTTCTCATTATATGACTAATAAATATCGGGCCCCTCGGTTAACCCCCTTTCTTCTCGTTTATATATATATATATATATATATATATATATATATATATATATATATATATATATATAGAGAGAGAGAGAGAGAGAGAGAGAGAGAGAGAGAGAGATCGCTCTCTCCATCCTCCATTGCTCTCTTTCAAACGCATGCCCTCTCGGACGATTTTCGACATTCCCAATGCTTGAGCATGTCAGACCTTGTATACAACGTGGTGCTTGCATCACCATTTTCTTGTCCATCATAAGCCTTGGAGGTGACCGGCCAGAGAGTCCTTGGCGTTGGATTAAGCTCGCGGCGTGCTTTGCTGCTTATAACTTCTCGTTTCGATCTCGCTCGGCGCTTTTCACGCTTGCGGCGCGACAAAACGGATGAGCGCTTTCGAACAAGAATCAAGCTGGCTCTTGTTTTCATTTTTCTCGCATCAAGTATGCAACATATGCGCTTCCTCCTTGCCACTACTAGCGCTGATACATTTTGCTTAGCCGTCGTTTCAGGCTATGCTCTTTTCGTGTCTTTCTTTCTTCTGCTTTTTTTTATTTTCAAGCGAGAGTCGAGATGGACGTTGGCTGTGCAGCACACGTGATCACTCAAGATTCTAAGCTGCATTCATCAGTATACTCGAAGCCTGCGCGAGGCCAGTGCAACGCTTACATTTTATGACTCCGAAGGTGAGATGCCGTGACAAGTTAGATAAAAATTTTAATAGCAAAAAGGGGGGAGGGGGGAGCGTTGCTCAAGAAAATGGAGTGTTTTGGTGCTCAGGATTAAGACTCGCGCGCCACGCAATCCCTTGCGAAACACTTGTCGGGCTTGTCGGAATGGATCAAACGATAACACCTTTTTGTTAAGAGGTCAGAGCTCCCTGTTTCTGAACATCGCACTGTTTGTCAGGCCGTAGAAATGCAAGTTACAAGCATCGGCTTTCCATCACGATCAACGTCATCAACCACAGCTGAACTTCGACTATAGGTCAGCGATAAACCACGTCCTTGTTTTGTGCATGCGCGCATTGTGATGTTAACCGCTGCTTTTCAAGGCCAATTATATACTAAAATGTTTACTGGAATAGACGCTGCATTGAGACGTGCGATGCATTTCTTTTCATTGAATAGCTCCGAGCTTAGGCTATAGCGATGCAACCAATCCTTTGGCAGGCACAAAGGATTGATAAAATTTAGTTGGCGACCATCGGAGACGTCGGCGCCTGCAAGTTCAATGTTGCAGCAAAGTGATGTATGCCGTACATCGTAGCAGTGTGTCCAATGAACTGGCGTAAACAGTACAAATTAGATTTGTAGCAAACTGCAGGAGCGGACATCGCAGGCGCTGTAGTGGCAGCTAAGATACATAGACGAACAGTGATACGAAATCGCAAAGGTTCATGCTGCAAACATCACAAAAACGTCATGTTCAAGCTAGTTCGGAGGGCCAGTGACGTGATAGCATAATGGTGTTTTATCATTAGATGATCATACATCGACACCCACATGAACTTCCTGTATTTCCCATGGCCATTCGAGTACTATTCGGTTCTATGACGTGCTCGGCTTCCTGCCAACAACTTACTTTATCTAATGTCGCAGCCTGCCTGCTCCTATATCCTCACGATGTGATGATTCTGCCTACTTCTGACGCATCATCTATATATGTCTTAAACACAATGGTTATTACGCACCAATGTCAGTAGCTTTGCAGTAACGCAACAACACAACAGTTGCAGTTGCAACAACGGGAGGCACGCAACGGGATCGAAATGCGGACACTGCAAAATTGAGAAATTGCTGGAGCACTTACTGGAATCAATGCGCGTGATTCTCTTCGTTCTCCAGACTCCGGTCCCTAAATTCACCATGCAGGTGTTCAGGAAAGCACGGAGGATTATGAGAAAGAACTGAGGAGCTTCCCATACAGCACTATTTAGAGAGCACTGTTCTTTGCGCACGAAATAGAGAACGTTCACAAGGAAGGTGTGGTGGAACCGACCAGATGCGACCAGGTCATCGTGTATAGATGGGACGTCGGTTGCCATCATTTTTACGCCCGGTGAGAGAGAGAGAGAGAGAGAAACAAGGGTAGGAAAGGCAGGGAGGTCAACCAGAACAGCATCCGGTTTGCTACCCTACACTGGGGGGGAAAGGGGAATAGAAAGAGGAAGAAAGGGAGAGAGTAAGTACTGAGTACGTGTGGGAGGGACACCATACACAAGGACACTATAAACGAACACGAACCAAACACGAAGATACCAAGACGCGTCTAACACCTTTGGCGAGGTCGGACGCTGCCAGAGAACTTCGCCTGCTTGCGCGCAAGAAGCCCCAAGATCTCTGGATTTCAAGTGGCTTCAATTGCAGATTACGTAAACTGGACCCCACGCTACGGCTACAACTGCCATCTAGCCTTTCCCGCGGCGAAGCAACCTTGATGTGTCGCTTGTGGCTGGGAGTGGCGTTCACGAACGCATACTCCTACCGTATGGGAATGGCCGAGAGCCCGATGTGCGACTCCTGTGGGTGCGAGGCGACCATCGAGCACCTATTGTGTACCTGCCCTCGCTACGATGTCCAACACCTCTCTCTGCGGGCAACTTTACGCAGACTGGACTCGAGACCGTTCACCGAGTCAGAGATACTCGGGCCGTGGCCAGACTCGTCAGTGGCTCGAAAAGCGATTCGTGCACTAGTGCGGTACTTGAAGTGCACGGGCTTTACGCCCGGTGAGAAAATTTAATATACCTACAATCTGATATCGTATGACTCGACTAGTTCCCTGGTTATATGGTTATTATTTCGATCTTTCATCGCCCCCCCCATACCCCTCCCATGTGTAGGGTAGCAAACCGGTTGAGCTAAACTGGTTAACCTCCCTGACTTTCCTTCTCCACTTTTCCTTTCCTTCCTTCGTTTCGAAATAAAACTTCAGTTTAATACTGAGGAGCCCCGCAGTGGCAAGCTCTATCAACGGGATTATTGTAGAACTCGCTATTATGGTGCACTTTGGGTCCAGAAAAAGAAAAAGGAGGGAAAGAAAAGGACGAAGTATTTGGTAGTGAGGCGTGCAGACAGGACACAAGAGTAGAGAAGCGGACAACACGAACGCCGACTATCAACTGAAGGGAGCACTGAGGCGAAAAAGGAAAGTAGACACAAAACTCATCTGCGCAACTCAAACGCCTCACTTTCTTTTTTGCATAATGAATCCTTACCAACTAGCTTAGCTTTCTGTCGTTCTATGGTACTTCAGGTTCAACTTTAGAGGCAATCATTTCGCGGAGGTGATAATGAGCTCAAACAAAAAAAAATGCCGAAGTGTGCGATTTTATGGTCACTTTTTTAGGTATACCAATTCAGATTTGGAGAATTCAAGAGACATTAACGTTTACAAACCGTTCCACAATTTTATTTATAGGTCGATTTCGGACATTTTTCACGTTCTTATTTGCAATGCGCCATGCCACGGATAAGCGCGGTATGTTCTGCATATTCCTAAACATCTCGCGAGAAATTCGGGAAGCTTACAGTGGTGGCACAAACATTAAAAAAAGTAATTCGTCCAAGTTTAGTTGTTTAAGGTACGTTTGCTTGATTACTGAACGTACTCTGTATTATTGTTACCACAGTGTTACCAGGCTGTTACCAGGCTACCACTGTGTTACCAGGCTACCACAGTGTTACCAGGCTAGGTCTTTCTATCCCGACGTGGGAGCGGCCCGCTACGTGCTGGCGCAAGTTCCGATGGACCTCGACAAAGTTTTGCGATCCATCCGTCCATTAGCACAGTGTGACTCACTCGGACGAAAGCAACGTGACGGAAGCGATTAAGGCTCTCGATAAAGCGTCGAATTCCTTCGTGCGCACCGGCTTTCACTTTTTTCACGAGGCCGAAAGCCTGTAGCTTTAGCGTCTATAGTCCAACGTGACAAATGCCAAGTTTGCATAATCCCCGGGTTCGACCACGTATCCGCTTATCTAATCCTGTCCTTCCCGCGCCGAGCTGCGCGCGGTCTCTATTGCAAATGTCGAGCTTATTTAGCTTCCCATAAGCGCCGGCACTGCACACACACAGCGACCCTAACCGGACCTTTTCCTCTGCTGTCTTTTGCTTACTCTTGTTCGATTCCTATCGTTCCATCGCTTCTCTGCCCTTTCGGCCCAGCAGCGGAACCACATACACTGAGCAGTGGAAGTGCCGCGCGCGTCTGTCTCTTAGCTTCGGCGAAACGATAATTTCTGGTTTGCTTCCGCACGGTTGCCCATTTATTAGGGAGACGCGACAACCCGGCGCCGACGGGGAGGAGACTTACGCCGCACGTGAGAGGACTTGACACGAGCCGAGCACTATCGAGCGCGCGGTGCCTTCTGCCAGGAAATTGTTTATAATTACCGCGGGTAATACATATTCTCCCGCGAAAAAAAAAAAGACTCAAGAAGGAAAACTAGCTGCTATCTCCTCGCGGTTAGAAGAGGGGGGGGGGGCGGGAACGCCGAACAAGTGCGCCGACAAGGAAATGAGATTTGTTAGATCTGTCGCGCGGGCGAGGTTGGCGGGACCAGCGGAGGTGAGCGCGCGGGGGGAGGCGGAGAGCGCGTTCTGTTGACGGAAGAAAGGTTTCGGAGGATCGGAAAGGACGCATGCGGGCTAGTTTAACGCCCCGCCCCGAGAAGTCGCACCGCGGATGGCAGGCTTGGCGCGTCGAACGTTTTGGGTTGGATCCCCTTTTGACAGACGGGACCGAAGCCCCACAGCGAAGCTTTTACGACACGTGAAGGACCGGATGATGGTCGCTCTATTCGGGCAGCCACAACGTTCTGCACGCGAGCGGCTAGCTGTCTGTGTTTATGCCTTTACCTGTCCCTGCGTGCCGATGTCACGGCTGTATCAGCCAGTTCAGATAAAGCCGATTGCTAACGATGACACTGCGATACTGTGAGCTCTTTGGCATGGTTCTGTTTGTCCATTTACGAGCGGTAAAGAATGGCGATGATGCGGTTATAAATATTTCCTGGTCTCCTTTACTTTTTCACTATTACTGGCACGAAGGTGAGATACCTACGGCGTTGTTCGTAAACCTTATGCTTAGCTTTTAGCCTCTCAATCATATCGGCGCTTTAACCCGTTCCACTAAACATTGTACTCAACCTCCCACTTTCCTCTACCGTGTCGCATTGAAAAGAAAGCGTTCGTTAACTGACCCAAACGTCTCACTTATCGCGCCTAATGTGACGCGCCACGAATATAACCGGATATAATTAGGAAGCACGTGGTGTTAGTAGGTCGGTTTCAAAAAAAGTTTTACAAATACGGAACCAGGAAGGCAGCAGATGTGCGTGTATCGCTTTTTTTTTTTAAGCGCAGCTATAAAGGTTCATTTCAGAGACTTATCGTGATGGAGAAGTTATTGGTGTACATACGTCACTCATAATCGTAATCGACAGCCTGAAACCTAACGACGTGTGTTATAAGCGCGAATTTCTGAGTGATTTGTTATACGTTATTCTGAAAACAGCTGTGCAGTCCTCCTTAGAGGCTGATGCATCGACTAACGCAAGTTGTTACGACCTCCCACAGCATGTGTTATCGCGCCAATTTCGCTGTGGTACATAGTCCCTGGAGAGGCTTACATGTCACTTTACCAATTAATTACAGATTAATGTGCCTATTGAACTCAGATCAGCGAGAGAAGCGTCGCCGCTGGCTTGCAGGTTTAGGGCGTTACCGAGTACCGAGTGTTACAGTTCAGAAAATGAGGCGTACCGTCGAAAAGGTTTCTGCAGTGGCTGGTTTAGCGAAAGGCACTTTCAGCTGGAAGACTGGATTCACGTGGCGGATTTGTCGTGACGGCCCCGCTACGTCGCAAATAGAGAGAGAGAGAGAGAGAGAGAGAGAGAGAGACTGTTCTTTTTTTTTTTTCGTCTCGCGGAGAAGAAAACCAGACTATCTATAGATTAAGCCGTATAACGCTCTACCGTGACTCTTGATGTAGTATGCAAACTATGCTTCCTTTTGCGCTGTTGTAACCGTTGATCAACTCCAGTCAGCGCTTGGTCACCCTATCCATTTTAGGCTTCATTTTTCTTTCTTTTCTCCTTTCTCGCCTCTCCAAGGACAGCACAAAGTTCCGTTCAGGAGGATATGCGTCTTAAGTTTAAGCGCCGCCTAAGAGATAAAGAGAGAGAAAGAAAGAGGAATTTCGAGCCGGGGCAATTGTCGCTTCAGCCGCATCCCGCTCAACCTGCGTACACGACGTGAATAATGAAGCCAGTGCCGCGCTGGGAAAGCGACCTCGCCGCCGCGGTCCCGTTCACCACTGCTATACGTGTGTGCTTCAGTTTGCTTCTTGTCTTTTCTTTTTTTTTCGGCACCGGCCACTCTCCCTGAAATCTTCTTGGTCCTCCCCTCCGTCTTCTTTCGCGTCTCCCTTGCCGCCTGCCTCATCCGGTCCGAACTAGTCAAGCCCTCTCTCCCCCCTACTCGGTGGGCAAGCGACGAACCCCTAAATTGCGGATCCACTTCCTAAATCCCGACGCGTCGCGTGCTTTCACTATCTATTTCACGTCCACCGCGCGGGCACGGCCTCCGTCTGCGTCTGCATACAGACGCACACGAGGAACTGGCGAAGATTGCGCGAGGCCTACGAGCTGGACGACGACGACGACGTCGAGTACACAGCGGCGCCCCTTGCCGTCTCGCCACGCGTCGTCGTCGGAGGCACCAGCAGCGAGCGCTGCTGCTCGGCGGTGGTGGAGGTGGTGGTGGCCGAGAGGCGCGGTCGTACTACGTGCTCGCTTGCATGACCTGACGTGGGCCAGGGCTACCAAATCACCTCGGAGGCCCGCGCTTCCTGATTCGGGGCGCTCGCCGGACTGAGAAGAGAGGCTCGGTCGGCGAGCCCCCCTACCTTGAGAAAAAAGGTCGAGAGAGAGGAGGAAGCACAGGAGGGCGGACTCACTGGACGCCTTTCCGGGGACACGCGTTCCTTTCTAATATCACGGTCCCACAGAACATGTTTCCCTGGCTCATTTTCTTTTAACTGTGTCTTACCTCATTAAGTGCTCGAGACGAAAATGGATTGGATAACTCGGTGAGACAAGCTCGGAGAATAAAGGTCGCGAGCTTCCGCGGAACGCAGCTAGAAGAGCGGAAAGTGCGACGGAGCGTTTAATGCGTGAAGGGAGAATCGGTGACGATGATGGTGCGCTCGCATCTTTAGCAGATGCGATGGACGCCCTGTGAAAAGTGTTTGTGTTACCCGGGAAGATAAGCTCACCGTTGGAGCAGTTGCTGGCACTTGACTGCCAGGCCAACTTCCGCCTGAAGCCACTAAATCACCGCCACCGATGCGCTTTCCTTCCGCACCCTTGTGGTTTAGTGTGGCCTGTCAACGGGGAAGTAAAATGTCTCTTGTATTTAATTACAGATTAGCCGCAACGGTTGAGACAATCTTAACAAGGGGTTCAGGCAAGCTTTCAAGGCTACTAAGAAAAGAAAGCAGATCTGGCCAGCAGTAAGTACCGCAGGCCACCAGCCGGGACCATTGCTTGGTGGATATATATACAAGACTGGTCCCGGTGTGCTAGAACGTTCCCTTGTTCGACGACAGTGAACCTCGACTAGAGAAGGTGGATGGCAGCGCCTCGCTTTCACTGAAGTGATCATGTCGTCCAATTATAATCTATGGCGATTCCTGAACGAACGCTTTTTTAAACATTTCTTTCAGGGCTACAATATACATTGATGGAAGTCAGTTAACGAGTTAACTCCTCAACGTATGCAAATCTTTGGGAAGTCATGATGAGGAACGCTGTCTTCGTTCAGACTATATGGACGACAGGTATCCATACAGTACTGGGAAAAGAAGAGATGGGGACGAGGTCATCACCTGCTGAGATAACTAAAGTTGACGAAATGAAACGGAGATACGCATAATGTTAGTATAAAACGTGGCAACGCGTAAGTTACAGCTCATGCGGCTCATACAAGGAAGTTTGTGGCCACCCTGATTCAAAGCGGATGTTATTAGCGACCACCATCATACCATCATCATCGCCAAAGGTATTTAAACCTTTCGATACACCAGAAACTTCCAAAGAACCAGCTGGGCGCCACGTTCACCACCCAGCGTAAGAGAGGACTATCGGGTCATCACCATGGAGTCGACAAATATCTCTTAGTTAAGGCCCGTCTGTGAATATACGGGCGCGAGTTCCTTCTTTCGCGCACGCTGCGCCCTCCTCAGCAGGCCGCCGTCATACAGGCTCCTCATAAAATTCGACGCGCGCGTGCCGACACAACCGCGTCCACAAGAAGCGAGTGTCGGCTACTCAAGTGTACATACATGCACACGGGCGCCGTAGAAACCCCGTGCTTCACTGACAGCCATGCGCGCGCGCGCGCGCTCGGGCCGTCGATTACCGATGGCCCTGTGGTCGACATCTCGGGACACGCACGAGCGGATCGCGCGGTCGCTCTCGCCGCGGGGGGGGGGGGGGGGGGGGGGGGGGAGGGCCAGCCTCCGGGCCACCGCGCCGGGCCGGGCACGCCGGGAGGGAGAGCGGCGGCGGCGGCGGCAGGGGCGCGAGATTTATGCGAGCAACCGCGGCCGGCAACTTGTTTCCCCGACAAGCGTTTAACTCGTTGGGACCGCGAGCGCGTGTGCCCACCCGCCGCCGCCGCCCCTTATCGTCCATCTTCGCTTTGCGCGACGCTGCGGATTCCTGCATTCGATTAGGCGTCGGCCGGGCGCCGCCGACGCCGCAGCATCTCCCGTCGTACGCTGTCAGCGGACGAAGGGGGGGGGGGGGGGGGGAGCCGCGGAGGATGCGACTCCGCGGCGCGCCCGCCGCTCCCGCTGCTCCGGCGCCGCGTGCGACCGTGCGCGTTCCTCCGTCTATTCCTGCATCGGACGTCCCGATCGACGCGGCTCCATTTGTCTCGGCGCCCCTACTGCATCAATCGGCGCTGAAATGCTTCGAAGTTTCGTGTTCGCCGTAGCGCTGTCCCGACACGCCTGCACATAACTTTATTTTTGGATCGTGGGTGCTGCCATCTTGGGCAGGTATACGAGTAATTTTTCATTTTTTTTTTGTTAGCGGTGACATCAAGTGCCCCCATCGTGGACTGTCCATTTCGGCTGCTGCTGAAGTGCAAATTTTCTCGGCTCGGGTGCCAGCGAGAATGACACAGGCGTCCGCATGCTGTCTCCTTCTCTTCGGCACAGCTCCGGCCAATCAGCGGTGGCCTAAACAGACACTCCAGTAGGTAGACACTTACAGAATACCCTCCCCTCTCTTCCTCCTCCTCCTCCCAGGTAGAACAGTCGGAGAAGCTATCTTTCAAACGCGAAACTTATTGGATGAATGCCGCAGAGTATCACATGTCCCTTGCTTACATGTTGCAAGAACAAGTGAGTCTAGTATATCGTAAATCCAGTGGTTGCCGATTAGAAGTGGGACAAGTTTAGCAATGAATGAATGAATGAATGAATGAATGAATGAATGAATGAATGAATGAATGAATGAATGAATGAATGAATGAATGAATGAATGAATGAATGATATCGCTCGGTGGCCTAACTAAGGAAGGGGCTAGGGAATAGGATGACAAAGCCGGGTGGCACTGGAAATTCTGTAGAAAAAAAAAAAACTCCTTATGCGATTGAGAACCTCAGTCCCTTGGACGTACGGCAGAAGTATCAGCGCTACCTTCATACCTTTATTTTCTCAGAGAGTGATTCTGTTCTCGTGACAGGTGATCACTAGGCCTTCTCCTTCAGACCTGCGCTGCTCCACGAAGCTTGAACAGTCCCAGAACAGACGACAATGGCTGGGCGTGGCATTTGAATCACTGCACTCCGGACAGCGCCCTTTATCTCTGGGGTCCACTGCCTTCTGTGGTGTAGAGACTGCTTCAGAATCTCAGCACCGCGCAAGGGAGGGGATGTTGTTCCGGTTCCTAGGTTATGCACGAAATATAATCGAAAGTTATGAGTAGCAAAAGCTGAACCAGGTAAAAGAGTTATAACAGGGTTGTGTGCTTCTCCAATTTCAGTTTTTTTTATACAGTTACACGTTTGAGAGGAAATGGCAGCGCCTCTAGAAGCAGTTATTTTTCTTCTTCTCCATGCACTACTTGCACTCTCACAATCTACGAGCCTTTTTCTCCACTCTCTTTCAGAAGTAACCGTGAGTGGTGGGCTGATTCTCACGTAACCCAAACTTCGCTCATTCTCGCACGGGATGGATGCTGGCGTGAGAATCTCCGCAGAAGGAAGAAGACGTTCCCACTACAAACGAGGTGCGAAAAGAGTCATTCGCCCATCCCATCAAGTTACCTAAACTCTCGGGAAGACAAGCATCCAAGGGCGTGGTACGCCCAGACTGTAAACAGCGAATTCTAGACAAAACAACAAAGAGCTATTCAAGAGTGAGGTAGAGAACAATGCGTATCGTTCTAGAGTAAACAATAAAAAGAGGGCCTTTCTTATTTCATTTTTTTTTCGAGAAGCAATGCGTAATTCCGCTTTCACACACGCAAAAGAAAAGTGCCCGGAAGTGAAGCCCGAACGCAGGAAAGTACACTTAGAGAAGCCATACGCGGAGCCAAGAAACAGGTTCTAGGTGCCGCTGCTAATCGTTACTACGGTTCTGCACGCATTCACATAATGTCATACTTTCCACGTATGATTCGCACGGACATGATACAGACTAAGTAATTAGCCGCGTTGTTTTGTTTTGGAAAGGCACCTACGCGCAGGGCAGACATTTTCGTTCGCCATAACAGAGCAGTGCAAGGCAAAGGATTACCGCCTTATCATCCAAGTGACGCGGAAACGCGGCAGTGCCAAAACACTGTGATAGACAGTGTTTGCCGTGCGGACATTATCGTACCTAAGACCTCCCCACCGTATACGGCAAATCTTTCCGTACGGCAAAGCGGAACGAGGTAGTCAACTGCGAGTGTTTGCACGGTCTCATGTTCGTCACATATGGTTAGCAGAACTCGAAAAGACGCGAGAGGGCTGAATACGACTGAAGGGCTCGTCCCGTCTTCTCCAGTAGTTTTGTTACAAGCAAGTTTGAGCGAGTGGATTAGCGTACTACTGCACAACTAATGCGGAACGTGACACTATCAAACCTAGAAAGTACCATTTCAGCCTCTTTTCCCTACTATCTACACTCGTCATGACTCCTCCTTTTCGCCTCTCCTCCTCCTAACCTTCCTCTTCCTGCTGCGCATAGTAGCAGACTAGAGGGCTGTTACTTCAGGCCAGCCTCCCTCCTTTTCCTTAAAATAAGTTATTTTTGTTCTCCTTTCCGTACGGATGCTGCGGAAATCGTGCGGAACTATGAGAAGGCAGCCACCCTGTACCTCCTTTGCGAATGGTCTTCTACGCCCTTGCCATCAGCCATGTCATCCTGAATACACTGTTGTCATCATGCCATCGCAAGTAATAGGTATTCTGCTCAGTGGATATATGTAGGACCGGGGGAAACCACCTAGGAGCTCTGAGTATACTGGAAGCTTCCCTTTTGCTACGGAATAGTTTATCTGGCCGCCTAGACGTAGAGAATTTAGCCATGCCGTACTAGGGCACTCAACAGCATGTGGCTGCCAAATAATAAGGTCATCCGCTTCGTTGTACAGGTGCTGCATTTTCCAGGCCCGGACAGATTCACCGAACTGTTAGGTGCGTTTCTTAGCGGTAAAGAAAATAGTAATTATATCACATTTTCAAATCAAGAAGCTCCAAACACACGCCAAGTGTAGTGTTCCTTCGTATCGAAAGTGACACCAAGACAATCTGAGGTGGTGATTACATTCTAGCGCAAATCACAAGCTGGTGTAGTGGCCGAAGCAGCGCAGCCATCTCCTGCGCCTCCAAATCAAACCTGCGCTTGAATTTCTCATTAGAGAGTATCGTAATTGTCGCGCATGTTATTGGTTGAAGGACCGATGGCCAGAGACCTACTGAAAATGTCTATCCTCGCTGCCACATTTTCGAGTCCCTGTATCTAAGATTATATTTCGGGATGTAAAATCCCATGGATCATAGATACGCGACCATCTTTCTGGAACATTATGTTTCAGCGAACGTTGGCGAAGTGTTTGCCCAACGTCCAGAGACATTGCACACTGTATCATTCTTACCTCAGCTACATTTGTAATTGCCTTTTTAGTTGACTTTATTTTGGGGCAGCAAAATCCCTCGGTATCCGGTTATTCGTATTATCTGCCTGTATAAGCACTGCTAATAGTTGACCCCGCCCAAGAAGAGCCCCGCCAACTAAAAGTTATGACCTGTCAATCGTCTTCAACGAACTGAGCGCCCATTCTTAAAACTACGGCCGCTGTTCTGTAATTACACGGACTAAAGAGGCAGCTAGATAAATATCGAGAGCGTCTGCGGCTAATGAACAGTATTTAGCACTAACGAGTGTGCTGCGAGAGAAAGAAGGCGGCCGTCGCCCCTCCGTGAAAATTAATGGTGGTTAAAACGTTTTCGATTAGTTTTCCTTCTAACGAAGCAATCTCCCACAAAACAGTGTCCGCCTTGCCCCCAACACATCTGCACATGCAAAGTCCCACACATCACGCATCCACACCTCAGAACAGTCGTAACGACTTCGGAATACTTAGAATACTTAGCGTTGAGACGCATGCATGATATAGCGCAAAAGCGAACGAAACGCCCCTTCAGTCGGACTAATAACCCCGCAAAACGGCATCAGTTAGCTGCCCCGCACAAGCGAAAGACCTCGTACGGAAGACCTCGTCACTGTGGCAATGATCGAGCAGACGCAGCTGCCCGATCTGCCCGTGACGGCGTCAGGTGCGTTGCCATTCCTCTTTCGAGAGCCGACGCAGCGAAAAAACTCGCCGTACTGGCAAACGACCTGACATTAGCTCAGTGGAATTCATCCGATTTCACAAGTGCACGACTTCATACCCTGGACCCTACTTTACAACTCCGTATTCCGCCCGAACTTCCACGACGCGACTGTACCCTTCTAGTTCGTCTGTGGCTTGGAGTAGCATTTTCAAATGCGTACTCCTTTCTTATCGGAATGTCCGACAACCCACTTTGTGACTTCTGCGGGTGCAATGAAACAATCGCGCACCTTCTTTGTGAGTGCTCTCGTTTCAACCCGCAAAGACTAGTCCTCTCAGCCACCCTAGACAAACTGGACAAGCGCCCGCTGTCAGAAAACAAGATCCTTGGACACTGGCCTACGCGAACATCAACGCGATCGGCTATGAAGGCGCTGCTGCGGTATTTAAAAGACACTGGACTTTCTGACAGATTGTGATTTCACTGTGTGACTCAGGATTGTACGGTGCACTGCATCACAGTAGGAACGCCTTTGCGGTCTGCGTGACAGTGCCCACAGAAACAGTTTGTGTGCACGTGCGAGCGTGTGTAGTTTCCTTTTTTTTTAATCCTTCTCCCTCTCACCTATCGCTTCCCCTTTCCCCTCCCCCAGTACAGGGTAGCCAACCGGAGATAATCTCTGGTTAACCTCCCTGTCTTTCCTTTGCCTTTCTCTCTCTCTCTCTCTCTCTCTCTCGTACGGAAAGCCGCGTAGCTTATTCTTTGCGAACGAAGTACTCAGGGAATGCCCCGCGCATTGCACTTGCCTACTGGACTCCACTGTTCACACGCAGGCGAAGGGCAGAGAGCGATGGACGGAAGGGGGGGTGGGGGGCGGCGGCACTTTGACCGTGTATCACCAGACATGCCTCCCACGTAGCGCCGTCGTACCGGACTAAGAGCGCCCGCACACCAAATTAACGCCATTTAACACTCGGACGTGCGCACGATACAGTGTAAGTAAAACAATGGAACGCCCCTTCGCGGCCGAGTCAATTACGCCGAGAACACCTTCACCTATAGCGTTCCCTGCTTGAATCCTCGCGAAAGACCTCTCGTTAGCGGAGAACCATCGCAGTTTGCTTGCGCAGCAGAGCCAGCGCGCGCGCAGTGCACTGGAAATCCGTCAGACGCCGCACCTTCGGGCTGGACTCCACTGCAGCGCAGGCAGATAAATGGCGGAGAGTGCTGCGCAGGCACCCTGACCTACAGCGCCCAGACATCGGTGCCCTAATAGTCTGCACTGCCGCTTACAGGACGCGATCGGAGTGCACTAACCCTATCACACGCTGGGCTTCACTGGGTGCCACCTTGCCCTCCCCCCGTTATCACTCTTCCGCGCGCCTCGGGTCGGCGCCAGTAAGCGAAAAAGGTCGGCCTTGCGAAAGTTCTTGATTAATGGAAAACGCGGCACCTCCCTCCCGTCCGATGCGCACGGCGACAGGGCGAGAAATATGTTTTCTTTCTTCGAAATATAGAAATGCCGTCGTACAGGCGGCGCGTTACGTCTGCACACGTTTCTCTACATGCCGGGAAGGCAGGGCCTCGCGCTGGGCACACGGATGGACACCCGCGCGTCCTTTCCCCACTGTCGTTCGTCGGGCTTGTTCGCGTTTTCTTTTATTCCTGCTCACGGTGCTCAGTTTCTCGAGGCAGCCCTCGTGCACGTCAACATCGCTCTGAGACGGCTCAGACAGTGAGGCGGGAAGGTGGATGTGGTGTATAGGCTGCAGAGGGCAATATTTCCAGTGTGTCTAAAAGTTGAAATGGAATAGGGGTAAGAGGGGTAAAAGGGGGGGTGTAGGGGGGGGGGTGAAGCGACGGTCCTGGCCAGAGGTCATCCGTTGCACATGTCTGTGCGCTGAACCGCATTTGTCTGCGTCGTCCCACCGGGGGCTGCCTCTGCCGCGCCGTCAAGAAAGATCGAAACGACATGTTCTTTTTTCTCTTCTACAATTTTTTTTATTCGACTCCCGTACACGCTCCTCGATTAGCAAAGCCGCACGCAAGCAGCATGTGCAATTGGGAAGGAAACGGGCTCCGACCGTCGCCGCCACCTACTGTTCGGCGCTGCCGACAGCCTCTCTCCGTGCCCACTTTCTTTAGTCGACATTCTTGTCGGTTTATCTCTTGCATTCAGTGTACGTCTTCTGGCGCTTATCTAGCGCTTATATCTCTTCTGCTTGGTATACAGTGCGCACGCTGCACGGAATGGAGCGACTTGTCAGGAAGAGCACAGGAAACAGGCTGAAAGAGTACGCGTCCCTAAATTCCAGAAAAGCGAGGAAGAGGAAATTGTACGTGCCCGCTGGATATACTTGTGCGTGTGCACGAGTGTGCGTACTTATCTGCTTGTGTGGTCTCGCGTCCGTGCGTGGGCTTATGTGCGTGCGTATACATGACAAGCAATAACCATAGAGAAACACAAACTTTATTATCATCATTTCCGCAAAATGCACCCAGTCAGGCAGATTCTGCTTATTATGCATCGGATG
Organism: Dermacentor albipictus; assembly: GCF_038994185.2. Taxonomy (NCBI): domain Eukaryota; kingdom Metazoa; phylum Arthropoda; class Arachnida; order Ixodida; family Ixodidae; genus Dermacentor; species Dermacentor albipictus. The sequence continues at coordinate 141,635,797 of NC_091822.1, read as the reverse complement.
ATACCTATTCCGAAGTTATAAGCGTGTAAACACGTGGCTACCATCGACACAAGAAAAGTGCCTGAAGGGACAAAGGCAATCTTCCGGCCGATTTGTACAGAACAATCTATTGATGCACGAAACTAGACAAAAAAGAAAGAAAGGTGGCAAAATAACATTGAGAAGGAGCGCTCGGCAAGTCAGTGGCGTCCGTACGAATACAAGGTGTTTCAGCTAGCTCGTGCTAAAACATAAAAAATCCTCTTCGGCGTTATACGAGAACGCGACCGGCTTCGTAGGGTTCACAGTCATCTTAGATAGCTCCGAGTATAATTTACTATAAGCTTAGATGCTTACTTAATAAATAATTGACAAACCTTTCAAGCACTGCTTCAAACGCATAATCTTCAGGTTGCAGAGCCCCGCGGCCCCCACCATATTTACACATATCGAAACAATTTTTTTTTTCTTAGTGGTCGCTGCTGTGGTTTCAATGTTTCCAGGCTGCAAAGAAAGTGTGTAAGGTTTGAAAAGTAGCACGAGACTAGAGAGGTGGCACGCCGTGACATTAGTTACCTCATACATGCTACCAACGGATTATCGATGCTGCACGCAGACCCTAAGCATGAATAGGTCGCAAGAAAAAAATGATGGGCGATGGCCACACCCGTCGTCTTCGATGCTTCGCCATCCGCCGCTGAAACCCCCTCGCCTTTCGCGCTGTCTGCCAGCACCCGAAACACAGACAGAGTTTCAAGAATTGTCACGCGTTATCTATTACGTATTCCCTGGCTCCGTTTGCTTGATTGTTTCAACAGACAAGACAGCTCGGCGAAAGTGGAAGCTAAGACTACTCTATCCGATCCATCTCCGTTGCTCAAGGTAGTCTGTTCACCACTTCGGTCTGCGAGCAGCGTCGATCATTCGTTCCTAGCATGCTTGAGGGCACTTATGTCGGTGCCCTTACCACGTGTCCTACGACGTGTCGTACCACGTGCCTAGTCGCGCGGTATCTTTTTTTTTTCATATCTCGCACACTTTCAGCGCAACTACGAAAAATTATATTGAATTTAAATTAAATTATGGGTTTATACGTGCCAAAACTACGATGGTGTTTACGAGGCACACTGTAGTGGGGGACTCCAGATAAATTTAGACCGCCTGGGGTTTTTTTAACGTGCGCCCAATGCACGGTACACGGGCGTTTTTTTTTTTTTTTGCATTTTGCCCTCATTCATATGCGGCCACCGCAGCCGGTATTTGGTCCCGCGACGTCATGCTTAGCAGCGCAACGTCAAAACCACGGCGAGTGAAAAATCAAAACCACGGAAGCTATATTCACGGGAACAGAAATATTTGTATATTTGTCAATATCCCCACAACTTCTCCCTCAAATGTTTGATGTTCAAAGCAATGTCTTAAACGTTACATAATTAACCATGAGTCAATTAATGACGTAATCTCATATAAGAAATATTCCAATTTCCTCAGGAGGACGCTGAACGAAGTTGATTGTATTCTCGTTACGTCACACATGGATTTTTGATTGCGATAACAATTAATCGGCACTCCAGATGCATTTCCGCCGTCGCCGTCGCTGTGAGGTTCCGTACAAAGTCGTAGGGCGATGAAATCGTCGCCGGGCGCCGTATGCTATATGTGTGAGTGAAAGCGTGCGGCAGTGAGCCCGTGAACACGGCTCAATCTCGCGTGAGCGAGCGAGGAAGGCGGGCCGGAAACGCGCCCTCTCCTGTCGCGCGCGAGGCACGGGGGTGAGGCGTGCGAGGGGGGACGTTCATCTCCGATGCGTGGCCTCCGCGATCAGCTCCGGAGCTGATCGCGGAGGCCACGTCCGATGGCTGCTGCTTACGGTGCGGCCGTGCGGACACCGTTTCTTGAAAGCGATCTGCAACGCGGCCAAAGTGCGCGACCGCGAGGGCCTCATCTACAAAGCGATCTACGATCTTTGCAGAGTGCGCGCGTAGTGCAGGTAGTTTCGTATGTGCTGTGCTTTCGACGTTTCGTTCGCGTTGAAGCGAGAGATACACGATGGTCAATTCGATCGTTGTTGCTGCCGCGATTCCTCACTCCAGCATTTTGACAGCGAGTTTCCGCGTTCGTCGAGCGACATGTGTTCATGTTTACCTTTCACGCGTGACACCGTGCTTGTTAACACACGTTGGCGGGCTAGTTGGTTTGAATACATGATAGAGGAGATCCCGATACAGTCTTCTGTACTGCCTTCTGTATACTAAATACTTGTAATTATTAAATACCTAAATACTTAAATTCTGATTCTGTATCTGAAAAAACAAAGAATATGTAAGTGCGACTGAAGAAGGACGTAGGAAAAAAAACAGACCTACATAGACAGCGCTGTCTCTGTGTGTCTATTTCTTTCTACGTCCTCGTTCAGTCGCGTTACATATTATACCATAGTTAATTTAGTTTGTAACCTTATGTCAATATTATCCTTTCAGCTATCTACGTATTTGCAATCGCAATCGGTGCTTCGCCTTTCGGGTGGAACTGCGATATATTTTTTTTCTTCACCGAAAGAAACCTTGGCAACGCACGAGCTAGCTGAAACACCTTGCATATAAACACCCACAGGGCGAGCACATCCACAGCTCGGAACAACAGTGACACGCGGGAATTTCTCTTAAGAAGTACTGCCAGTATCAGTTCGGTCGCGACGGTCGGTGGTGCGGGTTGGCTTGCGAAACCTAAACTGGAAAGAGAGAGCGCAGCTTATATAGCCGGCCCGGCTTCGAGAGGGGGAGGGGGGGGGGGCACGCACAGGGTCGCTGGAGTGGCCGGAATCTGGCGAGCAGTTTGCGCTGTCGTTCGGCGTGTGCGTGGTGGTCGCCCGAGGTGGCCGGCGCCTCGGCGAACTGCGAAGAACTAGCTTATGTATACCCGAAGACGTATAAAGCAAGAGAGGCGCATTGCAGCGAGAGGCGTCGGAGAAAGAGCAGGCGGTCAGAGATAAAGGAGCAAGTAGAACCACTCCGCGCGACGGACCGCCGCGGCCGGGCCACCAGTAGTGTCGGAGCTGGCGGATAATTAGCGGAACCTATGTGCTGCTCTAACGAGGAATCTTCAGCGGCACTCTCCTCGCACTGCGCGCACGTTTTTACGCCGTTTGTTTGTTCGTTTGCTTGCTTGTTTACTTGTTTACCTGCTTGTTTGCTTGTTTGCTTGCTTATTTGCTTGTTTGCTTGCTTGTTTGCTTGCTTGTTTGTTAGCTTGTTTGTTTGTTTGTTTGTTTGTTTGTTTGTTTGTTTGTTTGTTTGTTTGTTTGTTTGGTGGGCGAGGTTGCTTTAGCATTTATTTACATTTGTTTCATTTAGAGCAGCTACCGGGCACTGCTTTTGGCACGTCACCGCTTTCCTTTGAATTCTGTTTCTCGGTTCGTGCTACAGGGTGCTGCTGCCACTTTCGTTTCGCTTCGCTTGCATGAGACTGGGCAGCCCGCCACGTGTTGGAAGTAACAGGCTGTGTCAACACTCGAACCTGTTTTGCCGTTTAAACCGATTTGTTGCACTTGTCAGAGAAGAAAAGAAACAAGAAAGAAAGAGGTGTGAGTGCCAGAAAGTGAAAGGTCGGAGGATATTTAATTATTGCGTAACATTGGCTTCCCCACTGGACACCAGTGAGCGTCACAGGAGGGCGCACGGCATTACGTGGAGTCTCTCTCTCTCTCTCTTTCTTTGTAATATTTTCTGTTCTTTCTGTCGCCCTTGTCTTCTATTTCTCTTTCTCTTTTTTTCTTTCCTTCAGTGGATGTCGTCTTTAATGAATGCGCCTCTAGGACCGAAATCGTGTACATGCCTTCTCCCCGTCTCGTCCTCTGTTCTCTTCGCGTTCTCTATCTGTTTGCGTATTTCTGTTGTTCCTTCATCTTCATCAGAGGGGTCGTCGCCCGAAGTTTTCTTTTTCTTTTTTTTAGTTGGTAATTTGAGAAAGTTGTGCAAGGCCATGCGCATGGCCTCGCATAAATTTCTTGTCTGTCTGTGAAAGACGATTAGCGAGAACGCTGGAATTTGTATGGTGACCTACAATGACCTGTAAAGTTGAAGCTATATTCTTTCAAATACTGATCCGCCATAGCTACAAGCCACGCTTTCGTTCGCGTTCTTCTGCGTTTTGTCTAGTGCTTCAGCGCTCGTTTATTCCAACTGGTAGAACTTTCTTTTATAAATATCCGCAAAAATATATGAGAAATGGTGGATGTGTAAGATGGTCTCGCCTGTGCTCCATACCGCATGCTTGTGTAGCACGAATATTCAAAACTCCTACAATTGCTATCAAACCGATCATACTGCTCGTGGTGGGGGCACGGAACAGAATTTGATGTCATTGTGATGCACTGGAAAAAACTAATGAAAATTAAGAGTGGACGAGAATATTTTGTCTGCTTCTGCTAAGGAGAAGCCACCGTCTTCCGAAGAAAACCTTGCTTGCTTGCTCGCTTGCTTGCTTGCTTGCTTGTTCCTTCACTTGCGTCCCTTACGCACCACGGGAGATTTTATTTATTTATTTATTTATTTATTTGCCAAAAAGCCGGCGGGTAAATGTTAAACGTAAGGAGGAGAGAGACAAACGTAAATGACATAGTTAGGTCCGGGTGAGATAGAAATTTTATCATAATAAGGAAGCAGGTTTTTTTGGCAGATACAGAAATAAAGTTAA